>NC_143560.1:42897500-43255000 GCF_054136105.1 Typopeltis vanoorti
AATTCTTTTACTCATGATTAAAGGTTAGGAAAATAATTTAAAATAAAAAAAGTAAGGAAAACAATTGTACGAGATATGATCAGCAAAATGCTATGTAAAGCAGACGACATAAATTTGGAACATTGTGTACATGGAAATAGTGTAGTATGCCATTAAAAAATAACTTTGTAAAATGTTTCAAATCGGTAACTAAATTATTTCATCCTGGTGAGTGATTTTTTAAAATAGTTAGCCATAAAAAATGTATAGATCAAAAATTTTTTAAATCTGTAACATTTATTTTTAAGATGTATATAGGCTCACTAATCGAATTTGGGTTTCGAAAAAAAATGGCGCACCAATCGGGGGCACATTAATCGAGGGATTGCTGTAATATGCTCAGGATAGAGCCTGCATAGCTCAATCGGTATAGATGAAACCTTTTGGTCAGAAAGACCTGGGTTTGATTCCTGTCCATGACATGAGGAACCTTTATCTGGTCTATTTTGACTAAAGGTGAGTTAGCTAGCCTCATTAGAGAGTTTTTCATTCCTCAGAACCAGCAAAGTGGTCCTGTGAACACACATCTACAGACCCAAGACACTCTTTGAATAAGGATTAACCAACCTATTCCATAGGATTTTAACGTCAAATGTAGACTTACACAGTGAAGTGTGGGTCTGTTCTAAGTCATCCTCAGGATCCATTATAATTGAGAATTTCCCTCTGAAAATGTTGTATGTCAAAAACTATAAAATCTGTGAATCCTAATAGTTGTTTACTCTATTATGATACCAATGCAGACAGTTTTGTTATTAAAACAGTGAGTTCAGAAACA
The DNA here is from genome assembly GCF_054136105.1 of Typopeltis vanoorti. NCBI lineage: Eukaryota > Metazoa > Arthropoda > Arachnida > Uropygi > Thelyphonidae > Typopeltis > Typopeltis vanoorti. The sequence goes on from NC_143560.1 coordinate 42,898,318, forward strand.
ATGCCATTGCTGTCTTTTTTTGTTTTGTTTTGGGAGGGAGGGGAATTGGAAGGGGATTTCCATCTTAAAAGGTTTGAAAATTATAATAATTTTCCTTGGCATGCTGAAATTTAATGAAATCAGTATTTAGGATACTATTAAAAATTTGTTTCATTTTGACCGTTTTAATGGCAGAACAAAATTATGATCCCTCCATAGTTAATGATGGTGAAGAGATTGTGTGTGTGTGTGTGTGTGAGCATTGTGGGAAGGGGGAGATTGAAAATTCATAAACATATCACCCACTCTCCTGTCCATTGAGTGGCCTTGACAGTACCTCTTTTTCGGACTAGCTGTATTCTCACCATACTGTGAAAGTTAGTGGTAGTAGGATTATTTGCTTGTTGATCAGGTGCCTCCTTATACATCGTAAACAAATTTATTCATATTTTTGGTGATAAATGATTTTTGTGGTCCAGCGTGAGACTACTGTCATGTTTATTGGACGTACGAATGGACAACTTTTTATATGTTATGAAATTTACTACTTGAATGTTTTACTAAATTTCATACTCTAAACTCTGGATTATGTTAAATTATATGAAATCTTATAACATAGAATGAGATTATTTTATTTTTAGGATTATTAGTTACATTGAACACTAATAAATCTCATTGTTGCATATTGAGTTTTTTCTTATTTATGCACATATGTAATTTGGATGAGTAGAATTTTTTTTTTTTTTTCTGTAGATAGCACACAAAATTAATTATGGAGAACATATTAAATTATATTTTGCACTCCTTTTAGGAAGCTGCTTTGTCTGCTTTTCGTAAAACTCAAGATAAAACAGTATCCCTTGGTCATAGGTTAGATCTGTTATTCCATATTATTAGAATTGGTCTGTTTTATATGGATCATGATCTCATTACTCGAAACATTGACAAGGCAAAAAGGTAAGGCTTACCTTATTATGTGTTATGTAACATTTTATATTTAATTCACATTTTTAATGAGCACCTTTATTTGCAGCTATAAAACTTGGCATAAAAACTAACCTATTATATAATACAGCAACATTTGCTAATTTGAATGTTATATGCATTATATGGAATATTGCATATAATATTGGAAGTCAGTAATGATTTACATCATTACTAACTTCCTATCTACAATTTTCCTCCAAATCAGTCTGTTACTTGTCAAGACTCCAACATTATCAGATCTTATATTTCTATCGTCTAAGACACTTTGTACCGTATCAATCCACCTATATCTTGGTCTTCCTCTGGATCGTTTTCCTGCTAACCTGGCAGAGAACACTTGTTTTGCTAATCTTTCCTCTCCCATTCTGTTTAAGTGACCATACCACCTGAGATTAGCTCTGCTAATGCATTCTTGAATGCTGACAATGTCAAGTTCTTTCCTAATATCCTCGTTTTTAATATGATATATTAAAATTTAATATGACCTTCATACAATATCTATTACAACAGTTATTCAATTTAGTCAGGGAATCTTGCAAACTTGTAGCAGATTTATTTAGAAGTATAACATCGTCCACATAAAGCAAAGAGCTCACATTAACATCTCCAATTCTGATATCATGTTTAATACCACTTTCCTTCATAATGTGATCCATATAGATAATGAATAACAGAATAACATGTACATCCTTGTCTCACACCAGATTTAACATTAAACCAAGTTCCTGTACTTCCTTTAATTCTAACTGCTGACCTGCCTCAATTCTAACTGCTGACTTGCAACTCAAATAAAGACTAAGTATTGCTTGATATAATGCCCCATTGACACCATATAACTGTAGCGTATTAAATAGCTTCTCTCTTGGCACCTTGTCATATGCCTTTTCCAGATCGACAAAACTTAAATACAGATCTTTATTATATTCCCATGCTTTCTCAACTATTTGTTGTAAAGTGAAGATCTGATCCTGACAGCCTCTATTTGGCCTGAATCCAGCTTGTTCTTCACCAAGCTTTTCTTACACAATTCTTCTCAACCGTTTCTCAAGTATACTTGCATAGATCTTGCCAGGAACACTCAGTAGGGAAATACCTCTGTAATTCTCACATTTAGTTTTATTTCCCTTTTTATATATGGGTACTATTGGAGCTCTACTCCAGTCATCGGGAATTTGCCCTTCTGTCCAGGGCTTCTGAACTATGCAGTGCAGGTAATTTAAGACTTTTATACCACCATACTTCAGCATTTCTGGTCAAATATCATCTCCTGCTGCCATTCCACATTTCAAACCTTTGATGGCTTTTTCTACTTCAGGTATGGATATGTATTCCTGACTGTATGCCTGTTGAGTGCTTTTTACCACTGTGCTATCACTGCTTGTTTCATTTAGCAATTTTTCAAAGTAATTACTCCATACTTCAAGGATATCTTTTCTCCTGTTTTCATATCACCTTTATCATCTCTAATTCCATCTCTAATTCCAACACTCTTTCCTCCATTTCTAAGCTTCTTTAACAACCTCCAGAATATCTTACCACCTTCTTGATATTTATTTTCTATGTTCTTGCCAAAGTCCTCTCATGACTTTTGTTTAGCTAGTTTTACACGTTGTTTAGCTTTCTTACATTTGTCTCTGTATTCTCTAAGAGCACAAGCTGACTTATTTGCGAGGAACTTTTGATATGCTTTCTTCTTTTCCTTCACTGCCTCTTTAACTTCCTGTGTCCTCCATGGAGTTCTGATTTTTCTATCCTTGCAGACAACCTCACCACATGCCTCTCTGGCTGAATCAATCATGGTTTTCTTCAAAGCTTGCCACTGAATCTCCAAGGTTTGGTTCCTGTTCTCAAACTCTTTCATTTTTTCTTCAATAATCTTTGTGTATTTTAGTCTACAGTTCACATCTGAGAGCTGCTCAACTTTTATTCGCTTTAAAACTTTCTTATATTATTCTTTTCAATATGAAATTCAATTTTATCCTGCTCAAGACTAAATAGTGATCGCTTCCAATTTCAAATCCTCTGAACACTCTGGTGTCCTCCACCAGGGAGAAAACATCACTATCAACAATAACATAGTCAATGAGACTTTTCTTTTTCCTTGCCTCTTCTCTCCATGTGAATTTGTGCACATTTTTATGTTGGAACATGGTGTTAGTAATAACCAGTCCATGTCCTGAGCAGAAATCCAACAGGTATTTGCCATTATTATTAGCTTTGCTCTTTTCTCCAAATTTTCCCAAAATATTTTTGTATGTCTGACAATCATTTCCTACTCTGCTATTCAGATCACCAACAAGGACCAACTTTTCCTTTTTCATTGTGTCAGTTGCTTTTTCTAAAGCATCAAAAAATTCCTCCACTTCTACCTTAGTAGAACCTTTTGTGCGACCATAAGCACAAATAAGTCTCATTGTCCAATTCTACATTCTGATATTTGCCCACATCACTCTACTTGAGACTGCCTGCCATTCAAGAAGATTAGCCTCGTATTTTGTGTTGAATACTATGGCTACTCCTTCTTTTCCTTGATTGTCATTTCCTGAATATAACATTTTGTATTTGTTGCTCAGAAAGATTTCACGAGTTTTTGTCTTTTTTGTTTCAGTCACCCCTATTATGTCGATCTGGTACCTATCTAATTCTTCAGCTAGCTCCATTTCTTTTCCATTCAGGCTTCTTATGTTGATAGCACCGATCTTTAACTCTGGTGATGTTGAGTTGGGGTGTGCTTTCAGATTTGTTCCAGTTGCTGACGTTTTGCTGTTTGCCCTGGTTCCCTGGCGAAAACAACAGGGGCCTTATGTAACCGTGCGACGTCACACCTGGACGTTGCCCGGTTAAACAAGGCCCAATTGAAATTTTGTCATGTTGCACCATCATTTTCTATATTAGTTTAAGCCAATAAGAATACAATTTGGTCGGCTAAATCCCAAATTGCCAGCCCATCCTCGTTCATTCATTATCCAGGTAGATACCCAACAGGGTGCCCCACGAGAAGGTGAGTATTGGATATTGGGTCAGAAGCTCTGGTCGGTTCTCTGCATTCCTTTAAAGGCTATGTGGTGGTCTCCTCTCAGTTATACAGCTTTGACCCTTAAACACCCCAGCAGTGTAAGCAAAAAATCTTAATTTCCAGCATACTCCTTCACATGATGTATTTGATATGATAATCGAACATGAATATTTTATGACAAGTTTTCTATCAGCAGGTTTCTTCCAAATTGTTCTATCATTTGTCTGCTCTTGTTGGGTGATCAGCTCATGTATTTACATCTGAAGATTCCTTACTACATCGGTCTTTCCTGCTGTTTTTGCTTCATACACCCGTTTCTAATCTTTCATCTCTCATTCTATGTAACCACATCATCTTAAATTATGCTTATTACAAATTCTTTAAGGTTCTGTTCTGATATCTTTATTTTTGATAGGATTCTGGCATTGATTCACTTTAATGATTTTTATCTGAACTCTCAGATGCATATGCTAAAATAGGCTTCCCACTATACCAGCTTTGCTTACTTTGTTCTCTGTTACCATATTTAGTTTTTCCATGTTCACTAAAATTGGTCATTTAATTAATTATTTTTGTATTTTATTAATAATTTTCATTGGATGACTTGAACTGTAGCCGGTTTATTTAAGAGGTGGCACCATCTTCATAAAATAAAGAACTAAACTGAATATATCTTAATATCTTCATAAGGATATCTAGATGTCATCACCGATTTCTTTTACAGTACTCTTTGCTCCATTACTTGGTTGTTGTTGTTTTTTTTTTAGTAGCTTCCAAAACATATTGCACCTTCCTTAGATTTCTTCAGTTTTCTTACTAAAGTTTTCTCATTACTTTTGTTTTCCTACTTTTAAAACACAACCCAGCATGCTTATATTTTTTCATTGTATTTTCTAAGTGCATAAGCTCACTTGTTAGCCAGGAATTTTCAGTATATTTCTGTAATTTTTCAGAATTGGCTTTTTAACTTGAGTCCACCATGAGGTTCTGATTTTTCTTATATTTGTAGAATACTTCATCATATTCTTCCTTGCTGAATCAATATTTTCTTTTCTTTTCACCTGTTTTTATTTGGGTTCTTGTCTTCAAACTCTTTTGTTGTTTCTCCAGTGTATATTTCAGTTTACTATTCATCCCTGAAGCCACTCAACGTTTGATTCTTTTTTAAAACTTTTATTTATTTTTCTTTTTTGTTCAAAACTAAATGGAGATAACTCCTATTTGAAATTATCTGTATACTATAGTGTGTATCCTGATCCAGTGTGAAGAATTCACTGTCAGCAACAGTAATACACAAAGACTTTTTTCTTATGTATTCTTTCCATGCATAAAGAACTTATTCATATCTTTTGTTGAAGTATGGTATTAATAATGACTAGCATGTACCTGAATAGAATTCCAGCAGATCATTATTATTAGTTTTGTGTTTTTTTCTCTTTTCCAAAACATCTCTGTATATATGGAATTACTTTCCTGCTCTCCTAATTAGGCTGAGCAGGAAAGTAATTGCTACAGTCTGCCAGCTTTTCTTTATCTCAGCTATCCTTAAAAAAAAAACCCTTACTTCCCTGCTAGAACCTTTTGTAGGGGATAAATGTCATTATCCAATTTTTCATTTTGAAATTTGTCCATGGGGGTCACTTAAGGTTCAAAGATAGAGAACTGGTAGAAGATCTCCATATAGCTCTTTAAGGAATGAAGAGAACTGACCACAATTTCTGACCTAATGTCTGGTCCTCATCTTGTAGTGCAGTCTGTTTTGCAGGTATTTATCTGGATGATGAGTGAACAAGGTTGTACTGGCAGTTTGGGATTTAGCTGCCTTAATAGCATTCTGCATTGGCTAAAAGACAGTAGTGGCACAAGATGAGATGTCATGTTTTCTCTGGCATTGCTTGAATGGGACAAGGCTTCAGTGGTTTTTATCAGGAACCAAGATGAACAGTGAAAGGTGAGCTGTTGAAACAGATTCCCTCAACATCAGTAGAATTCAAGAGAGGTGCTATCAATTTAAGTATAAATAGATAAACCGTGGAACTGGAAGAATTGCAGAATTACCAAGTTCACCAAATTAGTGTTACTGAAGCAAAGAAAACAAAAACAAGTGAGATTCTTCTAAATAACTACTAGGTGTTTTATTCAGGCAATCATAATCAGATAAAGGAAGGGGTATATATGATATTGACCACTAAATATGAAGATAATCTTCTTGAATGACAGGTAATATCAAGTAGTGATATGGGCAAACATCACATTGGGAAATTTAGACAGTGAGACATATTTGAATGTGTCGTCCCATAGAAGGTGCTACTAAGGAAGAAATGGAAATTTTTTTTTTGTTGTATTGGGGAGGAGGGAGATTCATGAAAGTTGTGTTTGTGTGTGTGGTTAAGAAAGGAATGAATGTTTTGTGAATATTTAGAGGCTGTGGAGAGGCAGGAAAAGCAAAGTTAATAAGTACCTGTTATATTTCTGTTTAGGATATACACTAGTCATTACTAATACCATGTTCCAGCATGGTATTAGACATGCACAAATTCTTGTGGATAGAAAACATAAGCAATAAGAAGTCTCATCAATTCTATTATTGTTAACAATGATATATTCACTCTGGTTCAGGACACATAGGTATATGAGATTTGAAATGCAAACAAGGACACTATTTAGATTTGAACAGAATAAAAATAAATTCAAGAAAAAATGAGAGTTGAAAACAAGAATTGAGCTGTGTAGATTCACTTGCAGACCTTGAAGAGAACTTCTCCATGTGGGCACATGTTTATGGTGGAGAGGACCCCAAGTATGATGGTATTACTAGTCCTTTTCATTCTTAACCTTTTTGTATGCTTTTCTTCCTGTATTCTTTGCTTTACTTCTGAATCTCTTTTACTATCCTATCTTCCATACCACCATCACTAGAATCCAACACTTTACTGCTGTGTTTGCTGTGGAATGCCACCTGTGGACATCCAGAAAGTGGAATCCTAGTAGGCTCTCAGTACTTTCTGGATGGCCACAGGTGGTCATTATTTGTCAGAATGAATAATTTTTTATCTTTGTATCAGGGCCCTCGTCAAATCTCAGCCAAGTTCAGAAACCATTGGAACATCAAAAGAAAACCAAAATAAGAAATGGAAAACATCAAAGACAGCAACAAGTACACTATTTTTCTTAATCCTATGTTCAACAGACTGGCATCCACTAAAATGTCACAATCTTCATCCAGAAGAGTTTGCAGGATCCCTAAAATTAATCAAGAAATTCCATTCAGGAGACATTGTTGAAGTAGTAACATGCAGCACATGGGGGGGGGTGTATCAATCTCAGTCACTCTTCTTCACACAAAACTTACTTTTCTAGAGCCATATTGGATTGGGACTCTCTCGATGTTCTAGATGAGGAGATCTGCTTTCATTTGAAAGCTCAAGTGGTGGCATCCATAAGGAGAATCTTCATATGTAAGGATTGTTACATGGATTCCACCAGAAACCACCATCACCACAATCTGTGGAAGCAAGTTATCTCAACCTGCTGAGTTAGGCTATACATCCTAAACCCATTGCACTGCTTTAAATGCAGAAGTATGGTCATTCTCAGACTTTCCGTTATGGCTCTGCCATCTCTACTCACTGTGACAGTAAAAATCATTGGAACAAAGATTGTAAGTGAAAAACATCAAAATGCCCCAGTTGTGAGAGAGAGGACCTAGGCTACTCTCAAATATGCCACTGGAAGGATGAAAAGAAGACACCAACAATTAAGACTCAGCAGAACAGAGCATCTCTTATCAGGAGGAAAAGAAGCTGTATCCAGTTAGTAAACTCTCATCCTAAGAAGTTAGCTGTAAGAAAGTATCAACAATGACTTTAACCTGCATGTCTGTCCCATCTTCTCATAACTATAAGATCTTTGAACAGTACAATATTGCTGTCTCTTTAGACCTGATAATAGAGAAAAATCAATATGGGCTCATTCTCAATGAGACATCAAAAATGGTTTTGCTAAATGAGGATGTACTACTAAAAAAATAATGGAAAGTGTACTATAGAGAATCAAGGATATGCCTCCAGATCCATTAAGAGATAAAATAGATTAAAAAATAATAATAATAATCATAATCAATCTCTGTTCCCCCACAAGAACTAATAATGTAAACAACTAATGTACCTAGTGCTCTAGAGGGAGTCTGATTTGAAGTGGATATCTTGGATATTTTTCTTGTGGGAGAAGAAATGGACATTGCCATCCACAATTCTTCAGGGAAAAAAAAAATTTTTTAAATCCAAGTCCAATAAAAACAAGACCTAATTACATTGGAAGTCAGATAGCACCATCAAAATTAATAAATCTACAGTATGAGCTCTACAGTATTATAAGAATTGTTTGTATTCTGTTAAAACATAGATGCCAGCTCTCTTGCAGAAACATAAACTGATGTGATTTTGTCTGTAAAAAAATGCACTGCTTGGAAAGAAGTCAACACACATTCCATGGGCAAGGTAAATCTTGCCGTGTAATGAATCATGTTTATAGCCTGTATAAATTGGACGAATATGATGCTCCCAAGTCAGTGCAACTGTAAGAAAGTATCAACAATGATTTAACCTGCATGTCTGTCCCATCTTCTCGTAACTATTAGATCTTTGAACAGTACAATATTGATGTCTCTTGAGAGCTGATGAGCTCATTGGGAACGAGCCCATATTGATTTTTCTGTGCAATGGCTGCGAGAAGGGAATTGAAGTTTGAAAGAGGTGTTGTGATAGGATGGCGTATTGCAGGCATATGAGTTCAGCAAATTGTTGACAAATTAAGCCATCCCAGGTCAACAAACAGTGATACTGCACTGAGATGGAACTTCATGGAGTCAACTGCAAGTGCTACATGCAGTAGACGTCGCACCACACTTGGTGAATGTGACTGTAGGGTGCAACAAAGGATAACATGTAAAAACCACCATTTGTCATCTGACATGTTGAATGTGGAGTTCCAGGAATCAACTAGAACATGAATCTGCACAAAAATATTCAGAACCGAGGCTCACAATATGGGTTTCCATGGTAGGACTGCAATATGCAAGCCCCACATTACCCAAACCAACATGCAGCATCATCTTCAATGGTGCAAAGAGTGTACAGTGGGAGGAAGCTTGGAAAGCTGTTTTATGGAGTGACAAATCACATTATACCCTCTACTGAGGAAATGGATGGGTGAGTAACTGCAACCATGAGATTCAGAGGTGGTGGTATGATGGTATGGTTCTGTTTTTCCTGGTTTGGACTCAGATCTCTGTGGTGTCACGAACATTGAACTCCAAAAGATATCTTAACATTCTGGACAACACAATGCTTCATACTTCGTGGCTCTCTTGGAATGGGACCATTGTCTCTTTTAGCAAGACAGTGTACCTTGTCATACTGCTACTGTAACTGCATTGTTTGTGACATGAACGTCACCACACTTGAATGGCCTCCACAGAGTCCTGATCTCAACCCTATTGAACATCTGTGTGATGAATTGGAGTGTTAGGTGAGATCAAGGGAATTTCTGCCTGACAACAGTCCAAGACCTCATTGTATGCCTGCAGAAGAATGGTTCAAAATTCTCATTGATTGCTATTGTACTGTTGTGGAAAATATGCCTCATAGGATTGCTGCAGTCATTGGGGTAAAAGGAGGTCTACATCTTATTAAGGTGGGTGCCATGGCTGTTTGTTCCTCACATTGTGGTGTCTGTTGACTTTTTTCCAAGCAGTGTATATGAAGCTCGAGGATGATATGGCATTACAAAATCAGCCATCATTCTCAAGGATAGATGTTCAAATATGGGTGAAGTTGCTAGGAGATCTGGTGAGGCTCCATGTAATGAAGCAGTTGGTTGATGAACTTTTTTGATTATTTTAGAGACTATTGAAGTCAAAGCAATAGGGTGATAGTTTAATAGTTGACTTTTATCTCCCTTTTTGTAAACAGGCTTTATAAAAGCGTGCTTCCATGCTGTTAGCTAGATGCCAGATGATTATGACAGTGTGAAAAGACTATACAAGATGAGTATTGGTTCTAGAACATGAGCTTTTAGTACAACTGGAGGATTACCATAAAGTCCAGAAGGATTTTTCTGGACTTGATTTATCCTTCTGGCAAAGATTTCAGAGGAGGCATACTGAATAGTTTTTGGAATAGTGGTAGGATGTCTGTCTTACCTTTATGAGATGTTACCATTGTACCATCTAGAGTGAAATGGAAACACAGCAGAAATTGCATCCCACAGCCTTGGTGAGGGGTGACCAGATGGACTCAGTGTCATCACACCTGCACAGGAGTGCCTAGACTTAGTTCAATGCATAGCCTGAGACTGCACTTCCTGGAAGCTGTTATATTCAAGACTCCTTCCAGGCACTACCTGGCAAAGTGAGCAGCATGATTATTCTCCAGTGGATTGGGAATCATCTTGAAAAGTTATCAACAGGTGGAAATTTCTTTACTACTGTGACCTCAAATGGAGGAGGTATTGGCTATAGTTAAATGATTACAATGCAGAGAGCATGAACCAGGAAGCCTTTACCCACACTGCATGTAAAAAGGGAGGAACAAACTGGAGACTACTCTAGAGACAAAACATGGCAAACGCCATTTGATGCCTCTAGTAAGCAGGGCACTAGGTGATGAAAGACATCTACCACCTAGAAATATAAGAATTATCATTATTCATGTCAACTGCTGCAGCATTTATATGCATAAACAACTGTGGTCTCTTCAGATTTTGAGTGGTAGTTAGAATCTTTATAAAATTAATTTGTAGCTGTTTTAGTTTAAATTAGACAGAAAAAGTTTGCAGAAAAACTTTTTGGATGATTTTTCTCGCATGACTGTTATATACTTAAAGAAGTTTCAAGTTGGTGATTTCAAGAAATAATTATATTATTAAACACTGTAATCATACATTTTAATTATTTTGTAGCCTTATTGAAGAAGGTGGTGACTGGGATCGACGCAATAGGCTCAAAGTATACCAGGGGGTATACTGCATGGCAATTAGAGATTTCAAAAGTGCTGCTACTTACTTCCTGGATACTGTTTCCACATTTACAAGTTATGAATTAATGGATTATCGCACATTTGTAACCTACACTGTATTGTGTAGCATGATTTCTTTGCCTCGTGTTGATTTAAGGGAAAAGGTGAGCTAATATTTTTGTGGATAATATTTAACATAATGTAGAGTAATAATATTCCATGTTTTAAGATGAATTTTGAAAACTGCTAAGTGTCTTCATCTGTTCACAAGTTAACCTGAGCTCTATCCTGGATTGAGTTTACTAAAATTTGGTATATGAATTCTGGCAAAAATTTGTTGAGCCCCTCTGAATTTTCATTTCAGTCAGTGCATTTTTATGCTACAAAGGGATGTAATGTGTCAGAATTATATATTGTATTAATAAAATGTGGGATTTAGTTGAAATTCTGAAATGTGTCCAGATGGGTCTTTTTTATTGGCAAAATATATGAATTCATTATCAGTTTCCTGATGTGTATCCTCAAGGAGTGAACAAGCTACTACATGATTCAGTTTACATTATTATTAATCTGTGAAATTTTTCCCCAAATTAGTTTATTACTTATAAGGACTCCAGTATTGTCATGTCTAATATTTCAGTCTGCTAGGGAAATTTTGATTAAATCAATCCACCTATATTTTGGTCTTCCTCTGGGTCTTTTTCATGCTATCTTGGCATCAAACACCTGTTTTGCTAATCTTTCCTTTCCCATTCGGTTTATGGGATTTCACGCCATCTTAGATTAGCTCTGCTCAAACATTCTAGTAACTGCCATTTCATTGTGAAATGGCCAGCCCATCTTTGTTTGTTCAATACCAGTTGGATATGTTCTAAGATGGCACACCACATGAAGGTAAGGATTAAACATTAGGTTAGAAGCCCCTAGTTAGTTCTCCACATTACTGAAAGGCAATATGGAGGTCTCCTCCAGGTAACAGGGTTACCCTCAAGTAAAAATTAAATGCATTATTAATATGGTAGAAAATATGGACAGTTTAAATATTTCAAATAATTAGCATGTTGGATACTAGCACTAGATGTGTGGAAGATTCAAGAAGCTTGTTAATATTTTTGACTGTAGATTCTACTTTTTTTTTGAAATACACATATGAAGAGAGGATGGTCGAGGAAAGATATATTTGGAGGAAAGTGAGTGAATTGCTGATGCTATTTTTATGAATGCTGATTGTAGAAATGTGAAAATGCAAGAAACTGAATGATTGTGAAACAGAGTGGAGAGAGAATGTAGAGTGAATCCTCAATAAATAGGTTATTAACTTATCGCTCTCTTCTCACTGAGTATCTAGAATTTAAGGAGCTTTTAGCATAGTTCCAGATGTGGAAGTGTATTGGATATGTTTGTGATTTGTGTGAAATTAAATTATTCATTAAGTTACTCTGATTGTATGCATGAATCTCTTTCCCACCTTCTTTCAAATATAATGTCATAGTGGCCATAATTATGCAGCTATTATTGGACTTTTAATTTTAATTAAAGTAAAAGTCCAATGTGACAAGTACTGCATGTAATGAGCCATGTAAAAGTTTGAAGAAGTTCATGTGGTCCAGGACATTTGATTAGGTCTGACACAAAAGCCTACATGCTAAGCTATCTTATAGTTTGCCTTCCACTGTTTGCATTTGGACTAACATCCCCCCCCCCCCGTAGTTATTTGCTATATAATTATGGAGTTTCATGACTTCCTTTCTTCAGATTTCTGATCTATGCCAGAGTACTTTAAAATTACATATATTTTGCCTATTCTGTACCTTCCTGTATATAAATAGCCCTTTCTCTCACTTACTTCAAGTCTTATCTGTAGTTTTGCTTATGATAGCACTTCTTTTTCTCTTTTATTGAAAAACTGTACTGTTCAAATATCCCAAACAGGTTCCTCTATAATTAATGCCTTAAATGTCAAACTCCTTGCAATTGTAGTGGGATGAAGACAACCATGCCAACTTTAGTGCCACCAAATTTGTGTGAAATGACAGAAAAATCATAGTATTAGAATGCATATAAGATGAGTAAACTATATATTTTATTTCAGAAAATAATGTGTTTAAAAAAAAAAATAATAATAATGTATAATATTGAGTGTATAATAGCAAAGTGCATGCCAGAGGTTGTGTGGCTAACATTTGGAATTGTAAAATAAAGTAATGCAAACTGACAGAATTATGCATTAAAAAAAAAAAAAAAAACGCTTTTCCCACACTTCTGACATGAACTAGCATCTAGTCCTCCATTTTTGACTATGCTTTTTTGTTTTTAAAAAAAAAATGTAACATCATATGTTATTTCCAATCATTCTTCTTAATAGATAAATCAGTTTCCTATAAATATTTGATAAATTTTTTTTCACTTTTTGTTAACAGCATATGTCTAGGTCCTGTCTTAAGACTATGTCTAAAGTTGGATGGTTGGTTGTTTAGTGGATTTATTATATTCTGTAGATTGCATGTGGTCTCAGGGCAGTTTGATATGTGGAAATAAAAATCCAGTTTTCCAAGAGGAGGAACTCTAGAATTGCTGCAATTGGTTGGTCAAGTGGATGTTGTCTCTTTACCATCCTACAGACTATGGGTTTGAATCTTGTATGACAAGAATATTTGTGTATGTCTAGGTGGTAAATGATTGTCATTGTCTGTGTGATACTCACTTGTTTATTAGAGATGGTCTCTAAGCTACAGGTTTACAATTTTTCATGGACAGCGTTCCCATTAAAAAAACAACTGAGATTTAAGTAAAGGACATTGTTTATGACTGAACTATGGGAGCACATATATTTAGGGTATTCCTTGCCTGGAAATTTAGAAAGAAAAAGAAAGAAATCCACAACAGCAAGCATAATTTATGCCAAAAGACAAAGAATGTTGGTCATTATTGGGCTTTCAGTTTGGTGTAATGAGTACTTTAGAATTTGATGATGTCTAAGTATTGCCACCAAATTGAAGATTTAAAATTTGTTGATGTGAGGAAACGTTTTTTCAAAGTTTTCCATGAATAAATTGGTAAATGGAGGAGACAGGGGCTGCCCATTGCAAGGCCACATAGCTGCTTGAAAATTTTTTCATTCCATCTGAAATAGAGTAGAGACAGTGTTTGAAAAGTTGAGAGGTATCAAGAGAGAACAGATCAGCTATAAGTTTCAGAACTTCCTGTACAGGAACATTGGGAAACAAAGAAATACTATCTAGACAAGCTAGTATGTCATAAGAGATGAAGAAAAATTTAATCAAGAATTACAAACTCTACTCCAACTGCTATTCTCTAATCCTGCTCCACAACAAAATCCTGACATTCACTACAGGACTTCAGTTTCCATCTCTGACATTGGTAGACTTTCTATCAATATTGCTAGCCTCCTCAAAGCTCATAACATCAGGGTGGCTTTCAAGTCTATTTTGACTGTATGAGGTTTAATTCATTCACCTAAATACTACGACCTGTTCTACAAACATCCTATAGTCTGTCCACAGTTCAGATAACCATAGCTGGAAGAGTTCCAAGAAGAGTCAATTCATGTTGAAGGGGAGAAAAGAATAAGGGATGTACAAATTTGTCACCAACACAATAAATCACATGCTTTATACGTAAAATTTTTCAACTGTTATACAAGCAAAACAGTTATCACTTTAAAAACTAGAATGTTCATAAAATAAAAGCTAATTTTTCAATGTGTAATAATAAACACTCATCCCACAAAATGGATTGATTACCCTATTATAGGAATGGATTCGTCTTCTTCTGTTGTGTGCAGAAGGTCAAGGGTTCTCTCCTTTGTGGCCAGACTATAGAGGTCTATAATATTCCATGCTCTTGTGGTCTTTCCTACATCAGCCAGACATCTACAAGTTTTTGAAACTATGGTCATCTTTTCACAAGGCACGCAGAGTAAGGATTAATCCTGTGTGATATTTGGAAATCACTTTCCATATGTCGTGCTTCATCTTTTCAGCCAGCTATTGAAAGTTTTTTCACTTGGTTATACTATAAATTAAAGATGCCAAGCAATTATATTCTTGGTTTCATCCTTTATCCAAGTGTAAGCAAACAAGGTTTGCACATGAAGTTTCTTCACAACTGGGCTACTTGTATATTGAGGCTAATGATTTCACATCAGTTGTCTTACTATCCCATAATGATGCAACACACATATCCTTACAGACATGTATAATGCTATGCACTATTGGGAAGGCCACTACCCAGACTGGTTTAGATTTTTATTGAAGTCTCATCACTGAGAGCCAGACCCAGAATTGATACCAAGGTTGAATAATGCAGAAGTCATTTCCATATACAAGTAGTCAAAAGGTGTCGCACCTTATTACTAAAATACTCTGGATTAAAAATAGATTAGGTTAGGAGTAATCTCTGAGATCACTCAGAGTTTTTGGAGAGGGATTCCTGCACTTAAACGTACCTTGATAAAGTGGCTCTTCCTGTAATGCATTGCATTATGGGATACTAAGGCAATTGATGTGAAGTCATTTGCCTCTATATACAAGTAGCCCCAATCATGAAGTTACTATACATGCAAACCTGTTTTGCTTATACTTGGATAAAGGACGAAACCAAGAATATAATTTCTTGGCATCTTTAATTTATAGTCAGCTATCTGCATACAATGTGCTGAGCAATAGGTTACCCATGCCACATTCCATGTGGTTTCATTTCAGCATATGTTATAACATTTTCTATGTGATTTGTTTTTCAGTAATGTTATAGTTCATGTTTGCATTTATTTTTGTTTTTTTTACCCAGAATAAGCTACAACTATTAGTGGTGAAACTAATATCGTATTTACAACCAAATAAAACCCAGTTTATTTTATAATTATAAACTTATATTTAATTTTTGTAAAGATTCTTCTAACATCTTCTAGTAGCTTATCAGTTATAGGAGAAAGCTGTGTAATATATTGGGTTAGTAAATGTGTATGGAATGGTCATGTGCTTGTGAAGTAAGGTTTTCATGTCAAAACACAGGGTGTTTTGGATGTGAACTGTTTTTCGAAGGATTTAACTGTCTGTTCAAGCTACAGTTGACCCTCGAACAATGCTGGTTTGAACTGTGCAGGTCCACTTATATGCAGATTTTTTTTTCAATAATTATATTGGAAACATTTTTGGAGATTTGCAGCAAAATTGCAGATGAACCACATATCCTAGAAATGTCAAAAAAATTAAGAAAAAGTCAGGTATATCATGGATGCATAAAATATATGTAGATACCAGTCTATTTTATCATTTACTACCATAAAATATACACAATCTAAAACGTTAAAATTTATCAAAACTTACGCAAGCAAAACGCAAACATACATGGTGCCATTTGCAGTTGAGAGATATAAACAAATGTAATGATGCAGTATTAAATCATAACTGCATGAAATTAACTGTTAATTAATTAAATTTAATTACTTAATTAGCATAAATATAAAGTTATAATTGATTCATTAGTGTATAGACTAGGCTACCGTGAAGTAATCATATCAATTACACTAAGCTAACATAAGCTACTGCTACTTCTTCATTATCAATGTATGAGTCGTTATACCTGTAAATAAATATAAATTTCTTTTTCACGTTATCTTTTCATTTTTGATCCCTAGTGTTAGTAATATGTATAACATCTACAGTTTTTTATCACATAAGATACACTGCCTTATAATAAGATAATAAGGCAATGAGTGTTCTCTTCAAGAACACTCACTGCCTTTGTTAATTTCTTTAAGGTCACATGGTGGTCAGCATTCATAATGAAGAATTTATGGAGATACAACACACGTGTCTCCATAAATCTTCACTATGAATGCTTTTTTTTGTCAATGTTCACTGAAGGGAACATTTTAAACAGCTTGAGTGGAACACAACTACTAGTGATTTACTCACCAGCAGTTGAGTAAATCAGTTCTTTGCCTCTTTGGAAGAAGTTGAATATACCATGAAGTGTTTGACATTGAACAGAGTTGTTGCTCCTTATAGTATTCCTGCTGAGATTTTCTAAGGTGTAGAAATTAAATACCAGCTTCATATTCTGTTGATTCGTGTTTGGAATATAGCAGATATCTACTAAATTTAAAGATCTCGTAATTCCATCTTTAAAAAAGGTAACTCACACCAGCAATTATCAGGATGTCATACTGCAGCCAATTGATGAAAAAAGTCTTTGCATTCTTTAATAATAAATTTAGTTTAATCCTTTATCCAAGTGTAAGCAAACAAAGTTTGCTCCTGAAGTATCTTCAGGACTGAGGCAACTCGTGGTAAAGGTGGACCATGCTCTCATCACTACTTGTCTTATTATCTCCCATAATGCAAAGCACATCCCATGGAACACTTAAGAAAGTTTTTGATGCATGGCAATGCCAAGAGCATTGTGAATTAAAATAACCACTCCTTGTAGTCTGTTGATTCAATGAAAGCCTTTGACTCCATTAACTTGGAAAGCTATGGAAAATTTTATCAAAGAAAGCTTCCCACTAAAATTCATTTCTGTTTTCAGATTCTTCCACATGACACGAAGTTTGATATTCAGCGGTGGCCATTCAGGAGATCCATTCAGAGTGAAAATGGACAAGAAGCACTGATGATTGCCAATCTGAGTGAAGATAAAGTTTTCATTGAAACTATCTTATTGATGGAAAACTTCTCCAGAAGGTTATTGCATCTTCTGGAGAAGGGAAACTTTTTTAACCTTCATAGACTGCAATCTAAAACAGACATCACAATATCTTACATAGAACTTCTTATGTTTGATAGCTTAATTTTCTCTCATTCTGAAACCAAATTTCAAATCAATCACATTTTTAAAGAATTATCCAGTTTAAGAATCAAAAAGATTCCAGGATTAACCATAGAGTAGCCCTGAAAAATATCAACCGTTTCGCCTATCTCTGTAGTCATATCGGAGTGCTTAAGGGTCAAAGCTGCATAACTCAGAGGAGACCTCCACATAGCCTTTAAAGGAATGCAGAGAACTCACCAGGGCTTCTGACCTAATGTCCAATCATCACCTTCTCGTGGTGCACCCTGTTGGGTATCTACCTGGATACTGAATGAATAAGGATGGGCGCAATTTGGGATATAGCCGACTAAATTGTATTCTTATTGGCTTAAACCAAAATGCAAAATGATGGTACAACATGACAAAATTTCATGCCGGCTGGGGCATCGCCCGGTTAAACAAAGCCCCCGTTGTTTTCGCCAGGGAACCAGGGCAAACAGCGAAAAGTCAGCAACTGGAACAAATCTGAAAGCACACCCCAACTCAACATCACCAGAGTTAAAGATCGGTACTATCAACATAAGAAGCCTGAATGACAAAGAAATGGAGCTAGCTGAGGAATTAGATAAGTACCAGATCGACATAATAGATGACTGAAACAAAAAAGACAAAAACTGGTGAAATCTTTCTGTGCAATAAATACAAAATGTTATATTCAGGAAATGACAATCAAGGAAAAGAAGGAGTAGCCATAATATTCAACACAAAATACGAGGCTAATCTTCTTGAATGGCAGGCAGTCTCAAGTAGAGTGATGTGGGCAAATATCAGAATGGGGAATTGGACAATGAGACTTATTTGTGCCTATGGTCCCATAGAAGGATCTACTAAGGCAGAAGTGGAGGAATTTTTTGATGCTTTAGAAAAAGCAACTGACACAATGAAGAAGGAAAAGTTGGTCCTTGTTGGAGATCTAAATAGCAGAGTAGGAAGTGATTGTCAGACATACAAAAATATTTTGGGAAAATTTGGAGAAAAGAGCAAAGCTAATAATAATTGCAAATACCTGTTGGATTTCTGCTCAGAACATGGACTGGTTATTACTAACACCATGTTCCAACATAAAAATGTGCACAAATTCACATGGAGAGAAGAGGCAAGGAAAAAGAAAAGTCTCATTGACTATGTTATTGTTGATAGTGGTGTTTTCTCCTTGGTGCAGGACACCAGAGTGTTCAGAGGATTTGAAATTGGAAGTGATCACTATTTAGTCTTGAGCAGGATAAAATTGAATTTCATATTGAAAAGAATAACATGTAAGAAAGTTTTAAAGCGAATAAAAGTTGAGCAGCTCTCAGATGTGAACTGTAGACTAAAATACACAAACATTATTGAAGAAAAAATGAAAGAGTTTGAGAACAGGAACCAAACCTTGGAGATTCAGTGGCAAGCCTTGAAGAAAACCCTGATTGATTAAGCCAAAGAGGCATGTGGTGAGGTTGTCTGCAAGGATAGAAAAATCAGAACTCCATGGTAAACACAGGAAGTTAAAGAGGCAGTGAAGGAAAAGAAGAAAGCATATTAAAAGTTCCTGGCAAATAAGTTATTATGCTCTTAGAGAATACAGAGACAAATGTAAGAAAGCAAAATACTGTGTAAAACTAGCTAAATAAAAGTCATAAGAGGGCTTTGGCAAGAACATAGAAAATAAATATCAAGAAGGTGGTAAGATATTCCATAGGTTGTTGAAGAAGCTTAGAAATGGAGGAAAGAGTGCTGTAAAAGGAGTTAGAGATGATAAAGGTGACATGAAAACGCTAGAAAAAGATATCCTTGAAGTATGGAGTAATTACTTTGAAAAAAATGCTAAATGAAACAAGCAGTGATAGCACGGTGGTAAAAAACACTCAACAGGTATACAGTCAGGAATACATATCCATACTTGAAGTAGAAAAAGCCATCAAAGGCTTGAAATTTGGAAAGGCAGCAGAAGTAGATGATATTTGACCAGAAATGCTGAAATATGGTGGTATAAAAGTCTTACAGCGGCTGCACTGCATAGGTCAGGAAGCCTGGACAGAGGAACGAATTCCCGATGATTGGAGTAGAGCTCTAATAGTATCCATATATAAAAAGGGAAATAAAACTGAATGTAAGAATTACAGAGCTATTTCCCTACTGAGTGTTCCTGGCAAGATCTATGCAAGTATACTTGAGAAATGGTTGAGAAGAATTGTGGAAGAAAAGGTTGGTGAAGAACAAGCTGGATTCAGGTCAAATAGAGGCTGTCAGGATCAGATTTTCACTTTACGACAAATAGTCGAGAAAGCATGGGAATATAACAGAGATCTGTATTTAAGTTTTGTCGATTTGGAAAAGGCATATGACAAGGTGCTAAGAGAGAGAGATGCTATTCAATACGCTACAGTTATATGGTGTCAATGGGGCATTATATCAAGCAATACTTAGTCTTTATTTGAGTTGTAAGTCAGCAGTTAGAATTGAAGGGAGTACAGGAAGATTGTTTAATGTTAAATCTGGTGTGAAACAAGGATGCACATTGTCCCCTCTGCTATTCATTATCTACATGGATCACATTATGAAGGAAAGTGGTATTGAGCGTGATATCAAAATTAGAGGTGTTAATGTCAGCTCTTTGCTTTATGCGGACGATGTTATACTTCTAAATAAATCTGCTACAAGTTTGCAAGATTCCCTGACTAAATTGAATAACTGTTGTAATAGATATTGTATGAAGGTCAGCATTAAAAAGACAAAGACAATGAAAATAGGTAGAATTGTTGAAAATGTCAACTGTGTTTTGAACGGGAAATCTGTTGAACAAGTAAAACATTTCAGCTACTTAGGCACGATTTTTAGTGAAGTAGGTAAATTAAATATGGAAATAGACAACAGAATCAACAAAGTTGGTATGGTAGGAAGTCAATTGAATAAATTCATATGGAATAAGAGAGAAATAAGTTGGAACACTAAATTGGCTGTATACAAGACAGTGTTCAAACCAGTTTTAACTTATGGATCTGAGAGCTGGATCAGAAGTAAAATACTTGACCAAAGACTAGAGACCGCAGATATGAGAGTCCTGAGAAAGATTAGAGGCATGAACAGATGGCATCAGTGGCAATATCATATTAAAAATTAGGATATTAGGAAAGAACTTGACATTGTCAGCATCCAGGAATTCGTTAGCAGAGCTAATCTCTGGTGGTATGGTCACTTAAACAGAATGGACGAGGAAAGATTAGCAAAACAAGTGTTCTCTGCCAGGTTGGCAGCAAAAGACCCAGAGGAAGACCAAGATATAGGTGGATTGATTACGGTACAAAGTGCCTTAGACGATAGCAATATAAGATCTGATAATGTTGGAGTCTTGACAAGTAACATACTGATTTGGAGGAAAATTGTAGATAGGAAGTTAGTAATGATGTAAATTTTTCATGTAGTACTATCATGTCCTGTATACCCCTTGAAGGTACACGTGTCAGGAATTTGATGATGATGATTGTAGTAATATCTTAGAAAACTGATATTCATTGTCGTGTGAAGTGCACTATGTGAGAAAACTATTACTAACATTGAGTTTGCTGTATCCTTATGATTCGTGCCCAAGTTTTGAGTTGGTGATATCAAGCATGAGCATATATGGATTGGTGGTGAAAGAAGGAGGAGTCTGTTAACAAGTTTCTTGAAAAACTTCCTAGTTGTTTTCATTTGGAAAAAAAGTGTGGGGGGATTGCTGCTGTTTCAAATAACAGAAGTAAATTGGAATCCATATAGGAATGGAAAATTTCATTTCTCACTCTGGTCAAATTCCCCAACCCACATCATAAAGTTATCAAAAACCTGAAATGTGAAAAGTAGCCCGAGTAGATGATATTTGACCAGAAATGCTCAAATATGGGTGTATAAATATTTTACAATGTCTACTCTGCAGATAATTCAAAAGTCTTGGTCAGAGGGTTGAATTCCAATGATTGGAGTACAGCTCTCATATCATCAATCTGTAAAAATGGGAATAAAACTAAATGTTAGAATTACAAAGAAATTCCCTGCTGATTGTTCTTGATAAAATTTGTGCAAGCATACACGATCAAAGGCTAAGACAAATTGTGGAAGAGAAACTTGGAGAACATGCTGGATTCATTCTAAATAGAGGTTGTCGTGACAGGAATATAATAAGGATCTGTACTTAAGTTTTGTAGATCTGGAAAAGAGCAAAGTACTAAGAGAAAAGTTATTTGAAATGCTACAATTATTTGTTGTAAATGGGAGACTATTCATCTTGGTTGCTTGTAGTTCTTCGATTTTCAATCCCACCATCTTCTCCACAGTCTTCCTGTACTTCTCTTTGATATTGAGTTTTTTACTTTCTTTGCCCACTTGTTATCCTACATTCTTTCTGTATGATTTTTCCATTCTTCTTTCTGTCTTTGGATCCAGTCGTTTATTGGCTTTATCTTTATACTTTTCTTTGATTTGTGAGTTTTTCGTGTTGTTTAATATTTGTTAAACCTTAAATTTTTCTTAGTGTTATCATCTCAGTGGTTTCATTGATTTGTCTAATTTTTGTGGTTGCTGCTTCATGAAAGACTCAACGTATGGTACATTAGTATTGTGTGCAGGTTAAGAATTTTTCTATTTTTTATTACTGTTATGCTTTTTATATTTAATTTTAATTTTACATAATTTAGATAAAAATTACTGTTTGTCTCTATTAAAAGTGGGGAAAACTCAAAGATACAGGACTATATCTGTATGCATTCCATGGTTGTGATTAGAGTGGACCATATTCCCAAGTGTACATTCATGACTTAATTCTTTTTAACGGTATTAACAACACCAAGCAATTTAATCAAAAGATGTTTTATTAACTGCTTATATTATAGAAACTATAGAAATATCAGGGAAGATAATTCTAGAACATAGAAAAGGAAGATAATTCTTCCTTTTCTATGTTCTTCCTGGAAGAACATAAAAAATACATTCGCTACTATTATTATGGCAAGTCAGGACTGGCAGACCACGCTTTGGACACTCCTTCGCATAGGATTAGATGGAAGAAAATGAATGTGCTATTTAGAAGTTGTTACAGTTCTGAAAAATTATTTTTTGAGCCAGCAATGGCTTTGAAGAATTCTCCTAACCCGAACAAGTATGGTTGCATTAATTTGCTAAAAATTTGGGAGACTGTCATCCTAAGAGCAACTCTCACATAGCTGTAATGTTTTTGTAACATTAGAGGGTGCCAAAAATAGGACTAGATCTTTTGTCCACTGCAGTTGTATTGTTTTACTTACTCACTGTTGCGTGTACAAGTGTGTGTTGTGCTCTGATGATGCTAATTTGAAATTCAGCAAAATATAAGCAGTTAATAAAACATCTTTTGATTAAATTGTTTGGTGGTGTTAATACCGTTTTAAAAAAATTAAGTCACGAATTACCGTCAACACCTAAGCTTATCTGTTAGACCCAAGTTTACATATTCACATGTATTTTATGTATTCTTATATATGATTTTGTTTCTCTGAGCATGGCAACATTGAATTGATATTAAATTTAAGGCAGATGTTTTCAAATTCATATTAATTTCCAGGTTCTGTGAATATAATAAATTTAGTTTAATCCTTTATCCAAGTGTGAGCAAACAAAGTTTGCACCTGAAAGTATCTTCAGGAATGGGGTAAGGTGGTATACAACACCAGGGCAACTCCTTGCAAAGGTGGAGCAAGATAACATCACTCCTATCTCATTATCTCCCATAATGCAAAACACATCTCCTTGTAGATATGTCTAATGTTATGCATTAAGGGAAGGGCCACTAACCAGACTAGTTCCGACCTTTATTGAGGTCTCTTCAGTGGGAGCCAGGCCCAAGTGGAGATACCAGCCAGAAGCATTAGCAAGGTTATC
This sequence comes from Typopeltis vanoorti, assembly GCF_054136105.1. Taxonomy (NCBI): domain Eukaryota; kingdom Metazoa; phylum Arthropoda; class Arachnida; order Uropygi; family Thelyphonidae; genus Typopeltis; species Typopeltis vanoorti. The sequence goes on from NC_143560.1 coordinate 42,922,021, forward strand.
TCAACCTGTAGGAGTTGCCAAATGGTGTGCCACCTTTTTAATAAATTACTCTGGATTTAGAGAAAGATGTTGAAAGTTTATATTTTACTTGGTTAGAATATAATAAATTTAGTTTAATCCTTTATCCAAGTGTGAGCAAACAATGTTTGCACCTGAAAGTATCTTCAGGACTGGGGTAAGGTGGTACAACACTGGTGTTGTACCACCTTACCCCAATCCTGAAGATACTTTCAGGTGCAAACGTTGTTTGCTCACACTTGGATAAAGGATTAAACTAAATTTATTATATTCTAACCAAGTAAAAAAGAAACTTTCAACTTCTGTGAATATATTCTGCTTGCACGGTGTTTTTTTTAACTTTGTTTCTTATGTTATAGGTAGTTAAAGGCTCTGAAATTTTGGAAGTACTTCATAGTGCTCCTAATATTCATGAATATTTATTTTCACTTTACAACTGTCAGTATGCTCTGTTCTTCCAGCAGTTAGGTGAGTAGACTTTCAGAAAATTTTCTTCTTGTATTTCCCTAATTTGTGTTTATTTTACTTTGCTTTTTCTTTTAAGGTTACACAGTGGTCAGTATTCATAGCGAAGAATTTATACAGACACAGCACATGTGTCTTGAACATCAAATGTTACTTTCCTAATGTTAAGTAAAGTAATTATTCTAACATGCATGTTGTGTCTCCATAAATTCTTCACTATGAGTATTGTGCTTTGTGTTTGAAATTAGTTGATTTTACATTTTCACCCTGCTGGTGTGGTGTGAAGTGCCACAGCACAAGAGGAGGATATTCATATAGGCTGCAGAATGTTTGAACCAAAGGTAGAAACATTAGATGTTTCATTGCACTTTTTGCCCTGTTTCTCAGATGAAGGTACTTGGAACATCTAAAAATTAGCTATATGTGATTCAGTTGTGGCAAATTGATTATATGTTACCTTACAGTTGGGACACCTGAAATTATCAAGTGTGCATGTGTATATTATAATAATACTGGTAAGTAAATTATATTATTATTATTATCATTATCATCATCAGACCTCCATGGAGTCAAGAGAGTCATCACTGGAGTTCCCACTCTCACACGCACAGTTCATCATACCTTGACTTAAATACATTCATTGTTTTTGTGCTCATTACACTTTCAGGCAATGCATTCCAATCACCCACTGCTCTCCATGTGAAAACTATTGTTCACACCCTCTTTATACAACTTCCAGGAATGGCCTCTTGTTCTTCCCCTGTCTCCAAACATTCTATGAAAAATATCACTCACATTAATCTGATAATTACCCCTTACCAACTTATGTCTCAGTATGTCCTACCCTCTTCCTTTCTATCCACTGGACTTTGTGATTTGCATTCTTTCAGTTTGTCTTCATATTCCACATACCAGAAACCAACTTAGTCAATCATCTCTGAACTCTCTTCAACAACTCATTATCCTTTTGAAAACCAGGTGACCAAATCTGTGCACAGTGATCCACATGCAGTCTGATCAAAGCAGTGCAATCAAAAAATACAAACTTCTACACATCGGTGTTCTCTGTATCATTTCCATAATCTGCTGTGCTATCCTCACAATTTAGCAAAATGTTTCAAAATTTCAAGTCCCTCTCCACCATAACCTCAGATCTTTCACTCCTCCACTTTCTTTAAGATATCCCCACCAATCCTCTACTCTGCATCTCATCTTTGCTTCCCAAATTTCAAACCTTAACTTTACTACATTAAACTGACATCCTCACACATGCTCATTCAGACAGTCTATTCAAGTCTTCTTGCTAGGCTATAACATCTGCTCTACTTCTCATAACTCTCTAAAACTTTGCATCATCTACAACAACTCTATATGACAATTTAAGCTTCTTCCAATGTCATTTACATACAAAATAAACAATAATGGCCCTGAAACAAATCCAATGCACTGATCTACTCTCCAATCCCCCATCTGTTCCATTTTACAATTACTTTTATTTTACAATTGTAATTACTCCATACTTCAAGGATATCTTTTTCTCCTGTTTTCATTTCACCTTTATCATCTTTAACTCCTTTTACTGCACACTCTTTCCCCATTTCTAAACTTCTTCAACAACCTCCAGAATATTTTGCCACCTTCTTGATATTTATTTTCATTTATCTCTGTATTCTCTAAGAGCACAAGCTGATTTATTTGCCAGGAACTTTTGATATGCTTCCTTCTTTTCCTTCACTGCCTCTTTAACTTCCTGTGTCCACCATGGAGTTCTGATTGCCTCTCTGGCTGAATCAGTTAAAATTGGTTCAAACCAATTTTAACTTATGGATCTGAGAGCTGGGTCAGAAGAAACACTTGGCCAAAGACTAGAGACCGCAGATATGAGAGTCCTGAGAAAGATTAGTGGCATGAACAGATGGTATCAATGGCAATATCATATTAAACACGAGGATATTAGGAATGAACTTGACATTGTTAGCATCCAGAATGCGTTAGCAGAGCTAATCTTAAGTGATATGGTCACTTAAACAGAATGGGTGAGGAAAGATTAGCAAAACAAGTGTTCTCTGCCATGTTGGCAGGAAAAAGACCCAGAGGAAGACCAAGATATAGGTGGTTTGATACGGTAAATAGTGCCTTAGAAGATAGAAATATAAGATCTGAAAATGTTGGAATCTTGACAGGTAACAGACTGATATGGAGGAAAATTGTAGATAAGAAAGAAGTTAGTAATGATGTAAATTTTTCATGTAGTATTATCATATCTTGCATGCCCCTTAACTGATTTTTTTTTATGAAATTTTTTTTTGTGTGGCTCCCACTGACAAAAAGTTATATGAGGGACATCCAGAAAGTAAGTTCCAATGGGGTGTGAGAGAAACAAAAATATACTTTCAAAAATACTTTATTGGAAATTAAAGTAGACATCTTTCACTACTTTTCTACATAATTTCTGCCATTGTTCAGGCACTTTAATGGGGCACCAAGAGTTGTATACCTTTCTCGTAGAAGGTTGCTGTCTGTGACTCAAACCACTTATTGACTGCTTCTTTGACCTCGTTGTTGTCTCGAAACTTCTGGCCACCATGGAAAGATTTCAGATGTTTGAACAGATGAAAGTCGCTTGACATGAGATCAGAAGTATATGGGGGATGATGAAATTATTCCCAGCCGAGAAGTTGCGTTACACCGGCCGTGTGTGTGTGTGTGTGTATGCGGGCGTTATCATGAATCAAAACAATGCCCTTAGTAAGTATGCTACATTGTTTATTCTGGATTGCACGACTCAGTTTCTTAAGGGTTTGGCAGTACATGTTCGCGTTGATTGTGGAGCTTTGACCCAAGAAGTCTACCAGCAAAATTCCTTGTCTGTCCCAAAACAAACGTAGTGCACATGATTTTCCGAGTGGAAACCGTTGTCCTCAATTTCGTCTTGACTTGTGATGAGGTGTGCCTCCACTCCATGGAGTCCATGTTGTTTGGATTCAGGGGTTGTGTGCGACACTCAAGTCTCGTCCCCGGTGACAAGTCTGCTTGGGATCGCCAGTCACCATCCTCATGGTAGTGTGTCAAGAATTCCAGTGCACTGCCCAGCTGATTCACTTTGTGTTGTTCTGTAAGCAACTTTGGCACCCAGCGTGCACAAAATTTCCGATAATTCAGTTTCTCCGACACAATTTCATGAAGACATGAACTTGAAACTTCTGGAAATTGCAACGAGAGTGACATCATGGTGGATCCCTTATTCTGTCGAATTTTCTCTTTAACTGAACACACCAAATCGCCAACTGAAGATGGCCGCCCTCTCCATTCATTATTGTGCACTCCTGTCCTTCCTTCATTAAAAAGTCTTGCCCATCTTCGTACCATTGAATCACTTATTGCGTGTTCTCCATAAAGCTCAATAATTTGCCGATGAATTTCAGCTGCTTTAACGTTCCTTGCATTCAAGAAACAGATAACTGACCTAATTTTACATGTGGTGGGCAATTCAACTTAAAATGGCACGGACACCTAGCTAAGGAATTGGCAAACTTGGCATACGGCACACATTGTGATCGCAGCGCTGCAGTGAAAATATTTAAAAACGGAACTTTCTGGATGTCCCTCGTTGTAAACCAATAGTACATTCGTACTGTGAGTGAGATGAGAATTTAATTTTTTCTCTTATTATTATTAATTTTATACATATTTTTTTGTATTTTTATTCATGCTTGACCAAGTCCAGAAAACCCTGTTCTAGAGACCAAATGTGGAATTTTTTTTCAAGCCACTTCAGGCCTCCAATAAGTGGGGCAGGGTCTCACACCAGGCAATGAAGTTCATTTACTACCAAAGGCAATCACAAACATCCATGCCCATTGGTGTGGTGGTGGTGGTGGGGGGGGATTTCAACCCACAACCCTAACTGCTCAGCAACCAGGTCAGCAAATTGATCTAAACATTTTTTAAAATTGAAATTTATTTATTTTTATTCATATATGTAATGTAGTTTCCTTTATTTCCATTTGCTGAATATTTTAGTTATTTATTATGTGTTCATTAACATCTTTTTACATTTATGTTGTGCTGCTTGAAGTAGACAGCAGAGCCGGCCATCTCGAGGTTGCAGTGGGTGCAATGCACCCACGATCAAGTGGGCACAGTCGGTACACATTTGCGGAAACGTATTTTTTATTTTATTTTTTTTTCTTTTTCTAATTTTGCTTATAACTAAAGGGATTTCATTGACAGGATTTTAGGACCCCCGGTAATAATAATATCTCTGTGTTTCTCTATTATATTAGTGTTTTGTGTTCAGTAAATGTTGTGTTAACCTGTTATATTTTGAATGTGTTTTTTTTTTGTTTGTTTTCCTGTGCCAAAATCCTTTGCAAGTAAGAGGTTTTACGATACGTTTATTTCGAATCCTTTAATTTTTACCTTTAATTTTAATTTTTAGGGCCCCAAAAGGTTTCTTGCACCCGGGCCCCTTTATAGAGAAGGCCGGTCCTGGTAGACAGGTCCAACATGGCCTCAGTTGACCATGTGGCAATATACCCAGAATGCATTTTAGATTTTCAGCCTTTCATGGGTGGGATGATAAAAAAATTCAGCGAATATGATGAGTTATTCTTACCAGTTTAATTTACTGCCACTAATTTTAGTTCATTGATAAAAATTATTATTCTTTTCTTGTTAGATTTATGCTTACCAAGGTTTCTCTGAACAGCATTCTAACATGAGCAACCTTATAATGTTAAATATTAATACCTAGCTAGATCAGTCATGGCATAAATCTGCGCATTACTACTTTGAATTACATCATAGGAAGCAAAAATTACAAAAAGCAAATGAGTGGGGGCTGTGGTGCTAAACAAAAAAAGACTTTTGAATTACAATCCTTCATCCTCAAATTTTTCAGGTGTCCTCACAAGGCCTAACCAAGTACAGATGCCATTGATACATCATATGATAACAGAAGTAAGAAACAAAAAACATCTGATACCAATAGCATTGTACAAGTGTTTCTCATCCATGCAACAGATGAAAAGCCAATAGGGAAAATGTTGCCCTTCTGTATTTGAAAAGGTAGGGTTTAGGACTTGTGAGGATCTCCCAAAACAGTTTAACTATGTTTTGGTAATATTCTTGTGGAACGTCTTGTCACCAACACTCAGAAAAACTACTGAGAGCAACATCAATGGGTGGAATACCGATTATGGTAACACCTCATTAAAGACTAAACTCTTTAATGAGTTGTTTCTGCCTATCATCCAGGCAGAAACAACTGCAGTTGCAAAAAAAAAAAATATATATATATCAGTGTCTGCTGTATCCAAAGCCTTGGTGGAACCCTGAGTGCAAAGAAGCCAAAAAATACATAGAGGCAGAGCATGTAGTGTATTTTGTAGATACCTTACCATACCAAATCTTATTGCTTTTAAATGTTCTCAGGCCAAAGCACATTAATGCCAAAATTAAAAAGTAATCTTGGGTGCAATTTACAACACACATTAAATGACCATTGCAAAAAATGTATGGGATAAAATCCAGAAAACGAAAGGTAGATATAGAACACACCATTTGTCTATCTTGATTGCTGAACCCATAGCCATTACTGACAATGAGGGAGAAAATTTTGCTAGAATCTCAGCAGCTCCTTCATATCCATCTGAATTTTTAATCAAGAAAAAGAGAAACGGCAACTAAGCTTTTCTACAAATGGGCTAAAGCCGTACAATCATCCATTCATTAAGGAGGAATGAAATGAGCACTGTTACTCTTATGCCAGTTGAATAGGACATGATGACATCTATTATCAGATGATAAAACGTCTTCCATCTTCTCTTAATCTCCCAAAGCCTCGTTTCACTAGAATTGGACCATGTGTCTAAGAGTGTCTCTTCTTATTGCATATCCATACTTTCTAATCAATATCAACTGTGGAAATTGATGTGTCACTGTTAAACTTTCATCAGAAAAATTACTAAAGATTATAAAATCCTAGCAAATGTATAAAAAACAAAGCTTCCAGCAAAAAAAAAAAAGGAAGTTCTATTAAAAATGTCATTTCCACAAATACTTCACCAAAATGTATAAATAAATGCAAATATAAATGTTATCCCTCATCACTTGCAGATATCTTTTACTGAACTTCAAATGCCAATACAGCAGCCACTGTACATCTTTACTATCTGAGTTGCACTGAGATATTTCATGCTAGAAAATGCCAAGTCTAGTATTTTCAATTTTTTATGGTCTCTGACTGAAGGTTTCCTGGTTACATTCAGTAACATTAATCTACTCTCCTTACTGCTCTCCAGATTCTAAAACCCACCACCTTCAACTTCTTATTCTTTGAAACTGTTTTCAGTATTCCATCTACCTGAATGGTAAAATAATTCTTCCTAGATGGTTCTAATGACTGCAGTTCTGGCTGGCTTCCCTTTTCCAATTCTGCTAGTCAACTGAGAATCAGAATTATTTTCTATAAGCACCAATTTAACATAAATTATCTAACAGCCAAGCACAACATCTTATAAAAATCTTCCTAAGAAGTTCATGAAAATCTTTCTTAGAAGTTCAAGAGTGTCATAAAAATGACACTCTTGAACTTCTTTAACCAGTTCCCCTTCCAAGTATATCATGCAAGTTTCCTCTTACAGAATATTTTTTCCTCAGCCACTCTCAAGCTTTTGTTCTTTGGCACTAAGTGGGACAATGCCAAGGACTCCCAATCTCCATTTGTATGGTCTCATTGAGAGTTTCTTCTCTCTTAATCCAAACAGTTAACCTGAACCATTTATAGAAATCATTGTTCCCAAAATGGTTTAATTATCCATATTCCATACTGTTCAAAATTCTTGCCCATTAGCCAAGTGTGTTTTAACAACAGCTGTACTGAGCATTTGAAGAAAAAAATTCCAGCATATGAGTGGCTTGAGACAAGAACCTTTCACTAAGGTATATAACCAAAACAGCTGTCAACAAATCTAATCTGGCTTTGAAAGAGACAAATGCAGAAACCCTGTCTTTTGTGCAAATGGCAGTTGTGCCTGTTGATCCCTTGCAAAGGTTATTTGGTGCTACTTCAGCTCATCTGTAATGTATGTTATCCAGGTGACAACACTATACTAACAGATAAAGCTAACCTGCTGGCATCATTCTTCTCTTCTATTACCTGCTTACCACTACATGCTCCTGTGGTCTTTTGCAAAGACATCAGAAAAATTACAAAGAGCCTAAAATGTCATCTTGTCTTTAAAGTACCTCTCCAGTAAAGTTGTGCTTTGGATTGAACATTTATCATGTATTCTCTATGCTTTTATATTAAGCTGGCATCTGCCCCACAATATGGAAGCAAGCCTATGTTCATCTTATTCCAGCAAATGGAATTAAGCTGCCATCAAGTTATTGGCCTATTGCTCTCACCTTAGGCCTCTTTAAAATAATGAAAAAGATCATAAACAGTCACCTTCTTCACTATTGGAGGTCTGCAAGTTAATCAGTTACTGCCAGTACAGATTCTGTCACTCGAGCTCCATGGCAGATATTTGAGCCTACATCACCAGTCCTTGACATGATGCATGCATTGTACACATTAATGGGTTAAGAACTTCTTTACATTGTGATTGAAAGAAAAAAGAATAGTCAATAGTTTCTATGTGCATAGAATTACTGAATATACTATTAATATACAGATCTACTGTGACATGTTGCATGTGATTATGTGGTTTAAGAACTTCTCACTTTGCATTGTAAGGGGGGGGGTGTAGTATATTTAATAAAATTATGCACATTTTTAAAATTTTGATTTTAGAAATGTTTATATTAAAACATAAATATTTATTTCTTTTATTGTAGCTGATATGGAAACATTGCTGAAAAGAGATCGTTTATTGGAACCACACTACCGATACTATGTACGAGAAATGAGAATACTAGCGTACACTCAATTGCTTGAATCATATCGAAGTTTAACATTGAAATATATGGCAGAAGCATTTGGTGTCACTGTAGGTTTTATTGACAAGTAAGAAAGCTTAAAATGCACTGTACATTCTAGTTGCTTGTTTGTTTATATGTTTTTACCATCCATGCATCTGTATGATGTTATTCAGAATGATACAGAATTTTCATCATCATCATAATGCTAATTACAGATATAGACTATATTGGTCTGTTCTATCTAATATCCTTTTTTGAGATCTACCCAGCCTTCTCTTTCTAATTGATTTATATTTTATTATTTGTTTAGGATATTGGGTGTTGGCCATTCGGTTTACATGTTCTATCCATTTTGTTTATAATTGTTTAGTTTTTCTTCTATTGATTTTGTTTTTAGTTATTTTAAAATATCTTTGTCCTTTTTTTTTTTGGTCTATTAATGTGTATTTTGCAGTTCTTCTCATAAATCTAATTTCACTTGTTTTTATTCTTTGTTTATCTTGTTTGTTTATTGCCCAAATTTCACTGCCATATAATGTGGGCAATTCTAAAGTATTGTATATTTTCAGGTGTGTTTCTTTTTGTACTATATTTGGATTGAGTGTTCTATTTATCATACCTACAATCAGTAAAAAATTTTGAAGTTTTTGATTTTGTCTTCTCCTTCATATGATATTTCACATCCAAGATAAATGAAGTATTTATTGTTCTATTATTTTATTATTAAGAACTATTTTACTACTAACTGGAGTTTGTCCATAAAATGCCATTCTTTTAGTTTTATCTATGGATATTTTCATTCCAAACTTCTACTATAATGTTTAAATTATATATTGTTCTTTATAAATGTCTTCCTTATCTGATATTATTACCTGATCATCTACAAATAATAGCGTATTTATTTTGTTATTCCGGGAAATTTCTATACCTGGATTGTTTAAGATATTCTACTGTATTAATATTTCATTAATATAAATATTGAAGTGTTGGAGACAGAGGAGATCCCTGCCTTACTCCTTGGTTTATAGATTGTTTTTCAGACATTTTTTATTTATTTTTATTTTTATTTCATCATCTTTGTATATATTCAATATTGAATGTAGTAAAATATTAGGTATATTTATTCTTTGTAATATATCAAACAGTATATATCTTTTTACTTTGTCAAATGCTTTTTCGTAATCTATAAACAAAACATGAGTTTCTAAATTAAATTCTCTTCTTTCTTCTATGAGTAGTTTTAAACAAAAAGTTGCGCCCATTGTAGATTGTCCTTTTCTAAATCCATTTTGACATTCTAGTAATATTTTTTCACTGTATATTTTCAATTTTTCATTAAGTATTTTACTATATATTTTAGCATGTATTCAATAAACTAATATATCTGTAATTAGCAGGTTTTGTTTTATCCCCTTTTTTAAATATAGATCTTACTATAGTTGTATTCCATTCTATTGGTATTTGTCAATTTATATATATTTTATTTAAAAATTTTAATAATCTCTGATGAAATTTTTTTTCCAGCAAATTTATACCGTTCGGAGTTTATCCCATCTTCTCCTGCTGATTTGCCATTTTTTTATTTTACTTAGATTGTCTTTTATTCTTTCATTGTTATTATATCATTTAAAGCATTTTGTAAATTATTGGTGTAGTTCTTTTTTGGTTTTAGAATTATCTGTCCAAAGATCTGTGACGTAATCCAAGAATTCTTTTACATCTATTTCACAATTTATATTTGCAGTTTCTTTTATATCTGCATTCATGTGTTTTAGTATTTTATATGCATTGGGTCTTATTTTGTATGTTTCATTTTCTATATATAATACAAATTTTTCCCAGCTTTCTCTGTGTCTCATGCTAGTAACTCGACATAGGGAAACATGTGTTACTTTCAAGTTTCAACAGAATTTTTTATGCTAATTAATGCCCAATTCCTCTTAAGTAAACTTAAGGAGAATTGGGCATTGGTTATTACATAGAAATGTTGATATATATAAATTATACTAAGCTAAGTCATTTTATCTGTGAAATATTATTCATCTTGCATACCAATTTCTATCAAATAGTCAGGTCAGCACTTACTCATTGGTAATCTTGATAATGTTACTTTATTGACCACTTGTCCTCCATAGCTGTTGGTGTCATGTTTTCTGTATTATTTTTAAATGATTGTGTTTCTCAAGCTTTTTTTTTCTTTCACCTATTTTATACGAATAAAAAAAATCCATGAAAAAAGCATATGATAGGGCATTTGATGTATCTAACTTTGTTCTGTATCCCAAGCAAGTAATGTATATAGTTTGAAGGATTAAAGGATCAAATCCAAATAACTAGGAGGAGACCTCTGTATGACCTTTAAGAAACGTGAAGAACCAACTAGGTCTTTTAACCTAATGTCCAATCCTCAGCTTCACATGATTTCCTCCTTTAGTAGGTAACCACAGAATATTGAACAAAGATGGACTGGCAGTTTGAGACTTAGCTGACCAAATTGTGTTCTGTATTGGTTTAAACCAGAAATAAGCATCATGGTACAACATTGATGAACTTCTAATTTTTTAGGAAATGACCACATGAACTAAATTATTAATTAAAAAATTTTTAAATTAATAACTACCTACATATATGGGGGTGCTTAAGGGTCAAAGCTGTATAACTAGGAGGAGACCTCCACATAGCCTTTCAAGGAATGCAGAGAACCGACCAGGGCTTCTGACCTAATGTCCAATCCTCACCTTCTCGTGGTGCACCCTGTTGGGTATCTACTTTGATACTGAACGAACGAGGATGGGCTGGCAATTTGGGATTTAGCCGACCAAATTGTATTCTTATTGGTTAAACCAAAATACAACATGATGGTACAACATGACAAAATTTCATGCCGGATGGGGCGTCGCCCGGTTAAACAAGGCCCTCGCACCAGGGAACCAGGGTGAACAGCGAAAAGTCAGCTACTGGAAAAAATCTGAAAACAAACCCCAACTCAACATCACCAGAGTTAAAGATCGGTACTATCAACGTAAGAAGCCTGAATGGCAAAGAAATGGAGCTAGCTGAGGAATTAGATAAGTACCAGATCGACATAATAGGGGTGACTGAAACAAAAAAGACCAAAACTGGTGAGATCTTTCTGAGCAATAAATACAAAATATTATATTCAGGCAATGACAATCAAGGAAAAGAAGGAGTAGCCATTGTATTCAACACAAAATACGAGGCTAATCTTCTTGAATGGCAGTCAGTCTCAAGTAGAGTAATGTGGGCAAATACGAGAATGGGGAACTGGACAATGAGACTTATTTGTGCCTATGGTCCCACAGAAGGTTCTACTAAGGTAGAAGTGGAGGAATTTTTTGATGCTTTAGAAAAAGCAACTGACACAATGAAAAAGGAAAAGTTGCTCCTTGTTGGGGATCTAAATAGCAGAGTAGGAAATGATTGCGAGACATACAAAAATATTTTGGGAAAATTTGGAGAAAAGAGCAAAGCTAATAATAATGGCAAATATCTGTTGGATTTCTGCTCAGGACGGACTGGTTATTATTAACACCATGTTCCAACATAAAAATGTGCACAAATTCACATGGAGAGAAGAGGCTAGGAATAAGAAAAGTCTCATTGACTATGTTATTGTTGATAGTGATGTTTTCTCCCTGGTGCAGGACTCCAGAGTGTACACAGGATTTGAAATTGGAAGTGATCACTATTTAGTCTTGAGCAGGATAAAATTGAATTTCATATTGAAAAGAATAACATGTAAGAAAGTTTTAAAGCGAATAAAAGTTGAGCAGCTCTCAGATGTGAACTGTAGACTAAAATACAGAAAGATTATTGAAAAGAAAATGAAAGAGTTTGAGATCAGAAATCAAACCTTGGAGATTCAGTGGCAAACTCTGAAGAAAACATTGATTGATTCTGCCAGAGAGGCATGTGGTGAGGTTGTGTGCAAGGATAAAAAAATCAGAACTCCCTGGTATACACAGGAAGTTAAAGAGGCAGTGAAGGAAAAGAAGAAAGCATATGAAAAGTTCCTGTCAAATAAGCCAGATTTTACTCTTACAGAATACAGAGACAAATGTAAGAAAGCTAAACAATGTGTAAAACTAGCTAAACAAAAGTCATGGGAGGACTTTGGCAAGAATATAGAAAATAAATATCAAGAAGGTAGCAAAATATTCTGGAGGTTGTTGAAGAAGCTTAGGGATGCAGGAAAGAGTGCTGTAAAAGGATTTAGAGATGATAAAGGTGACATGAAAACGGTAGAAAAAATCCTTGAAGTATGGAGTAATTACTTTGAAAAACTGCTAAATGAAACAAGCAGTGATGACTGCACAGTGATAAAAAACACTGACCAGGCATGCAGTCAGGAATACATATCCATACATATCTTGAAGTAGAAAAAGCCATCAAAGGCTTGAAATGTGGAAAGGCAGCAGGAGTAGATGATATTCAACCAGAAATGCTGAAGTATGGTGGTATAAAAGTCTTACAGTGGCTGCACTGCATAGTTCAGAAAGCCTGGACAGAGGGACGAATTCCCGATGATTGGAGTAGAGCTCTCATAGTACCCATATATTAAAAGGGAAATAAAACTGAATGTGAGAATTACAGAGGTATTTCCCTACTGAGTGTTCCTGGCAAGATCTATGCAAGTATACTTGAGAAACGGTTGAGAAGAATTGTGGAAGAAAAGCTTGGTGAAGAACAAGCTGGATTCAGGCCAAATAGAGGCTGTCAGGGTGAGATCTTCACTTTACGACAAATAGTCGAGAAAGCATGGGAATATAACAAAGATCTGTATTTAAGTTTTGTCGATTTGGAAAAGGCATATGACAAGGTGCCAAGAGAGAAGCTATTCAATACGCTGCAGTTATATGGTGTCAATGGGGCATTATATCAAGCAACACTTAGTCTTTATTTGAGTTGTAAGTCAGCAGTTAGAATTGAAGGAAGTACAGGAAGATGGTTTAATGTTAAATCTGGTGTGAGACAAGGATGTACATTATCCCCTCTGTTATTCATTATCTATATGGATCACATTATGAAGGAAAGTGGTATTAAACCTGATATCAAAATTGGAGATGTTAATGTCAGCTCTTTGCTTTATGCAGATGATGTTATACTTCTAAATAAATCCGCTACAAGTCTGCAAGATTCTCTGACTAAATTCAATTGCTGTTGTAATAGATATGGTATGAAGGTCAGCAATAAAAAGACAAAGGCATTGAAAATAGGCAGAATCATTGAAAATGTCAACTCTGTTGTGAATGGAGAACTTGTGGAACAAGTAAAACATTTCAGCTACTTAGGCACAATTTTTACTGAAGATGGTAAATTTAATATAGAAATAGACAACAGAATCTAGACCTACCAACAGAATCTAGACAACAGAATTTAGTGTTCCGACTAATTGACTTCCCACCATACCAGCTTTGCTGGTATGGTGGGAAGTCAATTAGTCGGAACACTAAATTAGCTGTATACAAGACAGTGTTCAAACCAGTTTTAACTTATGGATCTGAGAGCTGGGTCAGAAGTAAAACACTTGACCAAAGACTAGAGACCGCAGATATGAGAGTCCTGAGAAAGATTAGAGGCGTGAACAGATGGCATCAATGGCAGGATATTAGGAAAGAACTTGACATTGTCAGCTTCCAGGAATGCGTTAGCAGAGCTAATCTCAGGTGGTATGGACACTTAAATAGAATGGGAGAGGAAAGATTAGCAAAACAAGTGTTCTCTGCCAGGTTGGCAGGAAAACGACCCAGAGGAAGACCAAGATATAGTTGAATTGATACTGTACAAAGTGCCTTAGACGATAGAAATATAAGATCTGATAATGTTGGAGTCTTGACAAGTAACAGACTGATTTGGAGGAAAATTGTAGATAGGAAGTTAGTAATGATGTAATTTTTTCATGTAGTACTGTCATATTCTGTATACCCCTTGAGTGTACATGGCAGGAATTTGATGATGATGATGATGAACTACCTATATTTTGGCAATGTTACATTGCCATCTTCAGAGATCACAAAACAATCACATGTGAATGCAAGCACTCACACTAAGCAAATGATGCTGAAGAAAGGCAACTGAAATCGGTTCTAGAGTCCTAAAAGGTGCTGCCTAGAAGGCTAAATTGGGTTTGGCTATTGGGCTGTCAGTCTGGGAATGTAAGCTTCCCAAGTTTGGGGGAGTCTCATGCATCCAAATTTATTGAGGTTTGGTAAGTTTTTTAGAGCTGAGGCTGATTCAAGGAATAATCTTTCATGCTTGTACTTGCTGCAGTGTAATAAAGTGGCTTTCTTCCAGCGTATTCTGTGGTGTGTGTTCAATGCATAGTCAACAAGTTCTGAGTGGTTGTATTGGTGGAACTGAATGTAGTCCTTGTGTTGGGATATCCTGATATTGGCTGTCCTGCCTGTTTGACCGTAGTAGAACAGTTTTCAACTTTAAGGCACCTGGGAAACTCCAGGTAGGTCTAGGGGAAGTGACTGGTCTTTGGTGGAGTGGATAAGAGATGCTAATTTCTTATGTGGTTTGTAACTAGTTATGAGATCATATTTATTTTTGTTAGTTTTTCAGGTGTACCCCAGATATATGGAATGATGATAGATTTAGGGTGAGGTTGTGGTTAACTGGTTTTAATATTGTTTTGCATTTGGGGGGGGGGGGTTTGTAGTCATTGACTAAGAAGGTGTTAAGGATATGGTTAAGTTCAGTAGTTAAGGCATTATTATCCGATTCATTTTGCCCTGTTATATATGGTTTTTATAATCCCATATTGTTGTTGCAGGGGGTGGGAAGGTGACTGCTGGCGAATGTATCTACCTGTATGTGTAGGTTTTCTGCAAACAGAAAGCAAAGTTTACATCAGGCTGGTGTATAATGTATAATTAGAGTGTCTAGGAAAGGGAGACTTGTTGTTTTTCTTTTCCAAGGTAAACTGGATCCTATGGTGTTGATTGTTTAAGTGAGAAATTGTGGAGTGTCTCCAGGCCATGTGGCCAAATGGTGAACACATCATCCACATAGCATAGCCTAACAGTGGATTTATGTGGGGCAGAGTTTAAGGCTTCTTCTTCAAAGAATTTCGCCAGGAGTGGAGAACCCCTTTATATGTTTGTAGAATTGATAAAAACATTGATAAAACTACATGCATCTCCAAGTTAAACAATATCCCTGCTTAGGGAACCAGGGAAAACAGTGAAAAGGTAGCTACTGGAACAACACAATGTCAGAAGAATTAAAAATAGACACCATCAACATAATGGAGTATCAAAAGAAAGGAAATAGAATTGCTAGAAGAAGTAGAAAAGTACTGTATGGGCGTAATAGGCATTGCTGAGACAAAGAAGACTAAAACAGGTGTGATCCTACTAAATAATAAATGTAAGATATTGTATTTGGACAATAATGATCAAAAAGAAAGGAGTAGTAATGTCATTCAAAAACAAACATGAAAGTAAATTCTTTGATTGGAAGGCAATTTCAAGTTGAGTAACATGGGAAATTGGATGATGAAACTTATTTGTCTGAGGTCCCACAGAAGGTTCTCCTAAGGAAGAAGTGGATGAATTTTTTAAATCTTTTGAAAAGGCAACTGACATTAACAAAATAGAAAATCTAGTCATCTGCAGTTAGCCTAGTGGCTGTGCGCTTTGTAACCGTATGCCTGATTTGTAAGGAGTACCCTAGGTTTTTGATTCCTGTTGGTGATGTGAGGAGCTTAAGGATCTTCCTCAGCCATAGCCAGGTTAGCCGGGCGTGGGCAGTAGGGTTTTTATCCTGGGGTTTTTCATCCCGCAAAGCAGGCAACCTGGCCTTGACAACTCAACACTACAGACATAGGATACACCGGGGCATGGGGCTGACCACCTTATCCCGTGAACGGTTTGAGGTCCTATGATTAATAAACCCTCGACACCGCAAGGTAAAAAGAGGGAAAAAGGAAGATGAGATGAGAAAATCTAATCTTGCTTGAAGAACTAAACATCAGGAAATGAATCCCAAGCATGTAGAAATGTTTGGAGAAAAAAGGCCAGGGCTAATAATGGTAAATACCTCCTGGATTTCTATTAAGGGACTACTCATTTCAAACACCATGTTTCAACATAAAGATGTGCACTAATTCACATAGAAGACAAGAAATAAGAAAAGCCTCATTGACTGTTGTTATCAATAAGCAGTATCTTCATACTGGTTCAGGATACCAGAGTGTACAATTACTTTGAAATTGGAAATGATCATCATTTAGTTGTAGAATAAAATGAATATCGCATTTTGAAAATAATTAGAGGTAAGTAAGTAGCTTTTACATGTGTACTGACTCAACTATGCAAATGTTATTCAAGAAAAAAATGAGAGATTGAAAAGAACAAACAAGGTCACTCGCAAACTGTGAAGAAAACATTCAGCTAGAATGACATGGTGAAGTTATCTCCTAGGATAAAAAAACTAAAAACTCCATAATGGAAGAAAAGTTAACCCGTTAACATACAAAGACGTCTGTGACACGCCATTTGTTTATTGCACCAAAATTGATTTTGACGTATCGCAGACGTTACGAAGGTCACATCAATTTCAAACAAAATTCATACAAAGACATCTGTGACATGTCTTTTGTTTATTGCACCAAAATTGATTTTGACGTATCCCAGACGTTACGAAGTTCGTGTCAATTTCAAACGAATTTAGAGTTTAAAAATAATTTATATGTCAAAGGATTAAAGAAGCAGTCATGGAAAAAAATGAAAGCACATCAAAAGTTCCTAGTACATGAGTTGGCAGATGTCCTAAGAATTCAGAGAAAAATATGAGAGAACTAAGGTAGGTATAAAAAAGTGCTAAACAGATGTCATGGGAAGATTTTGCTAACAATCATCATCATCATCATCAAATTCCTGTCATGTACCCTCAATGGGTGTACAGGATATGATAGTACTACATGAAAAAAATTACATCATTACTAACTTCCTATCTACAATTTTCCTCCAAATCAGTCTGTTACTTGTCAAGACTCCAACATTATCAGATCTTATATTTCTATCGTCTAAGGCACTTTGTACGGTATCAATCCACCTATATCTTGGTCTTCCTCTGGGTCGTTTTCCTGCCAGCCTGGCAGAAAACACTTGTTTTGCTAATCTTTCCTCGCCCATTCTGTTTAAGTGACCATACCACCTGAGATTAGCTCTGCTAACGCATTCCTGGATGCTGACAATGTCAAGTTCTTTCCTAATATCCTCGTTTTTAATATGATATTGCCATTG
Source organism: Typopeltis vanoorti (assembly GCF_054136105.1). Taxonomy (NCBI): domain Eukaryota; kingdom Metazoa; phylum Arthropoda; class Arachnida; order Uropygi; family Thelyphonidae; genus Typopeltis; species Typopeltis vanoorti. The sequence continues at coordinate 42,939,708 of NC_143560.1, forward strand.
ATGCCATCTGTTCACACCTATAATCTTTCTCAGGACTCTCATATCTGCGGTCTCTAGTCTTTGGTCAAGTGTTTTACTTCTAACCCAGCTCTCAGATCCATAAGTTAAAATTGGTTTGAACACTGTCTTGTATACAGCTAATTTAGTGTTCCGACAAATTTCTCGCTTATTCCATATGAATTTATTCGACTTCCCACCATACCAGCTTTGCTGATTCTGTTGTCTATTTCTATATTTAATTTACCATCTTCAGTGAAAATCGTGCCTAAGTAGCTGAAATGTTTTACTTGGTCCACAGGTTCACCATTCACAGCACAGTTGACATGTTCAATGATTCTGCCTATTTTCATTGTCTTTGTCTTTTTATTGCTGACCTTCATACCATATCTCTTACAACAGCTATTTAATTTAGTCAGAGAATCTTGCAGACTTGTAGCGGATTTATTTAGAAGTATAACATCATCCGCATAAAGCAAAGAGCTGACATTAACATCTCCAATTTTGATATGTTTAATACCACTTTCCTTCATAATGTGATCCATATAGATAATGAATAACAGAGGGGATAATGTACATCCTTGTCTCACACCAGATTTAACATTAAACCATCTTCCTGTACTCCCTTCAATTCTAACTGCTGACTTACAACTCAAATAAACACTAAGTATTGCTTGATATAATGCCCCATTGACACCATATAACTGCAGCGTATTGAATAGCTTCTCTCTTGGCACCTTGTCATATGCCTTTTCCAAATCGACAAAACTTAAATACAGATCTTTGTTATATTCCCATGCTTTCTCGACTATTTGTCATAAAGTGAAGATCTGAACCTGACAGCCTCTATTTGGCCTGAATCCAGCTTGTTCTTCACCAAGTTTTTCTTCCACAATTCTTCTCAACCGTTTCTCAAGTATACTTGCGTAGATCTTGCCGGGAACACTCAGTAGGGAAATACCTCTGTAATTCTCACATTCAGTTTTATTTCCCTTTTTATATATGGGTACTATGAGAGCTCTACTCCAATCATCGGGAATTCGTCCCTCTGTCCAGGCTTTCTGAACTATGCAGTGCAGCCACTGTAAGACTCTTATACCACCATACTTCAGCATTTCTGGTCGAATATCATCTACTCCTGCTGCCTTTCCACATTTCAAGCCTTTGATGGCTTTTTCTACTTCAAGTATGAATATGTATTCCTGACTGCATGCCTGGTCAGTGTTTTTTACCACTGTGCTGTCATCGCTGCTTGTTTCATTTAGCAGTTTTTCAAAGTAATTACTCCATACCTCAAGGATATCTTTTTCTCCCGTTTTCATGTCACCTTTATCATCTCTAACTCCTTTTACAGCACTCTTTCCTCCATTCCTAAGCTTCTTCAACAACCTCCAGAATACTTTGCCACCTTCTTGATATTTATTTTCTATATTCTTGCCAAAGTCCTCCCATGACTTTTGTTTAGCTAGTTTTACATAGTGTTTAGCATTCTTGCATTTGTCTCTATATTCTCTAAGAGCACAAGCTGACTTATTTGACAGGAACTTTTGATATGCTTTCTTCTTTTCCTTCACTGCCTCTTTAACTTCCTTTGTCCACCAGTGAGTTCTGATTTTTTTATCCTTGCAGACAACCTCACCACATGCCTCTCTGGCAGAATCAATCAATGTTTTCTTCAGAGTTTGCCACTGAATCTCCAAGGTTTGATTCCTGTTCTCAAACTCTTTCATTATTTCTTCAATAATCTTTGTGTATTTTAGTCTACAGTTCACATCTGAGAGCTGCTCAACTTTTATTCACTTCAAAACTTTCTTACGTGTTATTCTTTTCAATATGAAATTCAATTTTACCCTGCTAAATAAGACTAAATAGTGATCACTTCCAATTTCAAATCCTCTGTACACTCTGGTGTCCTGCACCAGGGAGAAAACATCACTATCAACAATAACATAGTCAATGAGACTTTTCTTATTCCTAGCCTCTTTTCTCCATGTGAATTTGTGCACATTTTTATGTTGGAACATGGTGTTAGTAATAACCAGTCCATGTCCTGAGGAGAAATCCAATAGATATTTGCCATTATTATTAGCTTTGCTCTTTTCTCCAAATTTTCCGAAAATATTTCTGTATGTCTCACAATCATTTCCTACTCTGCTATTTTGATCCCCAACAAGGACCAACTTTTCCTTTTTCATTGTGTCAGTTGCTTTTTCTAAAGCCTCAAAAAATTCCTCCACTTCTACCTTAGTAGAACCTTCTGTGGGACCATAGGCACAAATAAATCTCATTGTCCAGTTCCCCATTCTCATATTTGCCCACATTACTCTATTTGAGACTGGCTGCCATTCAAGAAGATTAGCCTCGTATTTTGTGTTGAATACTATGGCTACTCCTTCTTTTCCTCGATTGTCATTTCCTGAATATAACATTTTGTATTAATTGCTCAGAAAGATCTCACGAGTTTTTGTCTTTTTTGTTTCAGTCACCCCTATTATGTCGATCTAGTATTTATCTAATTCCTCAGCTAGCTCCATTTGTTTGCCATTCAGGCTTCTTACGTTGATAGTACTGATCTTTAACTCTGGTGATGTTGAGTTGGGGTTTGTTTTCAAATTTGTTCCAGTAGCTGACTTTTCGCTGTTCGCCCTGGTTCCCTGGCGAAAATAACGGGGGCTTTGTTTAACCGGGCAACACGCCCAGCTGGCATGAAATTTTGTCATGTTGTACCATCATTTTTTATTTTGGTTTAACCAATTAGAATACAGTTTGGTCGGCTAAATCTCAAATTGCCAGCCCATCCTCGTTCGTTCAGTATCCAAGTAGATACCCTACAGGGTGCACCATGAGAAGGTGAGTATTTAACATTAGGTCAGAAGCCCTAGTCGGTTCTCTGCATTCCTTTAAAGGCTATGTGGAGGTCTCCTCTCAGTTATATAGCTTTGACCCTTAAGCATTAGAATATAAATATCAGGAAGGTGGTAAAATGTTTCCAACAGATAGCTTGTGCTATTGAAAAAAAGCTTAGAAATGGAGAAAGGATTGCTGTAAAGGAAATCAGAGATAATAAGCGTGATATGAAAAGTAGAAGAACAGTAGTCGAAAATATTCAGGAAGAATTCAAACAGAAGTACATATCAATACTTGAGTAGATAAAATATATCAAAAGTTTGAAATATAGAGAGGTAGCTAGAATAGATGATATTCGACCAGAAATACTCAAATATGAAGGTATAAAGGTTTCATAATTCAGAGGGCCTAGTCAGATGGTCAAATCTGAGATGATGGGAGCAGAGTTCTCCTAGTTCCCATGTATAAAAAGGATAAAAATGAAAAGAATTCTTAGGACATCTGCCAACTCATGTACTACGAACTTTTGATGTGCTTTCATTTTTTCCATAAAAATTATGAGAATTACATGGGCATTTCTCAACTAAGTATTCCAGGTAAAATTTACATGAGCATACTTGAGAAGCAGTAAAGAATTGTGGAATGGAGAAGAAAACAAGCTGGGTCAGTCCAAACAGAGATGGTCAGGATCAGATCTCATTTTATGACAGGTAGTAGAGAAATTGTGTGAATATAACAAGGATTGGTGCTTAAGTTTTGTAGATATGAAAAAAGCATATGACAAGACACCGAGAGAAAAGTACAGTCATACCCCGACTTACGCGGTTTCTTATATGTACGTATTCCCGTCATGCTTCACGCCTCACCACTAGTCGTATCTTTCGCTGGCCGCATTCGCCAGTGTCGCACATGCTGTGAACAAGCACTGACGTGTTTCGCACGGTCTCCATTCATACACGATTTTTATAGTCTACAAAGCTTGCGATTGTTTAATGTTATGTTCTTGATAAAAATTTTATCACATAAAAAATAATAATGTCATCCAAAAGAAGCAAGTCCTATTGCTTCTACGGCTAGCAAGAAAAGAAAAACGTTGAATTTGGAAACAAAACTCAATATTATTAAAGATTTTGAAGGCGGAATTAAATTTTGTGAGCTAGCAAAAAAGTTCTATCTACAGGAATGCACAGTAAGAACAATCATAAAAGAAAGGTTTACAGATTTTGGAGGACATAGATTCTAATGAGGAACGAATTGTAGCCACAAGGCAAGGAATAAAAAAAATTATTAGCTTGCTATGAAGAAATTTTGCATTACAAGAAAAAGACATTATGCCGTCAGACGAATCTATTAGATTTTATGAAACTATCGACATTGAAATAACTTTCTTTTTTTTTACGAAAAACTACAATTATGATTATATTTCATAAAAAATGTAGGTGTTTTTGTAAACCTTTGCTCCCAATTAACTAATATTTTGTATGTTTGTATATATAAATTACATGCAAAATTATACCCTGAGTTACATGAATTCGACTTACGCACTTTTTGTTGGTCCCACCTACTGTAACTTCGGGGTATGACTGTATTTTGAAACACTACAATTATATGGATTAAATGGAATATTTTGGAAATAATATATAGTCTATAAAAGCCTGTGTAGCTCAGTAGAAGTTGCACTTGCGTCCTCTACACTAGGCTGTCTGAATATAGACTTATAGTTCAAGTCTTGTCACTGACAGGAGGAACTTTTTCTAAGCCTTCTTCGACTAGTTCCCGAGTTAGTCAATCTCTGGCATGGGCAAGTGGATTTTTTCTCCTGGAAACTCAGGTTTTTCGTCCTGTAAGCTCAAGAAAATTGACTGTAGAACCCACATTATTTCAAACAGTAACATATCCTGTTAGGGTGAGGTACCAAGAGATGGCAGCACTTGTTTGCCAGTCTCTTCATTGGCGACTGCCTATAATTAGTAATAGACATGGGCCAGCTATCTCTGATTGGCTACTGGTGAAGATTGAACTGCTCATTCAGTCTCCAAAAACTAGATAGGGTTTAAAGGCCTCGTACTCCCTATAAGGGAATAAAAGGCGTTAGCTTATTATTATATAGTCTATATTTAAGTTGTAAATCAGCAATAGTTGGAAAATTGAAGGAAGTACAGGAATCTGGTTTGATGTAAAATCAGGTGCGAAACAAGATGCACACTGTCTCCACTCTTATTAATCCTCTATGTGGATCACATTAGTGAAGATGTGGCAGTAAACCTAATATCATCTTTGGAGATATCAAACTTAGCTCTTTGCTTTATGCAGATGATGTACTCCTAAACAATTTTAGTGCAAGTCTCCAGGATTCTTAAAATTGAATAAAAGCTAAAACAGGTTTTGCATGCAAATTAGCAGTAAAAAGAACAAACTATGAAAATAGACAGGATCAAGGGAAACTTATACCACATTCTCTATGGAGAACCTATAAAAGAATTAAAATATTTCAACTGTTTAGGCACTATTTAATGAAGATAGTAAATTGAATATGGAAATAGACAGTAGAATAATCAAAGCTGGTATGGGACTCAAATACACAAACATTATTCAAGAAAAACTGAAAAAGTTTGAAAACAAGAACCAAATCTTGGAGATTCAGTGTCAAACCTTAAAGAAAACTTTGATTGATTCAGCCAGAGGTATGCGGTGAGGTAATGTGCAAGGATAGAAAAATCAGAACTCCATGGTGGATTCAGGAAGTTAAAGAGACAGCCAAGGAAAAGAAGAAAGCATATAGAAAGTTCCTGGTAAGTAAGGCAGCTTGTGCTCTTATGTAATACAGAAAAAATGTAAGAATGTAAAGCATTGTGTAAAATTAGATAAACAAAAGTCATGGGAAGATTTTGGTAAGAACATAGAAAATAAATATCAGGAAAGTGATAAAATATTGTGGAGGCTATTGAAAAAGCTCAGAAATGGATGAATGAGTACTGTAAAAGAAATTAGAGATGATAAAGGAGACATGAAAACTGATGATGAAGATATTCTTGCTGTATGGAGTAATTAATGAAAGTGAGCTGGCTAGCTCACTTTCACTTCAAAAGCCCTTTATCAGGGCTTTTGAAGTGAAATGAAATGTCTTCGCATCCTAGATGGGATTCAAACCTAGCTCTTTCCATCCAAGAGACATTGTTGAAACCAACTGAACTACAGATTGTTTGTCTTAGCTAATTAAGGTCTAAGTTTAATAGTGAGTTGATCACATTGTCATAGGTGTGCTGTAACTTACACATATATTAATTTCATCCATGAAAAGTAGTAAACCTGTCATACATTTAATACTGTAGATGGATTAAGAATGGATTAGATACACATCTGTTCAAGACACCAGATGTGGTACCTTTTTTAAGTAACATAAAGTCTTTGGTAAGCAGGGTGTTTTTATATATATTTGCATTTCTTGTTTTCTGAATGAAAATCAACCTTGTTTCCTTGTTTGTGGAGATCCTGTTTGCACATTAATTTGATATTCTGCTGGCCTACTATATTTTTCATATCTTAGTGTCCTGTTCATACATGCATAAATGCATTCAGCTTTTAGAGACTTATTTCAACTTGATATAATTCACTATAATACTACAGCTATGACTTTCCAGAATCATTACTTAATTAGTAAGATTACAAATCCTTATCTGAAGTTCACTGTATACGAGGGATTTCTGAAAAGTAAGGTAACACTTTTTTTTTCTCTTAATAATGATCAAAGGGAATGAGATAATACACTGTTGACATAGACCCATTAATAACATTCAAAGAGACGTGTATTGTATTGTGGTTTACTGTTGTCTCACAGCTAATTTGTTATAAAATGCCAGTTACTGTGTGATTGTGGTCCAAAACAAGTGTCCTTGAAGTTATTCATTTTTTTGCAGGCAAAAGGAGCATCATCAAGTGACATTCACTGTGAACTTGTCTGCTGTGACATCAAAAATACAGGTGTGTTTTTGGTGCAATGAATTTAAAGCCGTAGTGATTGAAGATCGACATCAGGCATGCAGGCCATCAGGCGGGCGGGCCTTCGTTGAGTAAGACAGAAGACAACATTTCGCACATTAAGAGCATCATTCTTGAAGACCGGCAAGTGAAACTGTGTGAATTTGCACAAGTGGTGAACTTGAGTAATTCCACTGCTTATGAAATTGTTCACGATGGCCATGGCTTTTGAAAGGTATGCTCCTATTGGGTGCCCCGACATTTGTCAGAAGAGCAGAAGGCAACATGCATGGGGATGTGTCTGGAGAATGTGTTGCAATACAGCAACAAAGGCTAGGATTTTCTTGCTCGCCTAGTCACAGGAGGTTTAACTTGGTCATCACTTGGCCCTGAAGAGCAGAGAGTAAACAAGACTCTGTGACCTGTAAACAGCCACAATCTGCTGTGATTAATTTGCAAAAAATTCAAAAAAATTCCCACCTTCTGAAAAGTCATGGCCACAGTGGTCTGGGATCGCCAAGGTATCCTATTGGTGGACTTCTTGATGAAGGGAGAACCAATCACTGCAAAGCTTTACTGTATGGTACAAATGCAATGTTGGACAAACTGAAAGCCAACATTCAACTCAAGTGACCAGGACTCCTGACAGACAGCATGATTTTGGTGCACAACAGTGCTACTCGTGAGTGCTTGTGCTGTAATCATTGGGAAACTCTACCACATATCCTAGGCTTAGTGCCTTCAGACTTCCATTTGTTCAGTCCCCTCAAAAAACACCTTTCTGGAAGGAATTTTAATGGATATGTGCACAGACTTCTTCAGTACTAGTACTGATAAACTGATCTATTGTTGGGACAAATGCGCTAATAAATTTGGAGACTTTGCGGAGAAGTAGTGTATGTCCACTTTTTTGGTGTATAATTTCACTTCCTATTATTAAACATCCTTGAAAAAAAAAAAAAGTGTTACCTTACTTTTTGGAAACCACTCATAAATTACCCTTTTGCGTGTTTCTTATTCATAGAAGGATCATCTCTCCTATTTGTGTGTATGAGAGTGTTTGCTCAGAAGTCATATTTGTATGCCTGTGAAGTAATCATAGTGAAATTTTTAAATTAACTTGGTATTTCAACATCATCTTGAAGAATACATGTCTTGCACACTAAGATCAGTACAGCACAAATGGCAAGACCTTTGACGGTCAGTAAATACAGTGAGCATTTGATCTTGTAATCCCAACTGGCTGGTGTTTCGAAAAGACATTGTGTGATATACAGAATTTCTTTTTGCAAACACTCAGAACAATGGTCTACAGATAAAAATGAAATCTGTTTCCACTACTTAAAAATGCCTTTATGGATGTGCTAGAAGGACACTATTACATAAGAAAATAACATTTGTTTTCAATGCTTTTATCAAAGACTCAACAAAAAAACTTGCGAAAAAAAGAAAAAAAAGCACTCTTGGATTTGCTAATGGTTCGTCTCTGACAGGAGCGCCTTAACTGTGGACACTTTACATATAAGAAAGAACAGAGAAAAGCTAATGAAGTAATTCACAGGGTATGCAAGAAGAAGGGAACCAGTCATACTATGTACTGGGTGTTGTACCCAGCAATCCTAACTTTCCTACTCGCTATAGTTGTATTCTATTTGCTCACATTCTAGTTGAGCTGTTTCAAATGATATGGTAACTCAGAATGAGGGTTACTCTATGGGTTTTCCACTTTCCTACCTGAAAAAAAAATAATAGCACAATAGTCATTGGGGTGGGGAGGAGACTTGTCCCCTATTAGACTCCATAATACTGCCTATCTGCTGGACAAATTTCCATCAATTGGACATTAAGCTCTACTGTTTTAACAAATGCTTGAATTTCACCATTGTACCTAATTTCGCTTTCTATCATATCCCACAAACAAAACAAAATGAGTGCTCTTGATCTGCAAGCCAACAGCAGTATAATCATATAAGCTGATATAACATTGGTTCTGAATAAGAATAAATATTACAAAAAAAAAAAAAAATAGATTAATAAATTCCTTGCCTATGGATCAGAAGACATGTAATTTGATTGATTACACTGGCCAACAAAAAAAAAATTTTTTTCTGCTGATTATGATCTGACACTTGTTTTTTACTAATTTGGGTGCGCTGATTTCAAATATCAAACCCATTTTTCTCTATCACGTCAGGTTTTTCCTGTATGGCATTTTCTTTTTGCTAATTTGTAAGTTTTTGATAGTTTTAAGGAGGCAGTACTATTTAGAGGATCAAAAAAATCGATTTTTTAATATTATTTTCTGAAAGTATGTACTTTTAAAAATCTGTTCCTAACTTTTATCAAGAAATTCGAAAAATTCCCGAAGATATAACCTATTATTCAAAGTGGTGCGCAGATCAGAATCGGAGCGCTCACCGCTCTCGCTTGTTAGTAAACGAATAAATGCGTAAGAACCTGCAATGGCATGTACTGGCGCTTTGAATGCGAGAGAGGCTGATAACCGACCTAATACATTTAGGTGATGAAAAGTAGGCGATGACAACTGCCTAAAACAAATGAATGCTATATGCGTCATAGCGGACAAAGAATGATCGAAATCAGTCAATCGTTAATCGATCGTGAAAGTATGATGAGCGCGTATAACTTTTCAATAAAGTCTCTGGTTTTTTTTGTCTTGTTAATTGCATGTTAGTCGGCAGTGAAGAAAATACATCATGTCTACTACTCGAAATTGTGTCAGTAGTGTAGATTCCTTCTGCTACATTTGTGGCAGCTTTACTGTTCCCAGTCAAAGGACAAATATCACTAATTTCGTTAAGAAAATGTACTTTGCATACTTTGAACGTAAAAATTGCAAATCAGGACAAGTCATGGGCTCTAAATAAAGTGTGTAAGTCATGTGTAGAAAATTTACGACAGTGGAGCAAGGGAAAACGCCAAAAATTAGCTTTTGGCGTGAACCGAAAAATCACGTAAACGATTGCTATTTTTGTTTAGTTCAGACTTCTGGTTATAATAAGAAAAAAATTGTGTATAAAATCTCGCTCTCACGAGATTTGGATACACAACTAACAAGCGAGAGCAGTGAGCGCTCAGATTCTGATCTGCGCACTGCTTTGAATAATAGGCTATATCTTCGGGAATTTTTCAAATTTCTTGATAAAAAGTTAGGAACAGATTTTTAAAAGTACTTACTTTCAGAAAATAATATTAAAAAATCGATTTTTTTTGATTCTCTAAATAGTACTGCCTCCTTAAAACTATCAAAAACTTATAAATTAGCAAAAAGAAAATGCCATAGAGGAAAAACCTGACATGATAGAGAAAAATGGGTGTGATATTTGAAATCAGCACACCCAAATTAGTAAAAAACAAGTCTCATATAAAAGTCAGCAAAAATTGTGTTGGACTGTGTTATTATTCTTAGAAGTTAGGAAAAGGGCTAAAGACATTACCTCCTCAAAACTACTTTAAACAGTCACATTGAATTTGAGATGTATTTGATGGGATCGGTTGGCTGTGCATTATTTCCTTGCTTAAAAAAGCACCAGCACTTGAAGGGTACTATAGTCTTGATTCCACACACATCAGAAAACCAGACTTCATGAGCAAAACATATTATACTTAACATAAATAATTTGATATTTGGTTTTGCTTTATTGACTAATTCTTCATTCAGAGACATTTCCAGAGCATGCTTTCCCTCTCACTATAGTTGTATTGTATTTGCTTACATTCTAGTTGAGCTGTTTCAAACAATAGGATAACTCAGAATGATGGTTAACCAGCTCTCTACTGGAGAATTTGTTGATCAAAGAGATTGATTCCTTCTTCTTTAATGCTAATAGTGAAGCTTGGGAACTTTTATAACAAGCCCACAAAAATTCACTAATCTGATAGATTCTGCATTCTAACGAATAACAATCTTTAAAAGTGTGTTTTTTTGTATAGATTTTTTGTTCTCACTTTCATATGTGGACTGGTATAAAACAAATAAAAAAAAAGTTCCCCAATTCAAAAAAACTTTCCTCAATCACATAAGCAACCAAAAACCATGAACATAGTTTGTTTTTAAAAATGGGGGTGGGGTGGAGGTCTTGCCCTATTAGATGCCCTAATACTGCCTGACAATCTCCATAGCTCAGTCGGTGTAGACAAAGCCCTTTGGTCGGAAAGACCTGGGTTCAATTCCCATCCATGACCGACCTGAAGACCCTTTATCTGGTCTGACTAAAGGTGAATTAGCTGGTCTCTAGAGGTACAGAATTTTTTCACCCAGAAACTCAGATTTTTCATCCCTCAGAACAGGCAAACCAGCCCCATGAATACTATATTTTTGACAATATGTGAAAGGGATAGGGTCCTCTCCACATGTCGTTAGAAATCCAAACATTCATCATTAGAAACCCAAACATTCTGTTTGGGTTTCTAATGATGCTAGTATCTAATAAATTATCTGGATTTAATAGTTAAAATTTTTGTGAAAATGTATAATGATGAATGATATATATTATCTTGTGTGTGTGTATTTTTCCCACACCTATCAAAAAAGATTATGTTCATATCATGAATATTTTTTCCTTTCCAATATATTTACTTATTTCGAAGGAGTACCAGTTTCTCCAAACCTTGCCATCTTATATGTTACATTCACTTATAATTTCTTATTTCAATAAAGAAGACGAGAATTGTAATATAAAAGAAGCATTGCTTAATAAATATAAAAATGGAGAAATATAATTATTTACATAAATCTGTTTAAAAATACAGCTGACCCTTGAATAACATAAGGGTTGGGGGCAAACCCCCCCCCCCTCCAGTGTTGTTTGAAAATCTGCTTATAACTTTTGACTCCCCAAAAACTTGACTACTAATAGCCTACTGTTGACTGGAAACCTTACCGATAACATAACAGTTTATTAACTTGCATTTTGTATGGTATGAATGTATTATATACTATATTCTTATAATAAAGTAAGCTAGAGAAAACAATGTTATTAAAGAAAATCATAAGGAAGTGAAAATATACTTACAGTACTGTACTGTACTTATCGATACAGCAAGTTTACTTCATCTGTTTACAAGGTGAATCGTATGTCTGTCAGTACCTACATCAATATTGTTTTAATAGATACAAAACACTGTAGATGTTATATGTATTACTAATACTAGACATCAAAAATGAAAAGATCATCAGCTAACGCCTTTTTATGAAAAGATAATGTGAAAAAGAACTTCATATTTATTTACAGGTATAACATTTCATGCATTGATAATGAAGCAGCAGCAGCAATATGATTGCTTTATGGTAGACTAGTGCAATTGATATGAATATTTTGCAGTAGCCTAGCCTATGCACCAATGAATGAATCTTTATAAAATTTTTATTTTATGCTAATTAATTATTTTAACTAATTAATAACAGTTACTTCTATGCAGTTATGATTTAATATTGCATCTTTATGTTTGTTTACATTTCGCTTGACAGCAAATGTCCATCATAAGTTTTGATAAATTTTAACTTTTTATAATAGATTTATGTATACTTTATGGTAGTAAATGATAAAATAGACTAGTGTCTACACATATTTTATGCATTCATGACATACCTAACTTTTTCTTAATTTTTTCGATATTTCTAGGCTACGTTGCTCATCTGAGAGTTTTTTAAATTGTCGCAGATCTCCAAAAAATTTTCAGTATATTTGTATATTGAAAAATCAGTATATTTGTATGCTTCAGTTTGACCAGCCAATACCTGTATTCAAAAAATTGCGTATAAGTGGAATCACTCAGTTCAAACCCGTGTTCTTCGAGAGTCAACTGTATTTTATAAGAAATATTTCACTTAAATTTAATTTCAGGAATAAAAAAAAATTTTTTTTTAAAAATATATATATATATATAGAGAGAGAGAGAGAGAGAGAGCATATTCCAGTAATTGGACCACATTTTTTTTATTACGCTAAAAGCACAATAAGAAATAAAACCCGACCAGTTTCGTAAGTCGTTTGACTTATATCTTCAGAGGTAAAAGGTAACTGAAAGTTAAAACAACAAAAAAGAGAAATTAATAGTTCATACCATACAGTTGTAGCCGTTTGACTGATTATAAAATTAAAAAATCAGAATGCAGATTCAAATCAGTGGTAAGTTTAAACAATGCTGGATATTGCCACGTTCTGTTATTCACGATCATAGTGTCTGAGTGCTGACTGAGGTATATTTTTTATCAAAGCTGACCAAACTTGGTGTAGAATTAAGCCTTGGTTTTTATTGCATTGTGTTGGAATTCTAAACATGTTTGCATTTTCTTTAAATTTCCTTATGTAACAGTTTTTTTCTATATAAGACATGTTTTTCTGCCAGAGTACATTGTGGCCAGTGAAAGTGGTGTGGAAAGCTAGACCTGATTTGTGTTCTCTTCTGTTTTGTACATCCTTTTGGTGTTCGGTCATACGTATTTCCCCAGATCTTCCCGTCTGTCCTGCGTAGCAGATGCCGCAAGAACACTAAATTTTATAAACACCTGGTTTTTTTAAAGGATGATGTGGAGGTTTTGGGGGATATAGAAATCTTGAAATTTTTTTCCAGCGACAAAAAGGCTACTTTGATGTTATGTTTGTTTAGTAATTTAGCCATCTTGTCTGTAACATTCTTGATATATGGAAGCATGATGGTGTTTTTGAAATCTTGTTTCTGTGGGATGCTTGTAGAAGGTGTGTGGAGGATTTTTTTGATAGTCTTGGGTTCATAACTATTTTTTTTTTTGAGGATCTGTGTTAAATATTCAAATTCTTCATTTCTCTGTTTTTTCTGTGCTGGAAATATTATAAGCTCTGTCCCTCAGGGTTTTTATTAGACCTATATTTTTGCGAAGGGTGGTGGTGTGAAGCCGCATTAAGAAATCTTCCTGTGTTGGTGGGTTTTCTATATATTGAGAAAGAAAGTTTATTATCTTTTTCATTGACTTCTAATAGGATGTCAAGAAAAGGAAGTTTTCTAAGTTCTTCTTGTTTTAAAGTAAATTTTATATTCTTATGTAAATTATTCAGGTAATTTTTGAATGCAACAAGTTCATCTGTTGTTCTGGCCAAATGATGAAAATGTCATCTACACAGCTGAAGAATCGGAATATTTAACACAGATCCTCAAAAAACCAAGGCTTAATTCTACACCAAGTTTGGCCAGCTTTGATAAAAAATATACCTTGGACATTATGATCATGAACAACAGAACGTGGCATCATCCAGCATTGTTTAAGCTTAAAATTGCTTTAAATCTGCATTCTGATTTTTTAATTTTATAAAGTCAGACAGCTACAACTGTACAGTATGAACTATTAATTTCTCTTTTTTGTTGTTTTAACTTTCAGTTACCTTTTACCCCTGAAGATGTAAGTCAAACGACTTACAAAACTTGTCGGGTTTTATTTTTTTAGCTTACTTTAGCTTGAATTTGTGCTTTTAGCTTAATAAAAAAAAAAATGTGGTCCAATTACTGGAATATGCCTTATGAACTTCTAAACCACAGAAACCTCCACTTAAATATATATATATATATAGAGAGAGAGAGAGACTATGTTGTTCATAGTTTTTTTTAACCTTCAGTGTTTAGTGTTTTTTCTTCTATAATGTCACCTGATGAAGGCTGTTATAAGCCGAAACTAGTCGTGTTTTACTATTAAACCCCCTTTTACCTAACTCTCGGTTTAAGTCATTCAACTCTTTTCACAATATATATATATATATATATTTTTTTTTTTTTTCCAAATCCTTTCTAGGATTTAACACCTTGGCTTTCCAATGCATTTAACACACTTAGTTTCAATGTAATCAAAGAATCTTATCCTGCGTCAGAAATTATACACTTAAAATAAGTTGGCTTTACAGGTTTTCTTGTCATTCACAGCTTTCTATCTTGCAGCAAACTGAAATGTTCCAACTTCAGTTTGATCTATATCTGGAACAAATGCAGGATTAAATAAACACGTTAGAGGCTTAACAGAATAAAACAGCACTGAGAAAGGATTAAAAATATTATTTAATTCTTCCATTTCTTTGCCTCAGTCACTGAGACATCATCAGGGAGTACAGTCATGTACACCATGCCTTCTTACCTAATGGTTACATTTCCTACAGTATCAAACAAATAATCCTTCCCTCAATCCTCGACCTTCTCTTCAGAAAAATTTTAGCATACTATCATCATCCCGTACATGAGAGGCACTTCAAAAAAAAAAAAAAAAGCTAGTCTTAAAGAAATATAATCTCTGCATGGCTTTTAAAGTCCCACCGAAAGCTTGCTACCCTTAAACATTCTACCAAAGACCAGCTCCCTCCTCTCTCTCTCTCTCTATGCCTTGGAGTATATATATAAAGTGACCTGTTCCTGCAAGTTGGCCTCCTATGGACAGACAGAAAGATCAGCCAATATCTGCATGGAAAAACAGAAAAATACATCTGCAGTCATGACTGGTCAATCAGGCGTTGTAGACCATGCTTTAGATATGGCTCATAGAATCAATTGGAAACAGACCACCTTCATTGCAGTAAACTTAGAAGAGAGAACCCACTTTTGGAATCTGCAGCTGCTCTGATAAATCAGCCTAATTTAAATAAATATGGTTGCATTAAACTTCCCAAAATATGGGAAACAATTATACTTTGAGATCCAGTTTGCTTCCTAGGCTGCCAACAGGTGTCCATAGAGGATGCCCCCACCTATTTAGGACTCTAGTCTTTCATCTATGTGTTTCACTTATTTTTATGTTGCCTATGTGTTTATTATACTCCCAGATGTCTCAGTGACTGAGAGAGGCAGTGGGAAAAGGGTATTATTTTAAGCAAACAGCATTCTAAATAGGTTGATTTGGGATGAATAAAAATGTTAGGAGTTGAGCATAAGAGAGGTAATGTTTATAGCAAAAAAGAATACCAAGCTTAATGGACATGTGTTTGCCAGGATAATCTAGATGGGAAAATCAACCCAAGAAGAGAAGCTAATCTTCGTTGGTGAGCAGTGTTAACAAAAGTGAGGGAAAGTGAGACACACTTTTTTCTTCTAGGAAATAGGATAATGCCTTGGTAGCATTAAAATTTACTAAATTATCTTCATCCCACTTGAGAATAGCTAGAAAATCTTGAAGCTTAAATCATCTGCATAATTAATTGTTGCATTCAGTAGTTATTCTTTTACATTCATTTTTTCTTTTACTTGCAGAGCCAGTTTCTTTTCATATTCAGACTTGAATTTCCATACAATAGTTGTAACTCTTCTGGACTGATCCTTAAAATTTTCATGACTAACATCTTTATGCACATGGTATTCGCATAATCGTTTTCTTATTAATCTCGTATTTAATAAGACTGCACAGCCATTTCATTCCTACCCTACTTATTTCTTTGAACTCTAAGCATGCATTCTGATACTGCATCATTTAAGTATTTTTTAAATACTTCCCAACCATCAATATCCTTCACATTCAACAACAGATACTGATTCTGCATGTCTGGCAATCTCCCAGGTCAAGACTACATGATAACCTTTCCCCAAGCTCAGACAAAGTTAAGTTGGTTATTGGTAAGTTCTCTATTTTTTTGACCATATCTAGCACTCTCAAACCTCGCTTCCCCTCCATTACATGCAGACTCAGGTATCTCTCAGCAAGTATAAATTCCATCTCCTTCCTTCCTTGTGACCATTTGTCCTCATAATTGAAAATCCTATATAATAATTACTTGATTTGCACATGTCATGCTAATTTGCTAGTACATGCTATCTACATTCTCCCTTATACCTCCCTGGATTATAGCAGCAACCAGTTATATATTTTGTCTTGTCATCCTCTATCTCATATCAGATATCCTTGAATGAACTGCTTTCTGCATCCCTGTCCTCCTGATGTACTTCACTATTTTTGAATTCAATTCCTCTACTGTCATTAGGAAAACCTCTCCCTCCACCCTGTTACATCTCTCCTCTCTGAAGATACTGTATTCTTTGCATTCTATTCCTATTTAATCCTTGTTCATCAAACAAGTCGCACTAATACCTATAACTTTTCGCCATGTTGAACTGACTATTGTCAATAACTCCTTGTTCTTATTCCAAATATTTCTGGCATTCACATATGTAAACTGCAATATCCCCTTCATCCTGCAACCTCCCAACCTTATTTAAGCAACCTTGTGTTGCTTAGCTCACTAAAGTTAAGAACCTGGGGCACTACATTTAGCATCACGTGATCACTCTCACTCTTACTAACCTCTAGGTTTCCTGGACTCATGCTCACCTGCATCCTCTCCCCCCAAAAAAGAAAATTCTAGTTTCTCTGACTGCACTTCTGAACTCTCACAACACTTTTTCAAGATTCCTGACCTCCCCCCAATCCATTCCATTTGTCATTCCATCAAATTCACCCTGCATACACAAGCTTCAGACCATTCCTCCCTCACAATCTGCATGTCAACTCATTCGCAATCATAACTCTCCATCTCAACTCACCTCTATCCTACCATGGCAGCAAACTCACAACTTTTACTTTCTTCTTTTTTGCATGTACCAGCAAATCTTTCATATCTTCTCACATAACATTTGCTGCTAAATCATTTGTACCATCCAGAATAAACATCAGGATGCATAAGGGTCAAAGCTGTATAACTGAGAGGAGACCTCCATATAGCCTTTAAAGGAATGTGGAGAACCGACCAGGGCTTCTGACCTAATGTCCAATCCTCACCTTCTCATGGTGCACCCTATTGGGTATCTACCTGGATACTGAACGAACGAGGATGGGCTGGCAATTTGGGATTTAGCCAACCAAATTGTATTCTTACTGGTTAAACTAAAATACAACATGATGGTACAACATGACAAAATTTCATGTCGGCTGGGCATCGCCCGGTTAAACAAGGCCCCCGTTGTTTTTGCCAGGGAACCAGGGCAAACAGTGAAAAGTCAGCTACTGGAACAAATCTGAAAACACACCCCAACTCAACATCACTAGAGTTAAAGATCGGTACTATCAACATAAGAAGCCTGAATGGCAAAGAAATGGAGCTAGCTGTGGAATTAGATAAGTACCAGATCGACATAATAGGGGTGACTGAAACAAAAAAGACAAATACTGGTGAGATCTTTCTGAGCAATAAATACAAAATGTTATATTCAGGCAATGACAATCAAGAAAAGAAGGAGTAGCCATAGTATTCAACACAAAATACGAGGCTAATCTTCTTGAATGGCAGGCAGTCTCAAGTAGATAATGTGGGCAAATATGAGAATGGGGAACTGGACAATGAGACTTATTTGTGGCTATGGTCCCACAGAAGGTTCTACTAAAGTAGAAGTGGAGGAATTTTTTAAGTCTTTAGAAAAAGCAACTGACACAGTGAAAGAGGAAAAGTTGGTCCTTGTTGGGAATCTAAATAGCAGAGTAGGAAATGATTGTCAGACATACAAAAATGTTTTGGGAAAATTTGGAAAAAAGAGCAAAGCTAATGATAATGGCAGATATCTGTTGGATTTCTGCTCAGGACATGGACTGGTTATTACTAACAGCATGTTCCAACATAAAAATGTACACAAATTCACATGGAGAGAAGATGCAAGGAATAAGAAAAGTCTCATTGACTATGTTATTGTTGATAGTGATGTTTTCTCCCTGGTGCAGGACACTAGAGTGTACAGAGGATTTGAAATTGGAAGTGATCACTATTTAGTCTTATTTAGCAGGATAAAATTGAATTTCATATTGAAAAGAATAACATGTAAGAAAGTTTTAAAGCGAATAAAAGTTGAGCAGCTCTCAGATGTGAACTGTAGACTAAAATACACAAAGATTATTGAAGAAAAAATGAATGAGTTTGAAAACAGGAACAAAACTTTGGAGAATCGGTGGCAAGCCTTGAAGAAAACCCTAATTGATTCAGCTAGAGAGGCATGTGGTGAAGTTGTCTGCAAGGATAGAAAAATTAGAACTCCATGGTGGAACAAGAAGTTAAAGAGGCAGTGAAGGAAAAAAGGAAAGCATATCAAACGTTCCTGGCAAATAAGTCAGCTTGTGCTCTTAGAGAATACAGAGACAAATGTAAGAAAGCTAAACAGTGTGTAAAACTAGCTAAACAAAAGTCATGGGAGGACTTTGGCAAGAATATAGAAAATAAATATCAAATAGGTGGCAAAATATTCTGGAGGTTGTTGAAGAAGCTTAGGAATGGAGGAAAGAGTGCTGTAAAAGGAGTTAGAGATGATAAAGGTGACATGAAAACTGGAGAAAAAGATATCCTTGAAGTATTTTTCATTTTTCAGCTTGTTTCATTTAGCAATTTTTGAAAAATTGCTAAATGAAACAAGCAGTGATGACAGCACAGTGGTAAAAAACACTGACCAAGCATGCAGTCAGGAATACATATCCATACTTGAAGTAGAAAAAGCCATCAAAGGCTTGAAATGTGGAAAGGCAGCAGGAGTAGATGATATTTGACCAGAAATGCTGAAGTATGGTGGTATAAAAGTCTTTCAGTGGCTGCACTGCATAGTTCAGAATGCCTATTTCCCTGCTGAGTGTTCCTGGTAAGATATATGCAAGTATACTTGAGAAATGGTTGAGAAGAATTGTGGTAGAAAAGGTTGGTGAAGAACAAGCTGGATTCAGGTCAAATAGAGGCTGTCAGGATCAGATGTTTACTTTACGACAAATAGTGTAGAAATCATAGGAATATAACAAAGATCTGTATTTAAGTTTTGTCAATTTGGAAAAGGCATATGACAAGGTGCCAAGAGAGAAGCTATTCAATACGCTTCAGTTATATGGTGTCAATGGGGCATTATATCAAGCAATACTTAGTGTTTATTTGAGTTGTAAGTCAGCAGTTAGAATTGAAGGGAGTACAGGAAGATGGTTTAATGTTAAATCTGGTGTGAGACAAGGATGTACATTATCCCCTCTGTTATTCATTATCTATATGGATCACATTATGAAGGAAAGTGGTATTAAACAAGATATCAAAATTGGAGATGTTAATGTCTGCTCTTTGCTTTATGCATACGATGTTATACTTCTAAATAAATCCGCTACAAGTCTGCAAGATTGTCTGACTAAATTGAATAACTGTTGTAATAGATATGGTATGCAGGTCAGCCATAAAAAGACAAAGACAATGAAAACAGGTAGAATCATTGAAAATATCAACTGTGTTGTGAATGGAGAACCTGTGGAACAAGTAAAACATTTCAGCTACTTATGCACGATTTTTAGTGAAGATGGTAAATTAAATATAGAAATAGACAACAGAATCAGCAAAGCTGGTATGGTAGGAAGTCAATTGAATAAATTCATATGGAATAAGAGAGAAATTAGTCAGAATACTAAATTAGCTGTATACAAGACAGTGTTCAAACCAGTTTTAATTTATGGATCTGAGAGCTGGGTCAGAAGTAAAATACTTGACCAAAGACTAGAGACTGCAGATATGAGATTCCTGAGAAAGATTAGAGGCGTGAACAGATGACATCATCGTATTAAAAACGAGGATATTAGGAAAGAACTTGATGTTGTCAGCATCCAGGAATGTGTTAGCAGAGCTAATCTCAGGTGGTATGGTCACTTAAACAGAATGGGCAAGGAGATTAGCAAAACAAGTGGTCTCTGCCAGGTTGCAGCAAAACGACCCAGAGGAAGACCAAGATATAGGTGGATTGATACGGTTCAAAGTGCCTTAGACGATAGAAATATAAGATCTGGTAATGTTGGAGTCTTGACAAGTAACAAACTTATGCGGTGGAAAATTGTAGATAGGAAGTTAGTAATGATGTAAATTTTTCATGTAGTACTATCATATCCTGTACACCCCTTGAGGGTACATGGCAGGAATTTGATGATAATGAGAATAAACATTCTTTCACTTTCACTCTCTGCATCTTTACAGTATCACTAACATCCTTAATCTTGGCACAGGAAAACACTATTTTTTCACACTCTCCTCAAGCATTCCTGTTATCAATGAATCACTATACAAAATTTGATCCATATTCTTACACTTTAGCTCTGTCATACTCTGCTTTCTTTTGCTTCTGTGTCATACCATCTGCCATGCATTTCTGTGGAGAACTCCATTTAAGTATGTTACCACTCCATCTTACCATCTGGTCATTCTCTTCATTTTCTGCTGTTTCATTCTTGCAGTTACCCATACAGCTTGCAGCATCATCCATGCCAATCATATTTTCATGCATTTTGTCTTTCAGCTTACTACTGTCAATCTTTGTATTCTCCTCGATTCTGGTATTCACTCTTGAAACTCACGACAGACCTGCTCTCCAGTTTTCGTTGAATAATTATTGTATTGTTATTCATAGTGACATCTTCATTCAGGATATAAGAATATGTAGGGAGATTTAAAATAAGTGATATCATATTTAGTTTTGAGCAGAATAAAATTGAATATCATAATGAGAAGAAAAATATGCACAAAAATCAAGCAGGTTTCAGGGGCATAATGCCATCTCGTGTACAAATGTTATTCAAGAAAATGTGAACAAATTTGAAAACAATAAACCAAGAACTAAGTCTTGGCATCTCTAGCTAAATATGAAGAAAACATTTAATTTTGCTAAGGAAGTATGTGGAGAAGTTATCTGCAAGTATAGAAAAATCAGAATTCTGTGGTAGACCTATGAAGTTAAAGAAGCAGTCCTGGAAAAGAAATCATGTGATCCTGAGACAATTTAGAGAAAAATACAAGAAAGCTACGTAATGTGTAAAAAAAAATATCTAAATCAAAGTCATGGATAGTCTTTAGAAAGAACATAGAAAATAATTATTTCAGAAGGTAGGAAAATGCTCTTGGGAGAGTAATTGAAAATTAGAAATGGAAGAAATAGTAGTATTTAAAGAATTTCTGGGGTGGTTATTCTGAAAAATTATTAAAATAAGATAATAGTAGTGACAGAACAATGGTAGAAAAGATTCAAGAGAAATTGCAATCAGTAGCAATATGAATTCTTGAGATAGAAAGTCATCAGGAACCCAAAATACATAAAAGCAGCTCTTATGAATGTATAAATGTTTAGTTCAGTGGTCGATATAACATTGTTAGGGGTCGATAGAAAAATATAAGACATCATTGTATGGGTAATATTTAATTCGGTTAACTTGGATTACCTCCATCCTGAATGACAACGCAATTAAGAGTGAATCGTAGGAACAGTGACATGAATAAGACCTGTAAGATGAAGGTCATGAAAATAGTTACGGAGGCTAATCAAGTAGGCCAAAATGACGTATTTACCAATAAACGGATGTGTGTAGTTCCGGCGCAGTGGGAGCAAGATGGCAACACGTGCGCGGTCGCTTATTTACTTATACTTACACATATCCGATCCCAGTCTCATTTTTGCCATCGACATACAAGTGAGCCTTAACGTTCTAAAATTCATCAACATACATATTATAATTCAATCATTATTCATTCATGAACTAAACTTTTCTATGCTGAAGAATTGAGAAGGGCTGGTAATAATACCAGTGATATTAATACCAGTATATTAATATCACTAGTAATAGTAATATAATAATATATATTATATTATACATACAATAAACACATATTTAACTATAAAATAAACAATCTAAAAACTCACATAAGCGTCTTTTTCGCTTGTCCTATTATAATTACGTAATAGTAAAATAGAGGGGGTCGATAAAACATAAAGAAACTCTTGAAGGGGTCGACGGTCAAAGAAGTTTGGCGACCCCTGGTTTAGTTTGTATCCCTGAATAATTCAAAGACCTGAAAAGAGGAAATTCTGGATGGTGTAGAGGTTTCATAGGACCAATCTATAAAAAGGGATAAATGAAAGCCTGTGTAACTCATTGGAAATGGGATATCCATCCTCTGTGCTGTGCCACCCAAAGATAAACTTAAGTCTAGTCGCCAACTGGAAGAAATTTTTTAAAGCCTTTCTTTGACAGGTTCCAGAGTTAGTCAATCTCTTGCGTGGGCAAGCAGTTTCTTCTTCCAGAAACTTGGGCTTTTTTTGTCCCATGAACTCAAGAAAATCAACCATAGAACTCGCACTAATTCAACAATAACATATCATGTTAGATACTAAGAGATGGCAGCACTTGTTTGCCCATCTCTTTATTGGTTGCCACTTATAATTAGTGACAGTCTGGGGCATGTTATCTCTGATTGGCTGCTGGTGGAGATTGAACTGCCCACTCAGTCTCCAAAAGCTAGATAGAGCTAAAAACAGCCTCGCCTATTCCCTTTAAGGGAATAAAAGCATTGGCTGATTTTGATAAAACTTAATTATGAGAATTACAGAGGAATTTTCCTACTGAGTGTACCAGGTAAGATTTATTGCAAGAAGGGAAGAGGTTAGGGAAAATTGTAGAAGAGAATCGTGGGAAAAGAACAGGTGGTTTTAGGCCAAATAGGGATTTTGAGGATTGGATTTTTACGATAGGATAAATAGTTGAGAAATCATAGGAAAGAAAGCATACAGTAAGGTGCAAGACAGGCTTGTAAGGTGCAAAACATGTATGATGTATTGGCATGATACTGAAAAGTAAAATTAGCTATAAAAGATGACCAAAACTAGGAAAGTAAACAGGAGCATGGGGAAAACATCAACTGCAACCTAGGTGGAAAACATCAGAGGAGGTAAAATATTTCAGCTGTTTTGGCATAATTTTTAGTGAAGATAGAAAAATTAAATTTGAAAGTAGATAATAAGTAAAGCTGTCATCTAGTTGAGTAAATTTATATAGAATAAGTAAAAAAAATGATTAGCCAAAACACTGAACCAGCAATATACAACATAGCTATCAAACCAGTTTTAACTTGTGGATTTGAGAGTTGGACAATGAAAGATCAGTCAGGTATATAAGTTCTGGGGAAAATTAGAGGGTGGGGTGGAGGGGGGAGATGAACAGATAGCATTATTACTAGAATCATTAAAAATCAAGATATTAGACAACTTGACATTGCTAGCATTCAAAAATCTGCAGATAAAGGTGATATGTTCATTTAAACAGAAAGGATAAAGTTTAGCAAAACAGGTATTTCATTCCAGAATGGCAGGAAAAACATAGAGGAAAACTAGGATCTCAATAAATTGATGAAGTTGGAAGTGCCTTAGATGCTGAAATGTGTGATTTGAAAATATTGGAATCTTGACAAATAACAGATTATTTCGAAGAAAAATTGTTGGTATGCATCTAATGATAATACAAACCAAATGATGTAATACTGTCTTAGTATTGTTCATCCCTTGAAGGGTGTGTGTTATCAGAAGTTTGATTATGACTTAAAACAATTCATCAAATTAAAATACTTATTTAATAAAAAATAAAAAAAATAAAAAAAAGTTATAGGAAAAGAAGAGATGCAATTATCAAGTCTTGATAACCATTTTACACTCCTAACTTTATAGCAATTCTTTTATACCTTTAAGTGATTCATTAGTTTCTGTTCTTATAATTACTTCATATAATTCTAATAACATAATTCATTTATATCATTTCCTTGGAATAATAACTAATTAATTTCCTAGTTAGAACAATAACTAATTCATTAGTTATTGTTCTAACTAGTGAATTTTTCTTCACATGCCAACTTGTTTTTCTGCTTATAGTTGTGGACATTTTTGTATATAATCTAGGGAATTGGCTCGTTTTATTGCTGCTGGGAGGCTACATTGCAAAATTGACAAGGTAGGAGGAATAGTGGAAACAAACAGACCAGACAGTAAGAACTATCAGTATCAAGTAAGTACCTATAAAGTAGGAAAATTCAAAAATATTTTAATTTAAATATTGTTTTGTATTATGAAAGAACTCCTTTGATTGAGTTGCTTAAGGATCATATTTAGAATTAACATGAACTGGATTTATCCAAATTTAGGATTTATTTAGGATTTATCCAAATTTTATCCTGTATTGGTTACAAAATCTTACTGAAATCTTACATGCCAACTGAAGCTTGCCCTGCTTAAACAAGTTTCCACTTTTTTTCATTTGCAGGCCAAGTGGATAGCATACTCGCCTTCAACCTGTAGGTTACAAGTTTGAATTCACCTCAATATAGGCATGGATGTTTTTGAATGTCTTTTGGTGGGAGATGAATTTCATAACCCATTGTGAGACCATCCCCACTTATTGGAGACCTGAAGTATGCAAATATTCCATGTTTGGTCTCTTGAGCAGGGTTTCCAGATTATATACAAAATAAAATAAATTTTACCAACCCACAATACTAAATATACCAAAGATTTAGTCTTTCATGGATGGAAGTCACATAAAAAAAGCATCATTGAAAAAGTGGCAGAGATGGCAGCTGGATTACACACGCACAGAGAGAGAGAGATCATGTCATGATTGGTGTTACTGATATAAAGATAATAAAAACAAGAAATATTTTTACACAAATTAACTGATTTATTCAGGCAGTCATGATAAGAGAAAAGGAGTAACTATAATTTTCAGTATCAGTATGAAGATAAACTTCTTGAACAGCGAATAATAAAATGAGTTATTTGTGCCTATGCTTCACCCCTCCCAAAGATACTGATGAAACATAAATTCTTTTTTGAGGGCGTGGGGGGGGGCAGTAAAATAAATAAAAATTCCTTGTTCTTTATACTTTTGGGGATCTACATTAGCAGACTATGAAATGAATTGCAAACAAACTAGTGTTCTGGAGAAGTTTGGAGAAACAGATGCAACAATAATTTCTACTTAGCAGGTGTGCTCTTTATGACTAATCCAGTGATCCATTTGTAAAGATTATTGTATACATTAACATTGAGAGAACATGCATAAAATAAAATAAAAAAAGATTGTTATATCTGATACTAATATCTTCAGACCAATTTAACATACAAGAATGTATGGATTCCAAAATCGAAATGATCGCTACCTAATGTTTAGCAGGATGGAAATGAGTATCCTATTGAAAAGAGAAGCGGTTAGTATGGGTTAAGGACACTAACTAAATTGAATTACCTCTATATCAGATATCAGCAGTAAAAACATGAAAACTATGATAGTAGACAGAAATCATGTAAAAATGTTACTGCATTCTCCGTGGTTAACCCGTAGATTTGAGTAAAACATTTCACCTATTTAGATACAATCACAATTTTCAGTGAAAATCATAAATTAAATATGGAAATATAAACAAAGCTGATATGTGGAGAGTCAGTTGAATAAATTTTTATGGCATAAGAGAGAAATTAGCAAAAATGTCAAACTAGCAGTGTTCGAACTATTTTTAACCTATGGGACTAAAAGTTTGGTAAGAAATTAGTGTTGATTAACCGTTAGAGACCACAGATGGATCAGTAGCATGTCATACTGAAAAATGACAATATATGAAAGGAACTTGATATTATTGGCATTATGGTGTTTGTATGCAAGATTAATTTAAGGTGGTCATCATTTTAAATGAACTCTGAGTCGACAAAACAGGTGTTTGATGCTATAAATTAAAGATGCCAAGAAATTATATTCTTGGTTTAATCCTTTATCTAAGTAAGCAAGCAAAGTTTGTGCATGAAGTATCTTCACAACTGGGCTACTTATATATAGAGGCTAATGACTTCACATTAATTGCATTATTATTCCATAATGCAAAGCACACATCCTTTTGGGTGTGTGTGTGTGTATATAATGCTAAGCATTGTGGAAAGGGCCAATGCTCAGACAAGTTTCAACCTTTAGTAAGGTCTCATCAGTGGAAGCCAGACCCAGGAGAGTTACAAGGTTGAAGTAAAGCAGAAGTCATATATTTCTCATATACAAGTAGTGTTAGGATAAGGGACCATGAGATGTCAGCACTTGTTAGCTGTCTCTCCAGTGGAGATTGAACTGTCCCCCCCCCCCTCCCCTCAGTCTCCAAAAGTTAGATATGGCTAAGCAGTCTCATCTACTCCCTATAAGGGAAATAAAGGTTTTAATGGATTTTGGATAAGAGATCAATGTTGAAACTGATTAGACCTCAATAAAGGTCAAACTGGTCTGTGTAGTGACCCTTTTCATAATGCTTAGCATTATACACACCCAAAAAGATGTGTGCTTTGCATTATGGGATACTAAGACAATTAATGTGAAATCATTAGCCTCTAATGATTTCACATTAATTATGGTGTCTTTTAGCACAAACATTTTTTGCTTACACTTGGATAAAGGATTAAACCAAGAATATAATTTATTGGCATCTTTAATTTGATGCTAGTCTGATGGAAAAAAAATCCTGGTGTAGATCAAGTTCTAAGTGGATTGATAAAGTTAGTAGCATTTTAAGAGACCAAAATGCAAGACCTGACAATATCGGAGGCCTGATGAACAACAGATCCAGTACATTGCTCTTGGAAGTAGATATCAAAAACTGAACTACTGTTAATGACTGAATAAAAATCTTATCCTGTTTAAAAAAAAAAAATTAAAAAAAAAAAAAAGTTTTCATTACTCACTATAATCCATTATAACAGATGGTTTGCCTAATTCCTGTAATTTTTTTTTTTCAATGAGTAAATCAGTGACTAAATGGGCGAGATCCACAAATAAAGTAATATGACTGATTTTTATCACAGAGGATTTAACTTGTAAGAGCAGGAACAACTTTGTTTCATTTATATATTATTTGATGAGTTCATTGTAGAAATTATTAGCAGATATCAGAGAGAATGAGCATAAAGTTTAAGAGCAGAAAAATGTTACAGAATTATTGGAATATTAAACCATGTTTATGTGAAATGAAACCATGTTCAGACTTTGTACCTTTGAATTAGGTATTCATTATTACTTGTTCATTAATAATGAACCAGCTTTTGTTCATTTCATCTTCTTTGATGCCTGGAGTCCTTAACTAATCAGAGATTACAGTATAGATTATACCAATCAAGATCCATAGTAGATCTCCTTGCCTACATTACCCACCTCTAGTTACATGCTATGGGAAGGTTTGGAGAAACCTGTACTGTTGTATTATTATTTCCAAGGTATTTGATACAGGAATGTGTTAGCAGAGCTAATCTCAGGTGGTATATCACTTAAACAGAATGGGAGAGGAAAGATTAGCAAAACAAGTGTTCTCTGCCAGGTTGGCAGGAAAAAAGACCCAGAGGAAGACCAAGATATATGTAGATTGATACAATAAAAAGTGACTTAGAAGACAGAAATATAAGATCTGATAATGTTGGAATCTTGATAGATAACAGATTGATTTTGGAGGAAAATTGTAGATAGGAAGTTAGTAATTATGTAAGCTTTTCATGTAGTACTATCATAATATCATGTACACTCCTTGAAGATACACATCAGCAATTTGATGATGAGGTGTTTGATAGGATTTTCATTGAAGGCTTCTCAGCAAATTGCCATCTTATGATCTGCTTTCTCTTTGTAATCAGATTGCCAATTCTTTCTCTCTCTGGTCATTCACTGAGTGCAGTGGTGGAGGATGTTATCTCTTTAGCTTTTCCTGCTATTGCAGTTGTTAATTAGGACTGTTATTACACCCACCACAGTTTGGATAATGATAGTACTCTCCACTTATTCTACTCATATGATAAGGATTGCAGTGCTCGAATATCTCAAGCTTAAAGATTGTCTGTAATCAGTAAGTGCCCATCACTGATCTCCACAATGTTTTTCCATGGGATGATAATAGCTTGGTTATCTTTAATGCTTCCAAAACACAGTTTTGTCTTTTTGGTTATAAAAATAAAAAATAAACTTAATTCTTCTGTCCTTATCTTTGATAATGCTCCACTCAGCACTGAAAACCTCTTACTGATTTTCTCCTAGCCTTTCCTCACACAAACACTTCACTTCTGTAGCATCCATAACATCCATTTTCTCTCAAGACATTACTTTTCATTTGTCTAATTGCTTCCTCCATAAAAATCCCAAATCTGCACAACCTCAGAATGCTGCTCACACATTTGGACTGGTGGGCTTAAAATCCCTTTAAAAATTCGGAAAGGGGCAGTTTGGCAAGCTCCGTCTCACTGATTGTCTTCAGCTTCTGTCATATTGAAGGTCAGTTTTTGTAGTGTCACTTCTACAGATAATCTGCAGTAGAGATGAGCACTGTGAAGTAGAATTGACATCTATCATGCCTCCATTTCTGCTAACCCATGATAACATCGAGCCATAGCTTCTTAGCATCCTTTCACAGTTGAACTACTAACTCACCAAATCTGCCTTTTACTCATCTTTCATTCCATCTCCATGAGTTCTTTTGAGCAACCTTTTCCATGAAGTATTTCTCAAAGTAACCCCAACTCTTCGAAAAAAATAATATCAACAGATTATTTTGTTCAGTCCTTGCATCTTTTTTTGTGGGAGAAAATCACAGTTTTAGAATCCACAATATTCACCATACTTGGACCTGCCAAGTTCTCAAGTAGATAAACAATCCATTAAGGGTTCTTTAAATAATAGTGTATTAATACTTTAGATGGGCAGAAAGTTGATGAGAAAAAAGAAATATGAAGACCTGTAAAACTACTGTTTGGAAAATACATCAGTAGGAGAACTGTTTTGGAAAACAGCAGTAGAAGGAATGAATGAAGAGGAAGAAAATTTGTTCTGTGAGTTTTGATTTGAACTCTGCTTGGAGATAATGTGTGTGATTGACATGAAGTACGGGGGGGGGGGGTTCTGATAAACACCTAGAACAAAAATGATGTTAAAGCAACTGATATAACCACAAGAAAGAACATACTAGTAGCAGAGTTATGAAGGTAACTTATGTTCTTATCTTCTTAAATCCTCGTATGTTCTTTCTTGTGGTTATATCAGTTGCTTTAATATCATTTTTGTTTTAGGTGTTTATGAGAACTTTCAAGATCTCACTCATATATATATTAAGAACAGAGCTGGTGAATTATCAGTTCAAATTCTTATAAACAGCAAGTGTATCAATATTTGGAAAATGCAAGCAGCAGAAATTGAATGTCTGAAATGTGTAAAAGAGTGGAATGATTGAGACATGGGTCATTAATGAATCTTTTTATATGTGGATTCCAGCCACAATTCTCCTTCGTTATCTATGTGGTATTTCAACCTTCTTTCTTCTGGGTCTTCCAGCTATCCTCAAAGATTCCAGAGAACATGAAAAGTTCTTTAACTTTGTAAAACTTGACATGATTTAACTGAAAATTACTTGAAAATAAAACAAATCTCTTAGCCAACAATGTGTTAGTATTAGTAATGTGGGCAGACCAAATGATTGGCCTGCTTCCAAAAGATGCTCTGGAAACTGCTGTAGGGATCAAACAAAGATTATTCTAATCTCTTATTTCAAGCTACTTCAGTCTTTCAGTAAGCAGGATGATAGTCTCATGCTGGGTAATGACATTCTTTACCACCCAAAGTCACTCACAAGTAACCATGTTTGTGATGTGGTGTGGTGTAATTTGAATCTGCAGCCTGGTGGGGGGGGGGGGGGGGGGAGCAGATATGCTGACCACTTTTCCAACCAGGCCAGCAAATTGCTATCTTTTGTACCAAATCAAATGTTTTTAGGGGACTTTTAGGGATATCACCTCAAATATGAGGACATTATTCAATGGTTAGATAGATTTTTTGCAATTTGTATAGACATAATAGCTTTCACAGCTATTATGTCTATACTCTGTATCATTAAAATATATCTATTTATTATTATGATAAATTTCCTGATGTGTACTCCCAATAAGTGCACAGGATACAGACCTACATGGTTAAGTTTACATCAACAGTCAACAATCCTCCAAATTAGTCTATTACTTGGCATCAAGTATTTTTGTATTCTGACTGAATCAATCCACCTAGGTCATAATCTTCCTCTGGGTCTTTTTCCTGCCTTCTACTCATCAAACATCTGTTTTGCTAACCTTTCTTGTTAAGGAGGTGGGGGGGGGGAGTGGATATGTAGACATCAGTGAGGCAGTTGAGTGTAAGAATGTATATAATGTGCCCGAGCCAATACGAAGGACAAGAAATCAGAATGGATAGTTAGTATAACGCATCAAGATAGGAGTGGGACAAATGGACCTCTGTATTTCATGTATACTAATGCCAGGAGTATTAGGAAGAAGAAGGAAGAATTTTTGGCCTTGATTGGCTCTTCCTGGCCACAGGTTATTGGCATTAGTGAAACATGGCTGACAGAGGATGATATAGTTAGTGGGATAGGATGTGTAGGGTATAGTGTGTTCAGGAGGGACAGAGAGAATAAAATGAGCAGAGTAGTGTTGATGATAGCTGATGAACTGCAGCCAAGGAGAATAGAAGTTGTATTGCAGGATAGTTAAAAGAGCTCATTTGAGACTATTTGATGTGAGATTGAGACTAACAGAACAAAATATACAGTTGGGTGCTGCTGTAGACCAGGTGATGGAATAGATGGCGGCGATAGTATGCATAAACAAATTGATGAAATGTGTGGGAGGAGGGTAATTATTATGGGGGATTTCAACTATGGTAACATTGATTGGAAGGAGGAGAGGACACATGTGAGGAAGGAATTGGATTTTATTCAGTTATTAAAGGATAACTATCTGAGGCAGCATGTAATGGAAAATACTAAGGGTTCGAGAGTGCTTGACCGAATAATAGCATCTGAGAATTTGACTGTAGTGAATATGACCATGTTGCCACCTATTGGTGAGAGTGATCATAAGGTCATGACCAGGGAGGTGACTAAATGTGTGAAATTTTCGATTAAGACTGGGTACATGTGGAATTACCATGCTGGCAAGTATGACAAGCTTAGGAGATTGCTTGGTTCAGTGCCATGGCATGTTAAACTGTAAGGGCTGGATGTTGATAGTGCATGGGAAGTGGTCAAGGAGCATTTGCAGGAGGTTATGGCTGACTGTATACCTAGAGTCCGAATAGTAAATCAAGTAGGAGTTTAATGGATGAATAACACTATTAAGCTTGAGCTGCAAAAAGAGAAAAAACAACTGTGGAGGGTATTTAAAGAAGCAGGTGACCTGCAGGCACACGAACGGTATAAAGCGCAGGCCAGAAGGATAACGAGTGTGATAAGAAAAGCAAAAGCGGATTATGAGCAGAAATTAACCATGCAAGCTAAAGAGAATCCCAAACAGTTCTTTCAGTATTCATATAGGTGATAATTCAGAGTGGAGATAGTGTGCACCCTTGTCTTATACCTGATTTTACATCAGGCCATCCTGTATTTCCTTCAGTTCCACGTGATGACTTAAGTAAATTTAGCTGTATTGTCCTGTATAATTTTCCATTTATTTCATATGATCATAGTGTTTTGAAAATTTTTCTCTGGGCACTTCATTATATGCTTTTTTTAGATCTACAAAACTTGTAGGTCTTGATGAATCTGATCTTGACAGTCTCTATTTGACTGTAACCTGAGTTGTTCTCTCCTTTCCATAATTTTTTTAGCTTCTTTTTGAAGTATGATTGTATAAATTTTACTTGGAATAAAATTAGGGAATAATAGATGGTAATTATGAGAGCTTTACTCCAATCATCTAGAGGTGGACCTTCTGGCCAGGCTTCCTGAATTATGCAATGCAGCCATTGTAAATTTATACCTCCATACTTGAGCAATTTTGGTTGAATATTGCCCACTTCAGCTACTTTCTCACATTTCAGATTTTTTATGGTGTTTTCATTCTTCAAATATTGTTATGTACACCTGATTGGAATCCTCTTGAATAATTTCTGCCATTATTTTGTCATTTCTTGTTTAGTTTGTATTTTAAAGTAATTTCAGACATCTAAGATATCTTTGTTTTCAGTTTTCATATCACCTTTATCATCTTGGATTCCTTTTATGCAGTACTCTTTTCTCCATTTCTGAGCTTTTTCAAGAGCCTCCAGAATATTTTTCCATCTACCTGATATTTATTTTCTACTTTCTTATCAATCTTCCCATCACCTTTGTTTAGTTACTTTTACATGGTGCTTCACTCTTTTACATTTTTTTTCTGTATTCTCTTAGGACATCTATGGAGTTACTTGCTATGAACTTGCGGTGTGCTTTCTTCTTTTCCAGGACAGCTTCTCTCATTTCTCATCCACTATAGAGTTCTTCCGATGTTTCTATCTTATAACTAAATGGTGATGCTCCTATTTTAAATTCTCGGTATCTTGTGTCTTGAACCAGTATTAAAATATTGCTATCAGCAATAACATAGTCACTGAGACTTTCTAATTTCCTTGTATTTTCTTTCTCAACACTGGTCAAAAATGATTATAATATCTTATCATTTTTGACCTGTGTTGATTTGTGCACATCTTTATGTTGGAGCATGGTGTTAGTGATGACTTGTCTGTGTCCTGAAATCCAGCAGGTACATACCATTATTATTTGTTCTTTTAAATTTTCCCAGCACATTTCCATATGCATAAAAAAACGGCCGAGTTGGATAAAGGAAATGGATACACTATGATAATGTTGGATTTTTCTAAGGCATTTGATAGGATACCACACGATAGGCTGTTGTGTAAACTGGAGAATATGGGATTGGAACATAATCTATTGACTTGGATCAGAGGATGGTTGACAGACAGATATCAAAAAATGGTATACAGTGGGTGTGAATCTGCCAGATTTAAGGTAACTAGTGGTGTATCTCAGGGTTCAGTCCTTGGGCCAGTATTGTTCAATCTATACATTAATGACATCAAGCAGGGTCTATCATCAGATTTGCAATTGTTTGCTGATGATGCGAAGATAGGCAGGGCAGTCAGGGATGCTACTGATATTCTTCTTCTTCTTTGAGTGCCATCTCCTATCGGAGGTCGGCGACCACCTTGGCAAATTTTGAGCGATCTTCAGACACTCTAAACAGTCCCTCAGAGCTCATGCCAGTCCACTGTCATTTACTTCCCCTTTATAAGCAATTGAAGTATTTTATATTTTTCATTATGAAATAGGCGATCAAGATATGCAGTTTTCCTTCTTTTTATGGTATCTAAAAGTTCACATGATTTCCCCATTTGTTCCAGTACTTCCTGATTGGACGTTTTTGCTGTCCATGGGATATTTAACATTCGTCTGTATAACCACATCTCAAAGGCTTCAATTTTTTTTATTGATGTTGTCTTCAAGGTCCAAGTTTCTGCACTGTACAGCAGTATAGACCATACATAGCATTTAACCATGCGTACTGTAAGCTCTAAGTTTAAGTTGCAGTTACACAGTGTTGATTTCATCAGGAGAAAATTTTTTCTTGCCATTTTAATTCTAACTTTTATTTCCATTACTGGATTGCATTCTTCATTTAACCAGCATCCGAGATATTTAAACTTTGTAACTCTTTCTATTCGTTTCCCATTTAAAGAAAGTGATGAATTAAGAATTGGTTTCTTGCTTATGATCATGAATTTAGATTTGGTGATATTTATTTTTAATCCCATTTTTTCACTCTCTTCATTCACTAGTTCCAGAAGATTTGGAAGGTCCTGAATATTATCAGCCAGGAAAGCTGTGTTATCAGCATATCGGATGTTACTGATGATTTCACCATTTACATTAATCCTTTCCTCTCTTCCTTTTAAGATTTTTTGAAATATGGCTTCTGAGTATATGTTAAAAAGAAGAGGTGACAGCATACATCCTTGCCTTACTCCTTGTTTGATGTTAAAGGGGTCTGTAATAATGTCATCAACCTGAACAGATGCCTTTTGGTTCCAATATAAGTTTTGAATGATCCTGATGTCTTTACCATCTAATCCAATCCTCTTTAATAGTGCAATCATTTTAGTATGTTGGACTTTATCAAATGCTTTCTCGAAGTCAATGAAGCAAATAAATACTTCCTTGTTTTGATCAATACATTTTTAGAATAAGATTTGAGAGCAGAAAAGAGCCTCTCTTGTTCCCAAACTGTTTCTAAAGCCGAACTGGGTATCACTGACGGTGTCTTCACATTTTCTCTATATTCTTTTTTGAATTATTTTCAGGAACATTTTGAGAACATGACTCATTAGGCTGATCATTCTGTAGTCATTACAAGTTTTCGCATTTGCTTTTTTAGGTAGCATGATGAAGGTCGACTGTAACCGGTCTTGTGGGAATATGCCTGTATCGGAGACCTTATTAAATAGCTTTACTAATATAGCAATGTAATAACTTTACTATTTCTGCTGGTATTCTATCAGGGCCTAAGGCTTTACCATTTTTAGCTGAGTTCAGCATACATTCTACCTCTGATCTTGGAATGCATGGACCATCCATCTGTTCATAAGTATTTTCTGGGTTCTGTCTGTTATCAGATAAGAGTTCTACATATTTCACCCATTCTTGTATTTTGTCATCTTTTTTGGATATTATTTCTCCCTTTTTTGTTTCGAAGGACACATAGTTGTTTTTTCTTAAATATGCCTGAGGTCTCTTTCAGCTTTTTGTATAGATTAAAACTGTCATGCTTTTCTTGTAGAATTTCAATTTCTCTACATTTTTCATTCATCCAGATTTCTTTTGCTTCTTTGATCTTGCCTTTAATAATTTTTTGAACCTCTTTATATTTTGTTGGACTGTGATTTTTATATGATCTGCATTGATCCATGAGAGAAAGAATTTTGTCAGTTATCCAATCTTTCTTTTTTACTGCTTTATCAGGACACAAGGTATTGATACATTTCTCTATGAAGACAGATTTTAATTTGTCCCATCAACCCTCATGACGTCATCATTCTTGATAAGCACTATCTCTTGATTCAGATCTTGACTCAATTTGTGTCTTATCTCTGGTTTTTTTTTAACTTTCCTAAATTAAATCTCTTTTTGTTGATGTTTCTGAAGTATAGCTTTTAATCTAATTTTTAGCACTGTCACCAGTAGATTATGATCAGAAGCAATATCCGCACTAGGATAGGTTTTTGTGCTCTTTATGGAACTTCGAAATCGTTGATTAATTAGAAGTAATCAATTTGGTTTCTGACTATATTTGTATTATTATCTTGTGGTGATCGCCAAGTATATAGTCTTCGGGATGGTAGCTTAAACCATGTGTTTGTGACTATTAGCTCCTCTTCTTGGCAGAATTGAATAAGAGAGTCTCCTCTCTCATTTCTTGTTCCCAGTCCATGTTCGCCAACTATATCTCCACTTCTACCTTTCCCAACTTTAGCATTGAAATCACCCATGACGATGTTAATATCATGTTTTTTTTTTTTTTTTTTTTTGTTGTTTTTCATTAATTCTTTTAATTGGTCATAAAATTCTTCGATCTCGGTATCACTCTTGACAGCATTAGGAGCATAGACCTGTATAAGATCGATATCTAGTGGTTGACCTTTTAGTTTTAATAACATCATCCTATCTGAGTAGGGGATGAAGCTCAACAGTGACTTATTAGCATCTTTGTTTAATATTATTCCAACTCCATTTTGATGGTTGCTTTCACTACTTCCAGAGTGGTACATTGTCATGTCATTAACTTGAGTTTTGCCTGATCCTGACCACCTAACTTCACTCATTCCTAAAATCTCAATTTCAAGTCTTTTCATTTCCTGAATAGCATTTCTTAGCTTACCTGCTTCGTACAGGGTTCTGACATTCCAAGTTCCTAGTTCACTAGTTAAAAATAGTGAACGCACCATTTTGAGCCCAGAGATTCTTCGCACCCCTGTCCCATTTAAGGGATGCCGGGAACTCGGGGGCCATGTATGTAGATTTGCTTGCCATGGTGGTTAGTCTGGAGAAAATAGAGCAGCAGTTTCTCCATTTGCTTTCTGCTCTGCAGTATTAAAGACGTACACATCTGCAATTTTCTAATCACAAGCTTTACTGTCATCATGAGACTTCAACCTTGTGTCAGTACTGACAAAACTGCTTCCCTTTGTCAGAGGATTGAATCCTTTAATTTTCCTTGTAACCCTAGGTAGGGGCCCTAACCAGGTACTGACAGCTGGAGCTAGCTGAGCCCAGGTTGTTTATAGAGGTCTGCTCCTCTGAAGATTCTTCTGCACATTTCACCGTTGGGATATGAATCCTCCTCCGCTGATTTGTCCGTTGTTCTTCACAGAGGTCCATTAGCATCCTTGTAGGGAGTGTACCCTACAGAAGATCCCAGGGAGCACATCGGGGATGTGGGCTTGCCTCACTCCCCTACTGATATTCAGCAATTACAAAATCTTTTGCTATGTGACCTTTGAACTTTAAATTCTTATCCACCAATACACCAAGATCCCTTGCCTCGACAGTTTCTTGTAGCATAACCCCGCTAATATAATATGCCGCTGGAACTCTAATCACGCCAAAGTGCATAACTTTACACTTACTAACATTAAACTGACAGCCATTTTCGTTTGCGTAGATTTCCAGTCTATTCAAATCATTTTACTGATATTCAACAATTACAAAATGATTTGAATAGACTGGAAATCTGAGCAAATGAAAATGGCTGTCAGTTTAATGTTAGTAAGCGTAAAGTTATGCACTTTGGCGTGATGAGAGTTCCAGCGGCATATTATATTAGCAGGGTTATGCTACAAGAAACTGAAGAGGCAAGGGATCTTGGTGGATAAGAATTTAAAGTTCAAAAGTCACATAGCAAAAGTTGCAAATACAACTCAGAGGATAATTGCTATGTTGAAGCGAATCTTGACATGTAAGGTTAAGGAAGTAATTTTGCCTCTTTATAAGGCTTTGATAAGACCACACTTGGATTACTGTGCGCAGATTTGGTCTCCCAGGTTTCAAGGGGATAAAGAAGCTGTGGAAAGGGTGCAAAGAAGAGTTACAAAGATTATATTCGGATTATGAGATTTAGATTATGACGACAGATTGCGAGTATGTGGTTTGCAGACTCTGGTTAACAGGAGAATGAGGAGTGATATGATAGAGGTCTATGAACTTTTGAATGGGTGTTATAGCATTTCAACTGATGAAATTTTTCATTATATGGAAGGTGGGGGGGGGGAGAACATGGGGCATCCATGGAAGTTAAATTTATTTGCAGTCAAGATAGGGGTAAGAGCTAGGTTTTTCTCCCAGAGAGCAGTGAGTGAGTGAGTGGAATAATTTGCCCTTAGGGGGGGTGAGTGCATCTAGTGTGAATGAATTCAAGGATAGGTATGATAGCTGGGTTGGGTTTACAGCCTCCCTCGATGAGTCCTTGACTCCCTGGAGGTCTCAGATATTAATAATAATAATAATATTTCTTTTTGTTATTGTACTGGTGTTTATGTTGCTCTTGTTTCACCAGCTTTGAACAAATCTAGTAAAACATGTTTTGATTATGTCATATGGAATTGTTTTAATTGGGTGTTTTTTTATAACGATTAATTAATTTTGCCTTTAGTGGGATGTGATTTTCTCCGTTTGATAATATTGCATAATTTTATCAGGCAAAATCATTAGTTACAGATTTAGTTTTCTTAATTTGATTTCAAATGTATGATTGTCAATCAGGTATATTCCATTTAAAATGATTTACAAATTGCAGTTTAGGTGAACAAAAAAGGGGGGAGGTGATTTATTCAAAAAAAGAAAATAGAAGAAAAAATATTATGAACCATTAAAAGTAACAGTGCGTAAAATAAATATCAAAATATTTATCACAAACATATTTAAAACAGATTAGCCTTCTAGAGTAGTAGAATAACACAGTTATTCAATGAAACACATACCTTTGTTTTCAGCAATTTCTCCAGTTTGTGATCATCTCACCCTTTTTCTTCACTCATACCTTTCAAGGGCTGGTCAGTTGCACTGTCAGGATCAAGAATCTTCCCCTTTCAAGAGTGCAGCAATAAAGCAGTTCAACATTTCTGCAATATACTCTATCAAATTATGAATGGAGTTTGATTACAGTAGTATCCAAGGGTCCACGCGGTTAGCCTAGTGGCTGTGCGCTTCACAACCATATGCCTGGGGAAGGAGTATCCTCGGTTCGATTCCTGTCTGTGACGTGAGGAGCTGAAGGATCTTCCTCAGCCATAGCCAAGTTAGCCGGTCTTGGGCGTGGACAGCAGGGTTTTTTCCCCAGTTTATCCTGGGATTTTTCATCCTGCAAACAGGCAAACCGAACCTGTGAACATACAGGATACAGACATAGGCCATATAGACGAAGAGAGAAGAGGAGATGGGCATCTTCTGTCTGAATTCACCGCCCATTAGACATTCATGGCTCAGCCATGAGTGACCCAACGGTCCATTAAGGACTATGGGAGAGATAGTATCTAAGGGGTACTCTCAAATTCAAGGCCATGTATGGACAAGAGACTGGGTCTGTGAAGTTCTTCATGTTCCAAAAATGCTTCCAAACCAGTGTTGGTCTTCATTGGTACTCTCTGTTTCACCTGTGAAGAGTTCCAAACTGATAAAATATTGTCCATGTAGTAGAACTGTAGGGAAGGGAAGGAAAGGATAGTGAGCAAAGGTACTTAACATATATAACATGTTGTGTGTAGCAGAAAGTAGATGAGATTAGAGAACCTATCACTGCTTTCTTAATCTGTTTGTGCAATTTTAACTCTCAGGTCAGATATCTTAATGCTGTCTGAATCTGTTGAATCATTTGTGAGAAGGGGACTACATGCAAACTAATTCAAATGTCAGGAGGAAGAAAGAGAACATTAGACACTTTGTTCTTTAAAATCTCCAAAGTTGGATTATTTTACAAGTAGGGATGCCTGTGGAATCAATCTAAGTGGAATATTTGATTTGTGCATTAAATTTTAAGAGGCCATATTGCATCTGAATCTTATCTTTCAATTCTATGCTCTTCATGATTGGCCCTAATCAAGAAGTTATTTTGAGACTGTATTGGATCTCTTAAGATGTAACAGCACTTAAAGATCTGGTGAGAATAAATTGAATATAAGTTGAAAAAAATTAATATCTTATAATCATTTTTGACCTGAGCTATTCATCCTTTGCCACCAATGTTTATAATAAGATTGTCATTCTTTTTGAGAGAGAGAGAGGGACAAATTTTCATTTCATTCTTGTAAATTAGATGATGATGGGCTTGACTTAATATGTGAGATTTTTCAAAGTAAATTTTACTATCCTATATTATATAGTTAGTATAATATACTTTCTTTAAAGTACTTTATACTTTCTATAAAGCAATAACAGAAGCTTATATAAGACATAAGCTTCTGTTATTGCTTTATAGAAAGTGCATTGCATTTTTAAAAGAAATATTTTGCATCAGTCATAATCTTTAGCCAGTATAGCAATTTCATGTTAATGTTTTTAGCATCTAGGAATAGAACTGAGATCTAATCTTAGTTCATCCTTTTTGCTTATTAAGAAGTTAAATTTTTGTATAAACAGTTTTTTGTAATATTGAAAACTTCATACAGCTACATAGAGGGTCTAAAAATAATTTAAAAATTAGGAGTTAAGACCACTGATTTCAGCAGAAAGAGTAGTAGTATATTGGTTTATTTATGCTTGTTTTAGTGGATGTATCAAATTGTAATGACTAACTATGCAAATGCAAAAGATTTGCTGTTTAGTTTTAGTGGATTGAATTCATTTTATCAATATCCAGTGACGTTAATAGCAATTATCCAAATTATGTAGAATCTTATCTAAAAACTTAATTTGCTTCAGTATAATTGCCAGTAGCTGCTTCTAGTAAAATAGAAAAGGAAATGGTCATCATGGTAATCCTGCTTTTCCATGGCTTAGCTATTACTCTATTTATTCTATATGATTAGTTTGTAACATCACTGTCTCACCAAAAATAAAAAATAAATAAATAATATAGAACAAAAAGCATTATTATTTTTACATTGTTACTGTTACTTAATATTCACAATAAAAATATGGATGGGTTACTTTATAAGCTAAAAACAATATTTATTGCTGTATATTCAATCTCTCACAGCATGGTTTTGTTTGTTTGGGATGAAAAAAATATATATATAATTCATAATTTTCTCCTTCTAAGTTTTATTCTGAAATGAATTTTTATTATTTCATCTGTTTCCAATTATACAAATAAAACTGTGTACTGTACTTCTGGAAAGTGCAGTACATAGTTTTCTGTACTTCTGTAAGCCTTTAACTGAATAAGACATTCTTCATTTGGGAAGATTATTCTTAAGCATGAACTAAAAACTAATCCATTTTTCATTACTTGATGCATGTTGAATTTTCATATATTCATACATAGAAGGGATTGAAATTTCACAAGTTGAATTCATATGTTTGATAATGAAAATATGAGAACTATTTTTACCAGGGAAAGTTAAAGGATTTTCATGTATCCAAATTATATTGGTGTAATGACTAGACTTAAATGAACTTATTGAATTGTTTTTATATTGTAAGAATTTTTAAAATTTTTATTTTAGGCTTGTATTAAGCAAGGAGATGTTCTGTTAAACAGGATACAGAAGTTGAGCCGGGTGATCAATATCTGATCATTTTTTATGCATCTGTGAAGAATTTTATCATACTTCCTGATACATGTTTGTAGTAAAAGTGTTATTTAAATAATTGTATCTTATGATATATTCTTCAGCCTGAAGAAAAGAAGGAAAATACATTTTTTTATATAATTAACATTTGAATTTGATAAATAAGAAATTATGTACAGTAAAATAAAGAAAAAAAATTGAGACACGGGTTTATTATATTATTTCTCTCTCACTGAATTGAAGGAATTTGCTTCTGGAAAACTATGCAGTGTTAGAAGAGAACCAATTTAAGTGGAGAAATGTGGACTGATATGTATCACGTATTCTATGCCTTCTTAAATGCAGTGATCAAAACAGAGCCAAGTTAACAGTTTGTCTTTTTTCTCCATTATATTTTTAAGTAAAAAAGAAAACACTATTTGTGCAACAGCACAAATAGTGTTTTCTTTTTTACTTAAAATTAAGTAAAGTGAAGAAACATGTGGGGTATCCATAATTATAGAATGACATCTATGTCAAAGTAAATAACTTTTTTATTATGTAAATATTTCGTCTTATGTATCATGTATCATAAGACATCGTCAGTACAATTATTGAACAAGAATAGGAATTGAACTCAAGAAACAGTAGCATGCATGTTTAAATTGAAATCCCTCTATGTATATAGTCATGGATTAAAACTACTGGACTGAAATTAAATTAAGTCCTTTGTTCACATTCCATCAAGTAAAGGTAAGTTACCTAGTCTCATACACAGGTGGAAAGATTTCTCCTCCTGAAAACTCGGGTTTTTCACTACGAACTGTTTGAATGGGGGTGGGGGGGGGCTTAAGGATCAAAGCTGTATAACTGAGAGGAGACCTCCACATAGCCTTTAAAGGAATGCAGAGAACCGACCAGGGCTTCTGACCTAATGTTCAATCCTCACCTTCTCATGGTGCACCCTGTTGGGTATCTACCTGGATACTGAACAAACGAGGATGGGCTGGCAATTTGGGATTTAGCTGACCAAATTGTATTCTTATTGGCTTAAACCAATATACAAAATGATGATACAACATGACAAAATTTCATGCCGGCTGTGGCATCGCCCAGTTAACTGAAGCCCCCGTTCTTTTCGCCAGGGCGAACAGCGAAAAGTCAGCTACTGAAATAAATCCTAAAACACACCCCAACTCAGTATCGGCAGAATTGAAGATCGGTACTATCAACATAAGAAGCCTGAATGGCAAAGAAATGGAGCTAGCTGAGGAATTAGATAAGTACCAGATCGACATAATAGGGGTGACTGAAACAAAAAAGACAAAAACTGGTGAGATCTTTCTGAGCAATAAATACCAAATGTTATATTCAGGCAATGACAATCAAGGAAAAGAAGGAGTAGCCATAGTATTCAACACAAACTATGAGGCTAATCTACTTGAATTGCAGTCAGTCTCAAGTAGAGTAATGTGGGAAAATATGAGAATGGGGAACTGGACAATGAGACTTATTTGTGCCTATGGTCCCACAGAAGGTTCTACTAAAGTAGAAGTGGAAGAATTTTTTGATGCTTTAGAAAGAGCAACTGACAAAATGAAAGAGGAAAAGTTGGTCCTTGATGGGGATCTAAATAGCAGAGTAGGAAATGATTGTCAGACATACAAAAATATTTTGGGAAAATTTGGTGAAAAGAGCAAAGCTAATGATAATGGCAGATATCTGTTGGATTTCTGCTCAGGACATGGACTGGTTATTACTAACAAAATGTTCCAACATAAAAATGTGTACAAATTCACATGGAGAGAAGAGACAAGGAATAAGAAAAGTCTCATTGAGTACATTATTGTCGATAGTGATGTTTTCTCCCTGGTGCAGGACACCAGAGTGTACAGAAGATTTGAAATTGGAAGTGATCACTATTTAGTCTTATTTAGCAGGATAAAATTGAATTTCATATTGAAAAGAATAACATGTAAGAAAGTTTTAAAGCGAATAAAAGTTGAGCAGGTCTCAGATGTGAACTGTAGACTAAAATATACAAACATTATTGGGAAAAAAATGAAAGAGTTTGAGAACAGGAACAAAACTTTGGAGAATCAGTGGCAAGCCTTGAAGAAAACCCTAATTGATTCAGCGAGAGAGAGGCATGTGGTGAGGTAGTCTGCAAGGATAGCAGACTACCTCACCATAGAAGGATAGAAAAATCAGAACTCCATGGTGGACACAGGAAGTTAAAGAGGCAGTGAAGGAAAAGAAGAAAGCATATCAAAAGTTCCTGGCAAATAAGTCAGCTTTTGCTCTTAGAGAATACAGAGACAAATGTAAGAAAGCAAAACACTGTGTAAAACTAGCTAAACAAAAGTCACGCGAAGACTTTGGCAAGAACATAGATGATAAATATCAAGAAGGTGGTAAGATATTCTCAAGGTTATTGAAGAAGCTTACTCGAAGTAGAAAATGCCATCAAAGACTTGAAATTTGGAAAGGCAGCAGTAGTAGATGATATTCGACCAGAAATGCTGAAGTATGGTGGTATGATAGTCTTAAATTACCTGCACTGCATAGTTCAGAACACCTGGACAGAGGGA
Organism: Typopeltis vanoorti; assembly: GCF_054136105.1. Taxonomy (NCBI): domain Eukaryota; kingdom Metazoa; phylum Arthropoda; class Arachnida; order Uropygi; family Thelyphonidae; genus Typopeltis; species Typopeltis vanoorti. The sequence continues at coordinate 42,983,478 of NC_143560.1, forward strand.
CAAATTCCCATGATTGGGGTAGACTTCTAATAGTACCCATATATAAAAAGGGAAATAAAACTGAATGTGAGAATTACAGAGGTATTTCCCTACTGAGTGTTCCTGGCAAGATCTATGCAAGTATACTTGATAAACGGTTGAGAATAATTGTGGAAGAAAAGCTTGGTGAAGAACAAGCTGGATTCAGGCCAAATAGAGACTGTCAGGAGCAGATCTTCACTTTACGACAAATAGTTGAGAAAGCATGGGAATATAACAGATCTGAATTTAAGTTTTGTCGATCTGGTAAAGGCATATGACAAGGTGCCAAGAGAGAAGCTATTCAATACGCTATAGTTATATGGTGTCAATGGGCCGTTATGTCAAGCAATACTTAGTCTTTATTTGAGTTGTAATGATGTTAATGTCAGCTCTTTGCTTTATGTGGACGATGTTATACTTCTAAATAAATCTGCTGCAAGTTTGCAAGATTCCCTGACTAAATTGAATAACGGTTGTAATAGTTATGGTATGAAGGTCAGCATTAAAAAGACAAAGACAATGAAAATAGGTAGAATTTTTCAAAATGTCAGCTGTGTTGTGAATGGGAAAGCTGTGGAACAAGTAAAACATTTCAGCTACTTAGGCACGATTTTTAGTGAAGATGGTAAATTAAAATTGATGTTAATCGACATGGAAATCGACAACAGAATCAACAAAGCTGGTATGGTAAGAAATGAATTGAATAAATTCATATGGAATAAGAGAGAAATTACAGCTAATTTCTTATTAGCTGTATGCAAGGCAGTGTTCAAACCAGTTTTAACTTATGGATATGAGAGTTGAGTCAGAAGTAAAACACTTGACCAAAGACTAGAGACCGCAGATATGAGAGTCCTGAGAAAGATTATAGGTGTGAACAGATGGAATCAATGGCAATATCATATTAAAAACGAGTATATTACGAAAGAACTTGACATTGTCAGCATCCAGGAATGCATTATCAGAGCTAATCTCAGGTGGTATGGTCACTTGAAAAGAATGGGCAAGGAAAGATTAGCAAAACAAGTGTTCTCTGCCAGGTTGGCAGGAAAACGACCCAGAGGAAGAACAAGATATAGGTGGATTGATACGGTACAAAGTGCCTTAGACGATAGAAATATAAGATCTGATAATGTTGGAGTCTTGACAAGTAACAGACTGATTTGGAGGAAAATTGTAGATAGGAAGTTAGTAATGATGTAAATTTTTCATGTAGTACTATCATATCCTATACACCCCTTGAGGGTACATGTCAGGAATTTGATGATGATGATGACTGTTTGATTGGTATCTGTCTGTCTGTCTGTAACTTATTGCAGTAGGATTCACATAAAACATGCATGGAGAATATTGTGCAGTTGACAGACACATGTTGGTTGCAGCCTTAATTGATTTAGCTATCATTCCAAGCAATCTGATGCAATATAGTTGAAGATTTGGAGGATTGAGTATTTAAGCTCTTCCTCTTATTGGATACAAAGTATTCATATTATGTGAGTATTGGAGAAGGATATTGAATTCATACTTTAAAATTTCCTATTCTTCCCCATCAAAAAATAGAATAATAAAAAGTAAAAACAACTTGGCTACAGCATTAATGGATATAATTCTTGTCTTTGAATTTTGATGCCTTTGCACTTATGCACCAACATTGTGTAGTACATTTCTATATATCATTGTTTCTTTGCAGGTAGATTATTTTCCTCCTTCAGGTGTCTTTCCCGAGCATATATTGCTGCTTCATTCCCTGGAATGTCTGTTTTGTTGAGGTCTTGTTTGATATTCTAGTCCATCTCATTTGGGGCTCTTTTCCTAATGCATTCTGGATTACTCAACATAATCTTGTTAATCCAACCAAATATCCAGCACTCTGACAACATGGCTCAACCATCATAGCCTTTCCTTACATAAGATGGTGCTAAGAGATGGCTGACCATTCCAACACATTTAATTATTTATTAATTTAAACCATCTTACTCCCAAAATAAACACTGTTGATGAAAAGCATCAAGTCTCCGATTGTAACTCTTACATGATATCCATGTCTCAGCTCCATAATAAAACTGAGAACCAGAGTATTGTAGATTTTAGGTTTTCTTTTGATTGATATGCTGCTGTCTTTCCAATCTTTGAACACTCCTGAAGCAGTTCCTAATCTTTTACCTACTTTGTTCTTCACTTAATCAGTATCAGTTATATATCTATCAAGATAACTGAAGTGAGTGAGTGACTTGCACATACTTGTTTAGGGTTTTCAGTCAGCCAAGTTACTGTACTCTTCCTATCCCCCCTTTTGACATGTCTGTAGTAATCATATCACATCATATCCTGGTGAATTTTGAAGTTTTAATTTACTTATGCCAGTATAACCTTAGTAGGTGTAATGTGACTGATATTAAATTGAGAATTGGAACCAGTCTATTCACCAATGATAATTTGATCATAAGATTGAATATTGTTTAGAAAATTATCAAAATACTCTGCCCACCCTTGCCATGATGGTATCTTGTTCTTCTATTGTGTTCTTATTTTTTAATGATTTCACTCCATTCTCCCTCTTCCTACATGTCTTATTAATAACTTCATATAGTCCTTGTGATTATTCTCTAGCTGCTTGTTTATTAATTTCCCCGTATCTTAATTCTCATTATTTCTATGCTGCTCCAGCCTCTTCTACATTCTCTTCTTTCAGTAATTAACTGTATTGCTTCAATGCTCAAATAATTGTTTTAGCTTCTCCCTAATCATTAAAGCAGATTGACTAGTTTCATGCACAATTTCTTGAAGCTATCCATACACTTTCTGCATAACAATCCTTTAGGCTAGTTCTTTTATAACATCTGATCAACTCATCCTGGTAAATTTTCCACTTGTACCTGTGTGAAATTCAGCATGTTCTTGTGGATACCATCAAGTGAGACCCAAGTGTATTTGTAAATATCCTTACGTTCGAAATAGATGTTGGTTATTTTCAGTCCATTTAGCTTACATAACTGGAGGAATCTTTCACCATTGTCACAACAATTACCAATTCCAAACAGTCTAGTAATTGTCTAGATTGATTTCTGCTCAGTAATTAGAATTGGTCCTAACCTTGGCATTTAAACTAAAATAATGATATCACTCTTCTTAAAACTGCTTAATATATCTTGTAGCTGGTTAAAGCACTACTGCTGTTTCTCCATCTTCTGAATCTTCAGAAGATATCTACTGGCACATTCCAAATTTAATCCCAGTTTTAAATTTGGCATTTAGGAGCCTTGCATTAATACAGTTATATCCAAGAAGAGTATTACTTGCATTTCTATTATATAACAGTCCTGTATCTTGCAGATATTTGTCATCAAGTCCTGAGTATATGAATTAAGTGCTATTCTTTTCAGTGTCATCTTTTCCTATCTCTTATTTCTTGTAAAGCAAGAATTTCCAACTTGTACTTGTAACATTCTTCAGTGAAATTCAGCAAGAATTCTTGGTTCAGCTCACGTTCCAGGTCCCTGTGGAAAGAAGTTTTGCTAGGTCTGTACAAGAATGATTTCTTGTTTGTTTCGGGATCCCATCAAAATTGGCACCTTAATTGCTGTCATGAGGAAGTTACCTATCTGCTAATCCCCTTCAGCTTAAGCCACATAAACCAGTTGTCAGTGTGCTGGTTAATGTCAAGATGTGCACAAGTTCATGTGGTGAGGAGACACAAATAAGCTTCATTTGACTATGTTGTTATCATCATCATCAAATTCCTGCCATGTACCCTCAAGGGGTGTACAGGATATGATAGTACTACATGAAAAAAATTACATCATTACTAACTTCCTATCCACAATTTTCCTCCAAATCAGTCTGTTACTTATCAAGACTCCAACATTATCAGATCTTATATTTCTATCGTCTAAGGCACATTGTACCGTATCAATCCACCTATATCTTGGTCTTCCTCTGGGTCGTTTTCCTGCCAACCTGGCAGAGAACACTTGTTTTGCTAATCTTTCTTTGCCCATTCTGTTTAGGTGCCCATACCATCTGAGATTAGCTCTGCTAATGCATTCCTGGGTGTTGACAATGTTAAGTTCTTTCCTAATATCCTCATTTTTAATATGATATTGCCATTGATGCCATCTGTTCACGAATATAATCTTTCTCAGGACTCTCATACATGCGGTCTCTAGTCTTTGGTCAAGTGTTTTACTTCTGACGCTCTCAGATCCATAAGTTAAAACTGGTTTGAACACTGTCTTGTATACAGCTAATTTAGTGTTCCTTCTAATTTCTCTCTTATTCCATATGAATTTATTCAATTGACTTCCTACCATATCAGTAAAAATCTTGCCTAAGTAACTGAAATGTTTCACTTGTTCCACAGGTTCTCCATTCACAACACAGTTGACATTTTCAATGATTCTGCCTATTTTCATTGTCTTTGTCTTTTTATTGCTGACCTTCATACCATATCTATTACAACAGCTATTCAGTTTAGTCAGAGAAACTTGTAGCGGATTTATTTAGAAGTATAACATCGTCTGCATAAAGCAAAGAGCTGACATTAACATCTCCAATTTTGATATCATTTTTAATACCACTTTCCTTCATAATGTGATCCATATAGATAATGAATAATAGAGTGGATAATGTACATCCTTGTCTCACACCAGATTTAACATTAAACCATCTTCCTGTACTTCCTTCAATTCTAACTGCTGACTTGCAACTCATTGAATAGCTTCTCTCTTGGCACCTTGTCATATGCCTTTTCCAAATCGACAAAACTTAAATACAGATCTCTGTTATATTCCCATGCTTTCTCGACTATTTGTTGTAAAGTGAAAATCTGATCCTGACAGCCTCTATTTGGCCTGAATCCAGCTTGTTCTTCACCAATCTTTTCTTCCACAATTCTTCTCAACCATTTCTCAAGTATACTTGCATAGATCTTGCCAGGAACACTCAGTAGAGAAATATCTCTGTAATTCTCACATTCAGTTTTTTTTCCCTTTTTATATATGGGTACTATGAGAGCTCTACTCCAATCATCGGGAATTCGTCCCTCTGTCCAGGCTTTCTGAACTATGCAGTGCAGCCACTGTAAGACTCTTATACCACCATACTTCAGCATTTCTGGTCGAATATCATCTACTCCTGCTGCCTTTCCACATTTCATGCCTTGGATGGCTTTTTCTACTTCAAGTATGGATATGTATTCATGACTGCATGCCTGGTCAGTGTGTTTTACCACTGTGCTGTCATTACTGCTTGTTTCATTTAGCAGTTTTTCAAAGTAATTACTCCATACTTCAAGGATATCTTTTTCTCCCGTATTCATGTCACCTTTATCATCTCTAACTCCTTTTACAGCACTCTTTCCTCCATTCCTAAGCTTCTTCAACAACCTCCAGAATATTTTGCCACCTTCTTGGTATTTATTTTCTATATTCTTGCCAAAGTCATCCCATGACTTTTGTTTAGCTAGTTTTACACAGTGTTTAGCATTCTTGCATTTGTCTCTGTATTCTCTAAGAGCACAAGCTGACTTATTTGCCAGGAACTTTTGATATGCTTTTTTCTTTTCCTTCACTGCCTCTTTAACTTCCTGTGTCCACCAGGGAGTTCTGTTTTTTTTATCCTTGCAGACAACCTCACCACATGCCTCTCTGGCAGAATCAATCAAGGTTTGATTCCTGTTCTCAAACTCTTTCATTTTTTCTTCAATAATCTTTGTGTATTTTAGTCTACAGTTCACATTTGAGAGCTGCTCAACTTTTATTTGCTTTAAAACTTTCTTACATGTTATTCTTTTCAATATGAAATTCAATTTTATCCTGCTAAATAAGACTAAATAGTGATCACTTCCAATTTCAAATCCTCTGTACACTCTGGTGTCCTGCACCAGGGAGAAAACATCACTATCAACAATAATATAGTCAATGAGACTTTTCTTATTCCTTGCCTCTTCTCTCCATGTGAATTTGTACACATTTTTATGTTGGAACATTTTGTTAGTAATAACCAGTCCATGTCCTGAGCAGAAATCCAACAGATATTTGCCATTATTATTAGCTTTGGTCTTTTCACCAAATTTTCCCAAAATATTTTTGTATGTCTGACAATCATTTCCTACTCTGCTATTCAGATCACCAACAAGGACCAACTTTTCCTTTTTCATTGTGTCAGTTGCTTTTTCTAAAGCATCAAAAAATTCCTCCACTTCTACCTTAGTAGAACCTTCTGTGGGACCATAGGCATAAATAAGTCTCATTGTCCAGTTCCCCATTCTCATATTTGCCCACATTACTCTACTTGAGACTGCCTGCCATTCAAGAAGATTAGCCTCGTATTTTGTGTTGAATACTATGGCTACTCCTTCTTTTCCTTGTTTGTCATTTCCTGAATATAACATTTTGTATTTAATGCTCAGAAAGATCTCACCAGTTTTGTTCTTTTTTGTTTCCGTCACCCCTATTATGTCGATCTGGTACTTATCTAATTCCTCAACTAGCTCCATTTCTTTGCCATTCAGGCTTCTTATGTTGATAGTACCGACCTTTAACTTTGGTGATGTTGAGTTGGGGTTTGTTTTCAGATTTGTTCCAGTAGCTGACTTTTCGCTGTTCGCCCTGGTTCCCTGGCGAAAACAACGAGGGCCTTGTTTAACTGGGTGACGCCCCAGCCGGCATGAAATTTTGTCACGTCGTACCATCATTTTTTTATTTTGGTTTAACCAATAAGAATACAATTTTGTCGGCTAAATCCCAAATTGCCAACCCATCCTCGTTCGTTCAGTATCCAAGTAGATACCCAACAGGGTGCACCACGAGAAGGTGAGGATTGGACATTAGGTCAGAAGCCCTGGTCGGTTCTCCGCATTCCTTTAAAGGCTATGTGGAGGTCTCCTCTCAGTTATACAGCTTTGACCCTTAAGCACCCCTTATGTTGTTATTCATAGTGATATCTTCATAGGATACAAAAGTGTACAGAGGATTTGAAATTGCAAGTGATCATTACGTAGTTTTAAGTAATGGTGACTTGCAATATTACAGTTGCTTAAAACTGAATATCATTGTTATTTCAATGTGATATTCAGTTTTATACTGAATATCACATTGAAAATAACAGCATATCAAAAAGTTTAAAAAAAATTCATGTTTGTATAGTTTGAGCAGCTTTTACAGCTAAACTGTAGCCTCAACTATACAAACATTATTGAAGAATGGATGAAACAGTTCAGAAACAAGAACCAAACCTTGGAGTGTCAGTAGCAAACTGAAGAAAACATTGATTTATCCAGCTGGCGAGTTGCATGGCGAAGTTGTCTGCAAAAATAGAAAAATAAGAACACCATAGTGGACATGAAGTTGAAGTTCTGGAAAAGCATACTAAAAGTGTGAAAGTATGTGTAACAGTAGCTAAACAAGTTATTTGAAGACTTCGGTAAGAATATAGAAGGTAGATAGATAACTGGAAGCGACAAAATGTTCTGGAGACTATTGAAAAAAAAAACAAAAAAACTTAGAAATGGAGGAAAGAGTACTGTAAAAGGAATGAGATGATAAGATAACATAAAAACTAAAGATAACGATATCCTAGATGTCTGGAGTAATAACTGAAAGACTGTTAAATGAAATAAGCAGTAACAGAATCATAGTAGAAAATTGTCAGGAGAAATGCAAACAGGAGTATATATCAATATTTAAGGTAGAAAAGGCCATCAAAAAAAGAGTGATAAGGGCAGCTATAGTAGATGAAATTTGACCAGAATTGCTGAAATAACTATATATAAAAGTTTTATTTTAATAGTGGCTACACTGCATAATTCACAGGGCCTGGTCAGAAGATTGAATTCCAGATGATTAGAGCTGTCGTTGTTCCCATCTGTAAAAAAAAAAAAATGAAATAAAGCTGAATATGGGAATTAGAGGAATTTCTTTACTCAGTGTTCCATTAAGATTTATGCAAGCATACTTGAAAACAGGCTGAGAACAATTGTGGAAGAGAGACTGGGAAAAGGACAAGCTGGATTTAGGTCAAATAGAAGTTGTTAGGGTCAGATTTTCCTGGCAGAAAAACTTAAATACAGATCCTTGTTATATTTCCATTATTTCTCAACTATTTGTCATGAAGTTTTGTAGATCTGGAAAAGACTAATGATAAGGTGCCCACGGAAACGTTTTTCAAAACGTTGCATTTGTATGGGGTAAATGGAAAATTATAAGCAGTGTTCAAACCAGTTTTAATTATGGATCTGAGAGTTGGGTTAGAAAAGTACTTGATCAAAGATTAGAGACCACAGATATGAGAGCTTTTGGGAATATTAGAGATTTCAACAGGTGGCATCAGTGACAGAATCATATTAAAAATGAAGACCTTAGGAAGGAATTTGACATCGTTTGCATTTGAGAACGTGTGATCAGGGATAACATAAGGTGGTATGGTCACTCAAATATATAATGAGAGAGGAAAGGCAAGCAAAACAGGTCTCTGATGTTAAGATGGCAGGAAGAAGACCCAGAGGAAGACCAAAGTCTTGGTGATTGAGTCAGTCAGAATTGTCTTAGAAGAACAAAATGTTAGATAAAACAATATTGGAGTGCATACAAATAAAAGACTAATTTGGAGGAAAATTGTTGATAAGAAATTATTAATAATGGAAACTTGCTGATCTAGCGTTGTCATAGCAGCCTGAACACCTCTTGAGAGTACATATCAGGAAATTGATGATTTTTGCTTTATCACGAATGCTATTTTCAAATCTGCAATAATGCTTATCTCAAATCTTAAGTCCTCAATTTTTGTTAAACAGTGTCCTTTTTCTTTCCATGATTAACACTTACATCCTTATTGGTAACTATTCAGTTTGTTGCATTATTAGTAATTACAAACACAAGAAGCATAGCTAGAGTTTTGTTGTTCCTTTTACAACAAGCTCTTGTTATTTTTCATAGCAGAAAGTTTAGAATTATTATATTTTAGTGTAAATAAAATTTGTCTATGTTTTACTTTCTGCATTGAGGCTAAGTATACTTAGGTGAAATGTGAGAGTACCATCATTCCAATTGGAGGCCTGACACAGCTTGTGAAAAAAATCTGTTTGTTCTTAAGAGTGAGGTTTGTTAATTTTAGTCCACCATTTTATTAGTACAGTAGGCTTCACAGCCTTTTGTGGGGTGATATTCATATTAAATATATTTATATGCGCTACAGACAAGACATTGCTAACAGATTGATATGTTGGTGAATGTTTTTTTTTTTTTTTTTTGACCACTGTATACTACATAAGATGACATAAAAATTGAGTTTAATAGTTTTAAGGATGCACCTGCTTAACAATGACTAAGTGCTAACATCGATGCATTTGTGTAACGGTTCCTATGAATTTGATATTTTTTCATCTTTTGGCCTATGTGTTCATAACTTAGCTCGTTTTTGTTTTTAAGCTATTATTTGTAGATTATCTGGCCCAGAAGAATCCACCAGTTAATGTGGCAAAACTGGTAGGCTAATAGTTTATATCAAAATCTCTGACCTATTAAACCCAATTTTTATGTCATCTTATGCAGATTGATAGGTTATCCTTTTCAAATTTTCACTTTAGTGGACAAGTTAAAGGAAGAAAGGAATTTGTCAGTCTGTTTTTTGAAGAGTTAAGGGTTGTAATCATTGGGAAAACGTATGAGGGTGGTCTGAAAAGTTCTCGGCCTCGACCATAGATGGCAACACTTGGCAAGATTTTTTTTTTTAAGTTGGTACATGTCATAACCATCCATGTGAAATTGCAAGTCATTTTAAAAAGTAGTTTGTTTTATACAGCTGTCTGAAGCAAAAGTCTGTATCCCTTGAAATGGACAAAATTGAGTATCGTGTGGTTATAAAATTCTTTGTAAAAGAAGGTTTAACACCAAAAGAAATTCATTCGAAGTTCATAAAAGTTTGTGGGCACTTTTCTCCTTCATTTTCAACAGGTTAAGAAATGGGCTGCCGAGTTTAAACATTGCCATACCTGCCTTGAAGATGATCCATGTGAAGGACATCCAAAAAATGTAATGACACCAGAAATCACTTATCAAGTGCACGATATGGTATTGGATGACTGGCAAGTTATAGGGCATGAAATTGCTGAGACTATAGGCATTTCAACAAACTGTGTAGAATATATTTTGCATGAAGAATTGCAAATAAAAAAGTTTTGCGCAAGATGGGTGCCACGCTTGCTCACAGCAGATCAAAAACGCGTGCTCATGAAAATCTGAACAGTGCTTTGAGCGTTTTAACAAGAATAAAACTGATTTTGTGTGTCAATTTATTACTATGGATGAGACTTGGATTCACCATTACACACCAGAATCCAAACAGCAGTCAGAACAGTGGACTGAAGGTGGTGGTTCAGCACCAAAGAAGACAAAGTCGGTTCCATCAGCCGGAAAGGTCATGGCATCGGTGTTTTGGGATGCTAAAGGCATTTGGTTTATTAATTATCTTGAAAAGGGTAAAACAGTAACTAGGGAATATTATTCCGATCTTTTAACCAGACTAGACGAAAAACTTCATGAGAAAAGACCTGGTTTGCAGAAGAAAAAATCATCTTTCATCAGGACAATGCACCTGCACACAAAGGTGTTTTGGCAATGGGAAAATTAAGGGATCTGCACAATCAATTGTTGGAACATCCACCCTATTCCCCAGATTTGACTTCTATCTCTTACCAAAACTAAAACCCTTCCTTGCTGGTCAATGTTTTTCTTTGAATCAAGAGGTGGTTGCAGCTGTAGAGGGGAATTTTGCAAATCTTACTGAGAACCACTATGGGGATAATGGCACTGGACATCGCTGGGATAAATGTATTATTCTCAAGGGAGATTATGTTGAAAAATAAAAATAATTTTGAAATTATAAATTCGTTTTTTTCATTGTTAGACCGAGAACTCGTAAAGATCAGAACTTAAAGGAATGTAGGAGAAGGGTAAGAAGTTGGTTTGATGAGTTTGAAGCTCAAATGGATATGGATGCCAACCAACAGCTGCTCATGTTCATACATAATTAGAAGAAAGTGGCGGAATGGTAGTGGTTTGGTAGGGCTGTGGAAATATCTATAGAAAAGACAATATGGCAGCAGAGCCTCTATGGAAACGTGATTGGAGAGAATTGTTTACAATATTTACTCAAATATGACCTGCACTTTTTTTTTTGTCCCAAAATTGAAGCTAAACAATCGTGGTGTGAGATATATGCAGAGATTTTTGTTAACTAAACTTTTCAAGAAAAAACTGAAAATGGATATGACTTACCAAGAATCTCCTTTTTGCTATCGCTACTTCCGGTCTTGAATGAAAAAGCAGAATGCAAGACAGCAATGGTAAGCCATTAGAGATAGAGCAGCTATGAAGATGTGCAGTATTAACAAAAGATCACACAACCCAAAGACAAAGGCAAGCTCACAATTTTTGAGTTAAAATCTAGTTCTCTTCAACCGAATATGTACAGAGTGTTTCAAAAAGAATGTCCTGGTTTGAAAATTATATCTCTGCAACCACAAATGAATGTGACTTGTCAGACGGAGCACCGCCACATTGGAACCTCCAAGTTCGTCGGTTTCTAAACGAAATGTCTCAGCTTTGGATTGGATGCACGGGACCCCACGACTTGGCACTACACTCTTGGCCTCCAAGATCTGCAGACCACACCTTGTGACTTTTTTTATGGGGATACGTAAAAGACTTTATGTTCCCCCATTACCTGCTGACTTGGATGAGCTCAGAACGAGAAACACGGCTGCGGTAAATTCTGTGACAGAAGACACTCAGACGTGTTTGGGATGAATTCAGCTATCAACTTGATGTCTGGGCAGCAGGTAGAGGACACGAGATTTGTAATTGTGGTGAGTGAAACTTTAGGCCTTACTTCATACTTAATTTATTTTGTTACTACCACATTTTCATTATTAAATATAATTATTTGAAATTGGGACTTTTTTTTTTTGAAACACCCTGTGTATGTATGTATATATATATATATATATATCTTGAGTGTGTGGTTAGCCTAGTGGCTATGCGCTTCGCAACATATGCCTGGGGAAGGAGTGTCCTGTGTTCGATTTCCGTTAAGTGAGGAGCTTAAGGATCTGCCATAGCCAAGTTAGCCAGTCTTGGGCGTGGTCAGCATGGTTTATCTGGGATTCTTCCTCCCGCAAGCAGGCAAATCGGCCCCTTGAGCACAGATGGATTACACTCATGAATCCTTAGGAGATGCAGCAGAGGAGTGGCAAGCCAGCTGCATTTATATGCCAGTATCGCCTCATTAACACCACAACATGGTCATCACAACTGTGAATATGAAAATGAGAGAAATATTACCTACAAAATCAACTCGTAAAAGAAAAAAATTAAAAGATCCCCAAATAAATATACTATATAAATACAAATTAAAACAAATTTTTGACAAGCTTCAAGAAATATAATAATATCGAATCTAAAACCAAATACTTCTCACAAAAGATAACAGATAGCTGAAGAAATCCATGGATACAAAAGGAAAATAAACCATGGATAACCAAAAATATTTTGGACCTATGCAGTGAAAGAAGATATTTGAAATCTCATATTAATAGCAGTGATCATGGACAACCAGAAAATAGTTGATAGATGGAAATGTTATGCAATCAAGCTTTTTCATTGCAGCAGATAGCTCCTCAAAAATACGAAAATCACTGGGAATTGGTGTTTTAATGGAACTGATATGTCAAGGAGGTGACATCATCATAGACACCTTGCTAAATTTATCCCAGGACATATGGAACAGAGACTTTGCCTTCTGATTTGCCTTGTACCTATTCCTAAAAAGGGAAACAGCAATAAATGTAGCAACTACAGAACAGTAAGCCTTATTAGTCATCCAAGCAAAATCCTGTTAAAAATACTATTGTCAAGAATTGAAAAGAAAATAGAAAGCAGATGAACAAGGGTTTCTGGAAGTCAAGAAGTATAATCGACCATATTTTTACAATACACATACTAGGCAAAATATACATAGAACATAACAAAATAATCTGTCACAACTTTTTAGAAAGCTTATTTTTTTCAAAAAGCTTTTGACTCAGTATGGCATGAGGCATTATGGAAAATTTTAGAACATTATGGTATTGACAACAAAATCATTAGGATTATTAAATCTCTTTATTCCTCATCTGATATGAGAACTGAAATTAAAAATTACAGCAATGAACCGTTCTGGGCAGAACGGGGAGTAAGACAGGGATGCATCTTGTCCCCCTCTTTTTATTTGTTTTCTGGAATATGTCATAGATGAAGCTCTTCATGAATATGACACTAAAATAGTAGTTGGTGGACTACGAATAAATAACATGTTTTGCAGACGATATCGATCTTCTGGCAGAAAGTTAACAAGAATTACAAGAGATAACTAGCCGCGTTTTCGGAACATTAAAAAACTGGATTATGCATAAGCCTACAAAACACAAAAACAATGATAACCTCAAAATCAGACATTGAATTCTTAAAGATACAAATTGAGAATGTAAACAAGTTCACTTATCTACGAAGCACGTTGAGTAAAGATGGTCGTTCAAAAACCGACATTAAATACCGAATTATTAAGGCAACAGTGGCCCTACAGAAGTTAAAACCATTGTGGGGAGATAACAGAATAGCAATCAACCAGACTAAGACTAATTAATACCTTGGTGAATTCTATCCTCTTGTATGGTTGTGAGGCATGGACTTTATTGAGGGAAGATGAGAGGAGACTCCTGTCTTTTGAAATGAAAATTTACAGAAGACTTGAGAATTCCCTATACCGCTCACGAAACCAATGAAAATGTCTGAAAACTGATTGATTCAATAGACAGAAGAAGGGAAAATATTCTGACAGTCATCAGAAGAAGACAGATGAAATGGTTCGGACATGTGAAGAGGGCTAATGGCATTCCAAAGCAAACACTAGAAGGAATCGTTCCGGGATCAAGGGTTAGGGGTAGACCTCGATTAAAATGGACTGATAACATCAAAAAATAAATTCCTCCCTTTCTCAACTGACATCAAGAACAAGAGACAGATGATTGGAGGAGGCTAACAAAGAATATCACCTACCAGCCATGAATAACCCAACGGTCCATTTAGGACTATGGGAGAGAAGGAGAAGAACTCCTCATTAGGAGTGGACTCAACCCGTCCTGGGATGGATGGGATATGATATACAGTATATCTTAGTCATTTTGACACATTTACGAATTTTAACATGTTCGGTTGAATTTTGTTTGCATTCGAGCTCGCGGGCGGACTCGCATCTAAAAACAATAGTTTTGAGTTAGGTACTGTATTTGCCGGTGCAACATTTGGTTTTGCTTGAGTCTGTACAGCATGGTTAATGTGGTAGTGGACATGTGATTCATTAATTAGTGCCATTTTTATCCCAGTTGTCTCTACTTGCACTATTTGTTGAGAAATATATACTACACAGACTGCAAATATCTACTTTATTCAGTGATCCAATAAAGCTGCTAGTTTTTCTTGCATCTGCAGTATAGTGACTGTTGGGAAGGCCATTTTACCGTGGGGCGGGAGTTATTGCCCTGACGTGAAAGTGTTTACATTTTTTTTCATGCAATATATATGTGAAACGTTTTAATTTGTTTTTTCATTGAGTAAAATCTTGCGAGTTATACACGAGGACTAGTTATATTCGAGTAAATATGGTATCAGTTATTGAGATTATTCTCTTCTGAATGCAGTCAATCATTCTGAAGGAGATCCTAATTGCACCCACTGAAATCTAAAAACAGTTGAAAACCTGATAAAGTGTCAGGAGTTGAATAGGTTTGAAGCACTGTTGAAAGAAAAAGAATGCCAAACATTTTGGAGACAGAAGAGGCTATGGATCTGAAGTGCTTGTGCCAAGCACATGCTAGATGTGAAAAAATCCAAGAAGAGAAAATTGGTCATGGTTAGTGAGCAGGATATTGTCAACAGTGAGCGAAATGAGAGGTTGTATTTCGTTGGCATCAAGTCGAAACACGAATTACGTGCTCTCTGGACGATGTCAGAGAGAGTATATTATTGATGTGTAGGTGAAAGAAAATAACTTTCAGGTACACCAGCATGAGTTGAAAAAGCAAAACTGATGCAAGGACATCATCAACAAACTGGTGAAAAAGCTGACAATCCATTTACAAAAGAAGGATTATAAGGTAGCTTGCTAAGCTACAATGCCAGACTCGATCAGATCTTTAGATGTCTTGGAAATATCACTAGTGACATTTGAGTTTCTACAAACTTTTCCATGGCTTGTGTTCAAAGGTGAGCAAGGTTGGCTAGGAAATCTGAAGTGGAATGAGATGGAATGATGAAATCTGCATTGATCACTAAGTAATTAGTGAGTAGCAAAGCAATTAGCTGTTGATGACCTTTTCCATTATTTTTTAGGAGTAATGAAGTTAGAGCAATAAAGCAATAGTTTGACTTTTATCCATTATTTTGGGAACTGGCTGTATAGGCTTCCAAACCTTTGGAGAGATACCAGATAAGTACAACAGCTTCAAGAAAGGACCAGATTTATCAGAAAAATATTCAAGACCACTGAGTATTTTACTGATGTCAATCTAGTGAGATTTCAGAGGAGACATGATATGAATAGTTCATGGAATAGTCAAGAGGTCTGACTTATCTTTAGGAGATGCTATCATTGTATCCTCAGGATGTTAGGTGGAAATATGTAAGAACAGAACTGATCCACAGCCTTGGCAAGGGTCCAGAAGGCTTGATTGCCATTTGAACAAGAAGATAAGCTTAGTGAATTTGTCCCTTACAGGATTAGCTTGAGATTTGTTGATTTTTTACAGTTATTAAAGGGATCCACACTATTTTAGACAATAACATATCCTGTTAGGGGACCACGTGATGGCAGCGTGTTTACCTGTCTCTTCGTCAGTTGTCGCTTATAATTAGTGATAATCTTGGGCCAGTCATCTCTGATTTACTAGTAGAAATTCAACTGCCACTTCAGTTAGGACTAAAATGGCTTTGCCTACTTCCTATAAGGGAATAAAAGGCATTATTTGATTTTTTATACAAACAGCCTGTGTAGCTCAATGATAGAAGTGTGCGTTCGCGGCAGTAGGCCACTAGTAAGAAAAATCTGAGGTCAGTTCAAGTTGACTAGAGTAACTTTTGCTAAGCTTTTTTTCGACTAGTCCGGAGTTAATAGATCATTGACACAAACAAGCGGATTTTTCCTCCCAGAAACTCCAATTTTTCGTTTTGAAAACTCAAGAAAATCGACCATAGAACCCACACTAACTATTTCAGACATTGACTATATTATTTGGATTAGGGACCATGAGGTGGCGGCACTTGTCAGGTGAATCACTTTACCGGATGCCATGCATAATTTCTGATAGACTTGGCCAGCTCTCTCTCGGATTGGCTTCCCGGGGGATATTGAAATGCTCCTTCAGTCTCCAAAATGCCTTTTATTCCCCTATAAGAAGAGAGACATATCTAATAGGGGAATAAAAGGCATTAGCTGATTTATATCAGCTAAGCTTAGCTAACGCCTTTTTTTTTTATTACCGTATATACAGGGAGTAGGCGAAACCGTTTTTAGCCCTATCTAATATATATATATATATATATATATATATATATATATATATATATATATATATATATATATATATATATATATATATATATATATATATATAATAAAATTTCCTCTGGGCTACATTTCAACTGAATGGCTATTCCCAAAAAAACTATTGAATTCCTATTTAATCCACTCCCTCGCCATAATGAAGATACAAATGTTAAAAGTAACGTATCTGTACATTACATCAGCGCCGTCTCTCCCAAATCAGCCAAAATTCTTCGAAAGTACAACATATGGACTTGATTCACACCTCTACAGAAACTCCGCTCCTTACTGAGCAGACCTAAACCTGGACATGACAAAATAGAAAAGGCCACTTCATTCCTACCTACTCAAGATGCTAAACTTCTACGTATTGAATCCATATTCATTATTAATAATGCAAAAACTTCCAAAAGATAACATTTCTTCAGCTGAACAACAGGCTATAAAAAGCCTAAAAATCAACACAGATATAATAATATTACCGGCAGATAAAGGCAATGCTACAGTTGTCATCAGTTCTGAAGATTATCATAATAAGATGCTTCAATTGCTTGAAAATAATACATATTCAATACTTCAGGAAGATTCAACTCTAGAACTACAAAATCGCACCTACAATTTATTAAAAACAACAACTGAACTATCTCGAAACATTCGGCTTTCTCTGCGCTTTCTTCGTCCGCTTATCGCACATATTTATGGAGTTCCTAAAATCCACAAGGAAAACATCCCTCTTCGTCCAATTGTGGAAGGTACTGATTCTCCGACTTACAAACTTTCTAAACATCTTGCTAAATACCTTAAATGTTTTTCTAACAAGTCTTCGTCTTTCATCAACAACACCATAGACTTTGTATCACACATTAAGGATATAACTATCAATATATATATATATATATATATATTGATAGTTATATCCTTAATGTGTGATACAAAGTTATATCCTTAATATATATATGATGTCATTCTATATCAATATATATATCAATATAGAATGACATCATAGCTAGTTTTGACATAGGTTCCTTATTTACAAACGTCCCTAAGGAAGAATTACTGATATTACTAAAAGACAAATTATCCAAAAAAATGTTTCCTTTACTGACCCATTGCATTAAGTCTGGTTACTTTCGATATCAAGACACCATCTACAAACAAAACTAAGGTCTAGCGTTGGGCAATCCTTTATCCCCAATTCTTGCAAACATTTATCTAGAGGATTTTGAACTATATCATCCTTCTCGTTTAAACTTAAACTTTGGAAACGTTATGTGGATGACATTTTTATTATTTGGAGCCACGGCCACAATTCTCTCATGGATTTTCTTGATCATCTCAATAATCAACATCCTAATATAAAATTCACAGCTGAACTTGAAGATGACAATTCCCTACCTTTCCTTGATATAAAACTGTCCTGCTGCTCTGGAAAATTTAGAATTTCAATTTATAGAAAACCTGCACACACTAATAGATATCTTCATAGTCAAAAAAAAAAAAAAATCGCCTAACGCCTTTTTATTTCCGTATATACAGGGAGTAGGCGAGGCCGTTTGTAGCCCTATCTAACTGTTTTAGCCCTATCTTCATAGTCAGTCCAATCATTTTCCTCCACAAAAACTTGGAACTATTTCTACCTTAGGACATAGAGGAGCACACTCTCTTCTAAATGACCTGAATGAACTACAAAAAGAAATTAATTACCTGTCATATGTCTTTAGACAAAATGGATATTCTGATAGAACCATTAAAAAATTCCTTCTGGATTCTCCTAGCCACCGAAGAAAGAACCAATATTAAGGGTAATATCTCTATCCCATACATCAGTTCAGTTTCTCAAAAATTAGATAGAGTTCTTAAGAAATACAACATCAGGACTTTATTTACTACACTTCCAAAAATCCGCTCTCTAGTAAGCCATCCGATGCCTCATCATCATAATCTGAAATATCCTGCCATGTACAAGATATGGTGTAACTGTAATATCCTTTATTTTGGTCAAACAGATAAATCTATTGAATTACGTATAGAGGAGCATAAGAGAGACATCTCTTACAAAAGAACACGCGCCATTGCCTTGTCTTGTCATGTTCTTTTCTCGAACAATTCTGATGATAAACACCAGGGTCATTCAGTCTGCTGGGATAGATCCAAAAACATCTTTCGTTGCCATGATGAGTTTGAAAGAAAAATTGTGGAGTCCAGAGACATCATCCTTAATCATGAACATTTAAATAACAATTTGAGCTACAACCTCCCAGATAGCCATTCTGCTGTGGTTTAGTACTGGCATTCACGAGAGACTGCAAGTACGCACGCACTCACCAAACAATGACACGAATGAAAGAACAACTTAAATGTAACTACAACGTTTTTTCATGTTAATTATGTACTGCAATGTTTTCCTGTGTTTCTCAGTTTTTTTTTTAAGCTTCAGTGTTTTTAATGCTGTTTCCTACTTTTAAAAAACACTTGAAGGCCGTCAAAAGCCGAAACTAGTAGTGTGTTATACCACTAAAACCTTACAATTATTTTCGGTTTATATATATATATATATATATATATATATATATATATATATATATATATATATATATATATATATATATATATAGATTGATTCAGAACTCTTGGGCCAAACTTTAAGGGGTGATAGAACACACCTAAACAAGCACTTTTCTTCATACAATGCATGGTCCGAACTCAAGCTTTCACTATCAGGAAATGAAGAAACACAAGAATGACAGAGGAGATTTGAAACAATTGCAGAAATTACAGAACATAAATTAAACAATATTATTGAACAAATTACAGAAACTGCTCAAAAGTGTGACCGCCAACATTAATTAATGCAGCATGCACACCTTCGACGTAGTGATTGGCGTAAACACCAGGCATTTCTTGTACAGCCGCAGCAGCAATAGAAGTCCTGGAAATAAGGTCCTAATTGGAATCGATGGGGCTATCGTAGATCAGGCGATCGTGGCGGCTAAGCGATGGGACTTCCCCGACCAATCCATTGTCCTGGAAATGTTGCATCCAAGGCATTCCGCACATCCCCGCTGAAATGGGGTGGCTCTCCGTCGTGTTGGAACCACATACGTGTTTGAATGTTTGCTGGAACAGGGTTCAGTAATTCTGGGAAGACCTCTTGTAAAAATACGAGGTATGCATGTAATCGTTCGGCTCGTAGAACACGCTAGACCGTCGATTGGAGCACACGAACAGCATGGGAAATTGCTCGCGTGCTACATTCGGGACGATCTGCAACCATACGTAGAATTTCATCTGTAACACAATCCTTGCACGCTCTGTATCCTGCATGCCCTGACAAAGGAGCCCATTTCGCACAGCTACCGGTGCAATCGCTGAAAGGTTTTACAATCAGGCACGCGTATGGTCGGAAAGCCCTCTCGGTACAGTTTTTGGGCTTCCCTCGCATTCCCGTCCGCAACTCCGTAAATGAAATGCATGTCAGCCCTCTCCTGATTTGTGAAAAAATCCATCCTTTTTTCACTCCACGGTAGAAATAACGACGACTGCAAAAACCAGCGCTTATGTGTTCACTGGAAAGCGCCCGCTAGCGCTTCACCGCTTGAGTTCGGACCATGCATTGTATGACGAAAAGTGCTTGTTTAGGTGTGTTCTATCACCCCTTAAAGTTTGGCCCAAGAGTTCTGGGCCAAACTTTAATACAACAGACAAATTTCGTCGGAAAGCCGACTTCTTCAGGAGTGAGAACATTAAAAGCAAACATAAAAAACACCATAAAGAAACATTGTGCCACTATAAAACCGACTATGAACTACAGTTAAGTTTGAACTGCATCTACACTCGTGGCTAAAGTTCTACTGTTAGGCATCTGCGAGCGTGTGACTTCACGAGTGCTCCAGTATCTGATAGCAGAGTTAAACGAGTCTGGTAAATTATAACTGAGGTTACTGTTTATGTGATAAGAGTCGAGGAAAATTTCTTTAGACTCAACTATATGGCGTTCTACCTCGTCGTGACATATATGAGGGTTCGATGTTGTGGTCCAGTTTATCTCATGTTGGCAGCCTTCACTATTTGTGTTCACTGAGAACTGGACATGGCGTGAGAGGGCGCTTGCTCTGCTTCTGTTGTAAGCAATGTCCCTTTGATGTTCTTCGAGACGGAGGAAGATCAAAGACTTCTGTTTGGCCATAATATGGCTTCCCAGTCACACGTGATTTTATACACCCCTGGAAATTGAAGATGGTTGTGAGCCTGTTTTGGTTTGCTTAGAATTGATCTGAGTTTAGGAAGAGTGGAAAAGCTCGTTTTTATGTTAATTTTTTTCAAAATTCTTCTTAGTTTCTGGGAGAGCGAGCTTATGTACGGTAACGAGATATAACCTTTGGGGTTATCCTGTGTTTATGCTTTGTTTTGAAAACGGCGGTATAGTTGTTTATTAATAGTTTTTGAAGAGTGCCATTATTTGCAAAGGTTCTTTTTAGATGTAGTTCATTTTAAGCTCCTCCTCATCTGACAGTAGAGATCTGGCACGATGCGCTAGAGTGGAGATGATACCCAACTTCTGTGCTGGATAGTGGTGTGAGGACGCATGCAGGTATCTATCCGTGTGCGTTGATTTCCTTAAGATCGAGATTTTTATGGAATCAGACATCTTAGTAAGTTTCACATCTAAAAAAGGCAGACATCCATTTTCTTCAATTTCTATGGTCAGCTTGATGTCTGGGTGGAAGTTGTTTAAGTGATTTTAAAAAAATGGAGAAGATTATCTATACCGTATTCTCAAATAAAGAATATCTCGTCAACGTATCGGAGCTATATTTTAGGTTTAAGTGTAGCAGAGGAGATTGCCTTTTTTTCGAAATCCTCGAAAAAAATGTTGACTAGTATTAAAGACAGGGGACTACCCATTGCCGATCCCTTATTTTGTTTATAAATTTTTCCTTCAAACTCAAAGTAGACTGAATTAACACAATGTGATAGCAGAGCAAACATATTTTTTGAGATCTCGTTACTTAAAATATTAAGAACCTCTTGAGTTGGAATATTTGTGAAGAGTGCTATCACCTCAAAGCTCACCATGATATCTGAATTCTTGAGCTTTATATCTTTAATTTTAGAGACGAAGTCTTTTGAATTTTTGATGTGAGAAGGAAATTTTCCTGCAAAATCTTTTAAGGATGATGCTAGATATTTTGATAACCTATATGTAGGTGAGTTAATACTATCAACGATTGGCTTTAATGGACAATTTTCCTTGTGTACCTTCGGGAGGCCGTATAATCTTGGAAAGAACGAAGGGAAAAGTGTATGTTTCATGGAAGTTCCATGGTCTTTTTTAAAGGGTTGTGGATTCTGTTATATATCTCCCTCGTTGGATCTCTCTCTATCTCCGAGTACGTATCTGACTCTAATAACGTTACGATTTTGTTACGGTAATCTGTTTTATTTAGGACTACAGTTGCATTATCCTTGTCAGCTTGGAGGATGATGATATCCCTGTTCTTCTTAAGATTTTTAATGTCTTTCACCAGGGGAGATGTTATCAGATGGAGGTTTTGCTTTGTTGATCGCAAATATTGCCTCCATGCGAAGTAAACTCGCCTCTGCGGTATTAGTGAAGCAGCTTTCTCTTAGTTAAAAAGAATTCTCTGGGATTTGTTTTAGGCGAAAGTACAAAAGTGAGACCTTTTGCGAGAATTTGTTCTACGTCATGATTAAGAACGTACGACGATTGGTTTATCATTAATTTTGAATGTAATGAAATTAAATTATTGAATGTAGTGCCATGACATGCAGTCTAAGGATGCCGCTTATTGGTTTTCTAAAAATAATTTTTCGTAAAGAGAAGAGCTACGTTGTGTTGGTATCGCTAATCCTTTCTGCTAAAAGTTCTAATTTTGTTTTTTTGCCTATATATATATATATATATATATATATATATATATAGGCAAAAATAAAGAGATATAATCATCCTCCCTGCAGATAAAGGAAATGCAACAGTCATCCTGAACTCCGAAGATTACAAGAATAAAATGATCGAATTACTACATAATGATACCTACTCAATACTTGAGAGAGATCCAACTCGTGAACTTCAAAATCGTACAAACAACTTATTAAAAACAACAACTGAATTATCCCGAAACGTCCGTTTATCTCTACGCTCTCTCCATCCGTTATTTCCTCGCATATATGGTGTTCCTAAAATCCATAAAGAGAACACCCCATTACGCCCAATTGTAGAAGGTATCGATTCTCCTACATACATTCTTTCAAAATACCTTGCCAAATACCTCAAAAGTTTTTCAGGGAAATCACCTTCCTTTATCAAGAACACTACAGAATTTGTTACATACTTCAAGGATATTACAGTTGATGAAAATGACATCATGGCTAGCTTGGACATAACTTCTTTGTTCACTAATGTCCCAACAGATGAAGTCCTAACATTACTCAAGGACAAGTTATCCAAAAAAATGTTAGCCTTGCTTACACATTGCATCAGCTTCGGTTACTTCAAATTTCAAGATAATATATACAAACAAAATCATGGATTGGCTATGGGTAATCCTTTATCTCTGTTCTTGCAAATATTTACTTAGAAGATTTTGAAACCAAGACTATCTCTTCCTTTATTTTAACACCTAAAGTTTGGAATCGTTATGTGGATGATGTCTTCATTGTTTGGAGCCATGGATATGAATCCCTTATGGTTTTCCTCGAACATCTCAATAGCCGACATCAAAGTATTAAGTTTACTGCTGAGCTTGAAACGGATAATTCCTTGCCTTTTCTTGATGTCAAACTGACTCGCTCTTCTGCTGGTAAACTAAAGATATCGATATATAGAAAACCCACACATACCAACAGATATCTGCACAGTCAATCCCATCATTTCCCTCCTCATAAGCTTGGAATAATTTCCACCTTGGGACATAGAGCCCGTTCTCTTCTTGATGATCCAAATGAACTGCTTACAGAAATAAACCATCTGAAAACTTCTTTCGAAGTTAATGGATATTCCAAGAAAATCATTAACAAATTCCTTCTTAATCCTCCCAGACATCACTCAGAAGAAACAAATAGATTCAAAAGCAATATATCTATTCCTTACATAAGTACTGTTTCACATAAATTAGCAAACGTTCTAAAAAAATACAATATCAGAACCTTGTTCACTCCACTTCCAAAGATCCGTTCCTTAATTAGCCACCCAAAACCTTGTCATCATCAACTCAAATACCCTGGCGTATATAAAATATTATGTGACTGCGATATTCCTTATTTCGGTCAGACAGACAAATCTGTAGAAATGCGTATGGAAGAACACATGAGAGACATTACTTACAAGAGACAGCGAGCAAGCGCATTATCAAGTCATATCCTCTTCTCGGCTAATCCTAATGATGATAACCAAAGTCACAAAGTCTGCTGGGAAAAATCTACAAACATCTTCCGTTGCAGTGACGAAATAGAGAGAAAAATTGTGGAATCGAGAGAAATCATCTTCAATCCTGTTCATCTAAATAACAACTTAAGCTACAACCTCCCAGATAGTCATTCAGCTGTAATCATGTATTGGCGTTCACGTGATGCAGCAAGCACGCACTCTCCCAACAATGCAACAAATGAAAGAACAGCTTCAAATACAACTACAACGTTTTAATGCTAATTATGTATAAAGACTGTCTATGTTGTTCATAGTCTTTTAACCCTCAATGTTTAGTGTTTTTTCTTTTATAATGTCACCTGAAGAAGGCTGTTACAGGCCGAAACTAGTAGTGTGTTTATATTAAAACCTTTTTAATTAAATCTCGGTTCTAGTCATTCAATTTTTTTCATAAAACTATGTATGTTAACCGAGTCAATGATCATTCTGTCATATATATATATATATATATATGGGAATAAATTTTTAACTTGGGTATATTGTATATTAGGATAACCAAGCAATTTTATATGCTTGGTTATTTTAGCACCTAATCCCAAGTATGCAAACAATTAAGTTTGCGCCTGAAACAAAGTTCAAGTCTAAAGAACCATCTTTAGACTTGAACTTTGTTTCAGGCGCAAACTTAATTGTTTGCATACTTGGGATTAGGTGCTAAAATAACCAAGCATATAAAATTGCTTGGTTATCCTAATATATATATATATATATATATATATATATACACAGTAAAACCCCGTTTTTACGTTCCCGCAATTTACGTTTTCCTGCCATTTACGTCATTTTCCTTTGGTCCTGTCTTAAGGCCTATTCTCACGATATATTGTTTTCCCGCCAATTAACAACTTGATGTGGACGTTATTTCCCGTGATTTGTGTTTTTTTCTGGGGTGGCAATACTGATTTTTGAATCGATTTCTGCAGAAATCTGCGCATTTCTGTTCCCAGATGGCGTTGCTTTCGGTTGAAATTTCGTTTCTGCCATCACATTGACTGCACACTTGCACCAGTATAGTTCGCCCACCATTTCCAGATCCCTTCTTGGCTTGGTGCCAAGAATAGTCGATTCATGCTGAAGGGGAGAAAGAAATGAAGGATGTACGAATTGGTCGCCAACATGCGAAATCACGTGCTTTCTTGTCTGTCGCTGTACTAGTACTAGCTTGATTTTTGTTGTTCTCTTTTTGCATTATTTTTTTATTATTAATTTGAGTGATGGATCCAGTACAGTCAACAAGTTCTATTGTTACACTTTTCAGTAGTTCTTGCAAAAGAATATTGAATAATGTGCTGACATTCTGCGAAAAAGAATCGTCAGAAGGCCGCCTTCTTGTTCCCCTTTCTCAAGTCATAAAACGTGCAAGTGTGAGCGTATCGGGGTCGACTGTTAAAAGAATTCGTAGTGAATCAAAAGGTGAAGGTAAGCCAAAATTTAAATCTCCTAAAAAAAGCGCCAGAGAAAGAAAACCATCGAAACCGTAGCTTTGAATGATTTTGATGTAGACGTTATAAGAAGAGCTATTCACGAATTTTACGTGGTCGAGAAAAGAGTGCCAACTGTTCCGAAATTGATTCCTGTGCTTAAAGAAAAAATTAATTTTCCTTGGAAAAGAGAAACTTTAAGGAAAATACTTCAAGAAATCGGATTTTGTTTTAAAAAGTCACAGAATAAAAGGAAACTTATCATGGAGCGAAGTGACATTGTTTTATGTAGAACCCAGTATTTGCACGTATTAACACTCTACGTACATTTTTCCAACTGTTATACAAGCAAATAGTTACACTTTAAAAACAGCAATGTTCGTAAAAGAAAAGCTAAATTTTCCGACATGTAATAATAAACAAACTCAGTTTGTTTATTATTACATCCCAGAAGACAGACTGATTACCCTATTATCGGAACGGATTCTCCTTTTTCTGACATGCGCAGAAGTGTTGAGGCACCTCAAATCGGTGGGCGAACTATAATGTAGTAATTATTATTATTATTATTATTCCGGACACCTCCAAGGAGTCCGAAGACTCATCGCGAGAGGACACCTACAACTATCTCACCCACTACACCGAACCACCACTACGAATCATCTCCATCAACGCCATATACCGTCCACCTCCACCACTACCACAACTAGTATGTTTTGTCTGTAAATTGCGTGTGTTCTGAAGGGCCGATTTGTCTATATGCAGGATGAAAAACCCGAGTTTCCGGGAGAAAAAACCCTGCTAAAATGAGCGATACCGTTTTTTTTCAATCACAGTACGAATTGATATTGCAGAATTTCTGCTACGTAATTTAGTGCTTTTAAGTTGCGGTGGTGGATTATCCATGTTAGTGGTAGAAAAAAGACAGAAAATGTATTTCGGTAGAAGAAAAGATGGCAATTCTGCTACGTGTGGATTGGCATGCAGGAACACGTGTGCATTTAGCAAAAGATCTTGGACTCTCCGTGTCCATTTTGAACACGATAGTCAAAACAGGTCAAGCATTGAACTCAATGCAAAGCAATCTGGTGCTATGTCAAAAAAAAAACAAAAAACAAAAAGCAAAAACAATCAACAATTAAAGTTTTTTTAAATAGATAAATGTAAGTAATTATAAATTCATTTATTTTCAGTTATTAAATTTTGTAATCTAGTATGTAGACTCATATACTAGCAGTAAGTCATCTTTTAGACTTTTTAAATTTTTTTTTTACATTTCCTGCTAGGTACACTTTTTTTCATCAGTCCCGTGAAAAGTGTAAAAAAGGGAATTTATTAACTGAACCAACTAGTTTCGCCACACTTATCTGTTGGCATCTTCAGGGCTTACATAAAGGTTTAAACAATCTCACAATTATGCGTAACTCCAAACTGACAAGAATAACTGTAAAAAACTGACTAGAATAATTACAAATAAAATAGTATCGAACGCGAGTGAAACACGTATCGCGTGTACAAGATCAGCTAGCTGTTGCTGAGGAACTTTCTGTAGATTGTATTAAAGTTCATTTCTTCCGTTTTTAAGGTTCTGATTAGGGTTTTCCATATCTCTGGGAGTATTAGGCCTTGATTTCTGTTAAGGTTGACAGTAGAACGGGCGGCTGTGGCTGCCTCTTTGAAAATTCTTGAATGGTAATCTTCCTCTATGTAAGAGGAACAGCTTTTGTCCCACTCGATGACATGGTTAGTTGTAGAGAAATGAGACGATAGGCCAGAAATGTCCTGTCTGTTGTTTTTGACATAGCCAATGTGCTCCTTTTGCCTGATTTCGAGGCTTCTCGAAGTCTGTCCGATGTAACTAGAGCCACATGAGCATGGAATATTATAAACTCCGGCATATTTGTAGAAAGTCTTTTAACAAAAGATCCAACATTAAAAAACCACAATGATACCAATGAATTACTACGCAATTTATCCAACTGGCCAACAGACTTGATTAAAAAACTAAAATCGATGCATCCTTTAACTCCGCGACTCTATGGTGTGCCAAAAGTGCACAAAGATGGTATTCCTTTACGCCCAATCGTTGATGCAATCTACTCTACTACCTACTTATTGTCAACACATCTCTCGAAACTCTTACAGCAACACATTCACAACTCAGAGAGTTACATTAAAAACTCCGGACATTTTGTGGAAAAGTTAAAAAACATCAAGATATCGGATAATGATCTTCTAGCCAGCTTAGATGTCACCTCTCACTTTACAAACGTTCCTGTAGTAGAGGTCATTGACATCTTAAGTACCTTGTTCCCACAAGATATAACCTCATTGTTTGCTCACTACCTAAACTCCAACTACTTTTCTTGGAAAAATAAGATCTATCAACAATTAACAGGCTTGGCAATGGGGAGCCCACTCTCACGTTCATGTGCTGACCTCTTTAAGGAAAGCAGAAAACAAAATCTTATCGCAAATTTTTCCTAAACCTAAAATTTGGTTTAGATATGTGGACGATATCTTCATCGTATGGAACAATAACAAAGATGACATATATGATTTCCTCAAAAAGATCAATGCCTTCCATCATTCTATTAAATTCACTCTGGAACTTGAAAGAGAAAAACAACTACCGTTCTTAGACATCTTAATCAAAAAACAAATTGACGGCAGTATAAATCTATCGGTGTACAGAAAGAAAACCGACCAATACAGATCGCTACCTACATTTCAGCTCCTATCACCACATCTCACATAAACTCAGCATTGTACACATGTTAAAGAAAAGAGCGATTCGCATCACAACGGACAACAAGACCCTTCAAGATGAGTTAAAATTTATTTCCAACAATTTGTACTTGAACGGATATCCAAGAAGACTAGTCAATAAAATCCTTTTCTCTGAACCACCACAAAGAGAACAAGAAGATATTCAATATATAAAAATGATTGCAATTCCGTTTGTAAGTGGCATCTCCAACAAGCTCGCCAATCTCCTCAAACAACATAAAATAAGAGTAACATTCAAACCAATAGAATCTATTAGTAAACTACTAAGATATCCAAAAGACAACCATCCTTTCTACAGATATGCTGGAGTTTATAATATTCCATGCTCATGTGGCTCTAGTTACATCGGACAGACTTCGAGAAGCCTCGAAATCAGGCAAAAGGAGCACATTGGCTATGGCAAAAACAACAGACAGGACATTTCTGGCCTATCGTCTCATTTCTCTACAACTAACCATGTCATCGAGTGGGACAAAAGCTGTTCCCCTTAGATAGAGGAAGATTACCATTCAAGAATTTTCAAAGAGGCAGCCACAGCCACCCGTTCTAATGTCAACCTTAACAGAAATCAAGGCCTAATATTCCCAGAGATATGGAAAACCCTAATCAGAACCACCTGAAAAACGGAAGAAATGAGCTTTAATACAATCTACAGAAAGTTCCTCAGCAACAGCTAGCTGATCTTGTACACGCGATACGTGTTTCACTCGCGTTCGATACTATTTTATTTGTAATTATTCTAGTCAGTTTTTTACAGGTATTCTTGTCAGTTTGCAGTTACGCATAATTGTGAGATTGTTTAAACCTTTATGTAAGCCCTGAAGATGCCAACAGATAAGTGTGGCGAAACTAGTTGGTTCAGTTAATAAAATTGATCAACACTTGATCGGTAAACCAAAAAAAAAAAAAAATTATTATTTACTAATTTATGATCAAGAAAATAACCTTCATGGTATATAAAAGGGGTTTTACTGTATATATTACTTACAGGGGAATAAAAGGCATTAACTGATTTATATATATAAGTGGCGTGGCGTGCCTATTTAAGTTGGGTGTCATGAGGCTTATGCAATCTGCGCTACAAAATTCACATCATTTTGACCGTATGATCAGGGCGGTATTTACCATTAGGAGCAAGCTGGGGCACATTTTAAAACCTCACATTTGAACAAACATTGGAAAATTCGCGAAAAAAAAATCTTATATCTTGTCAGTAAAGTGAAAGAACATAAAGTTGTCTTGTTTCGATGCACTGATTTGAAGAATAAAAGACACCAAATTTCCTATTACTAAATAAATACATTGCAAAGGCTGCAAAAAAGGGTTAAATATCGTAGGACACTAAAGGAAATTCTAAGTAGCACAGTACACGTAAAGACAGATGACACAAAGGTCGCTTCGCCACAGTTAATCCGTTAACGCAGTGTTTTTCAACGTGGGTTGTACGCCCCACAGAGGGAGGAATTTGAATATTTTGGGGGCAATTCGAAAATGTACATGTACATATTTATATTATACTTTTCAGAATTTGGCTTACTATTATGCTAGAGGGGGGGGGGCATCAAAATCTTTGAGACGTTGAGGTGGGGAATGATCCAAAAAAGGTTGAGAAACACTGCTTTCACGCCCTTTCCCTGAAACACTGAGAAATACTGCGTTAACGCCGTTAATCCCTGAACAACTCTTAAATCGCCATTCAGGGATAAACGGTGGAAGGGGGCATGATAAAAGATAGAATTATTATTATTATTATTATTATTATTATTATTATTATTATTATTATTATTACGGGCAATTCGAAGGAGTCTCTAGATTCATCGAGGGAGGCCACGAACATCATGTTCATCAAGTATTCAACATTCACACAGTATCTATTGTTAAATTGTGAATGAAACTATGGTGTGTAATTTATTTTTTTTCATTCATATTTAACATTGCTTATTATGTATTAATCATGTTTTATATAAAAAGTAATTACTGTTCCTTATTTAAGAATTACTATTTAATTATTTATTCTATTCTTAACCTACTGTTAATATATTAAATAATAATATGTGTAAAATTTATGGTAACTAAATATATATGATGTAACGTAAAGTGTTATTTATAATTAATTTCATATGTAATGAAAATGTTGACTAAGTAGTTCAAATATTCTGTTTATTCTTATTTGTGAAATTATTTAACGTTATGTAATCATTCATGTAGTAGTAGAGCGTTGTATTACATTAGCGAAATGTTTGCGTTTAGTTTGTTGTCATGGAGACGCATGAGTAAACAACCACGGGGTCGAAGAGAACGTGGCATTCGAACGGGGGGGGGGGGGAAAGAGTAAAAAGGAGATAATTGAAGTTTTATTAGTAAGAGAGAGGGGAGAGTGAGCTTTGCGGAACCAGTAGGAAGGTAGCATACAAGCAAAGAAGTAAAAGAAGATTATAAATTCTTTAGGGCAGATATTCATGAGAATAGTGTTAGAAGGCCAAAGCGTAGTGAATCATAAAGTTTGTTATAAGTGAAATCAGCTGTCGTTGTGAAGAAAAGTTAATGCAGTAATCAGATAAACAAAATTGCTGTTTTTTTTAGAATAGTGAAGCGCAGTTAACAAAAGTTCAGTTAAAGCGTAGAAGAATTTTAATATGTGTGTTCCGCTAATGTAAATAAGTTAATTCATAAGTGTACTCGCAATAACTTGATGTATTGAAGATTTTATCTGGTAAGAGTAGTTGTATATGTTTGTCTATTCTAGCATTAACTGTAATAGATCTCCGATGCTCAAAGTCCGGAATAAGCTTGCTTGGAATATTGTCTACCTAGATTAGTGCCTGCTGTGAACTTAAGCATTGAACTGACAGATTTGTAGAGACAGATTAAATGTGAAGTTTGTTATTTTAATCTGAGTTAAGAAAATATGTTTTTGAAGTTGCAAATTGTTTTTGAGAATTTAGAACATCGAACTGGAATGAGAGACTTAGCAAGTTGTATTGAGTTATTTGTATTGTTTCATTTAAGAGTAGAATTATTGTACTTGTTATATATCATATATTAAATGTTTTATTTTGTTAATCTAAATATTGTGTTTGCCTGAATTCCTTTTTATTGCACCGTTCATTAAAATAATCGAATCTCGCGGGTGCCCCAATTTGAATGATAGTTAATTCGGCCAGAGTAAATGAGAAGACTGCTAGCTAATTGAAGATTGGTCCTACTATTTATATAGACTAACCTAAGATAGGGTGGCGCAGTATAAATATAAATTTCCCTATTTTAAGATTGGTGACCAATTGATAATTAGTTTATTTATTGATATAAGTGACTTGAAGCAAGACCACGGACTCGAAGGACAAGAGTCGTCACGACACTATCATACTTTGCCTTGAACTCATTCACAGTCGCAGCACCCACAACAGACTGTGGTAGCTTATTCCACTCATTCATCAATCTAAAACCCTTACTAACCATTTGTTCTCAAAAATATCCTCTGAATTAATCCAATAGAAACCTTTTAGTAAAATGAATGTCTCAATCATATCCTCCCTTTTCCGCCTATCAACCAATTTCTGCAATCAATCCAGAAATCTTCAACCTGTTCTCATAAGGTTCATTCCATAGACGTGATATCATCTTGGTCACTCGCCTCTGGATCCTCTCCACCTCCTCCCCATCTAGAAGAATCCCAGGCACCCAAATCTGGGCACAGTAGACGAGATGGAGTCTTATCAACGCTCGATACAGAGGAACAATAACTTATTTGTCTCTGCTCGTCATTTAGCAGCCAAGTGATTTGTTGAGCTGATTTAGCCACTTTTGCAATGTGCCCCTTAAACTTCAACTCCCTATCCACCAACACTCCCAAATCCCTGGCCTCATCAATCTCCTGGAGTATCTTTCCACCAATTTGTATACTGCTGCTAATCTTTTGACCCCAAAATGCATAACCTTACATTTTGCCACATTTAATTGACATCCATTCTCTTAGCCCAGTCTTCCAATCTATCCAAATCATCCTGCAAAATTCTGACATCATCTGTATTAACTATTGCTCTACCCAACTTAGCACCATTCAGCGAAAAAATGAACTGTTCCTCCCAGATCCTTTCCTATATCGTTAATGAACAAATTAAATAGTAGTGGTCCAAGAACAGAACCTTGCAGCACACCACTAGCCACTAGTTGTCTTTTGGACTCTACTTCTGAATAAACTAGTCTCTGATATCTCTCCATCAACCATCCTTCTATCCATCTCACCAACCCTATATCCATTCCCATGTGTTGCAGTTTACGGATTAGAATTCCATGTGGTATCCTGTCAAAGGCCTTAGCCAAGTCCAGCAGTATCACTGTAAACCCTTTACCCTTATCTAGTTCAACTCACTGTGTTATAAAACCAGAGCAAGTTACTGAGGCATGATCTACCCTTCACAAAACCATGCTATCCCCCATACAGTACATCATTTTCATC
Source organism: Typopeltis vanoorti (assembly GCF_054136105.1). Lineage (NCBI taxonomy): Eukaryota > Metazoa > Arthropoda > Arachnida > Uropygi > Thelyphonidae > Typopeltis > Typopeltis vanoorti. The sequence goes on from NC_143560.1 coordinate 43,016,248, forward strand.
AACTCATTCCTGTATTTTTGCCCTTGATTACTTTCTCCAAGACCTTGACAACGACTCCTGATATGCTGATCAGTCAGTAATTTGCAACAGCTGTCTTGATTCCTCCTTTATGCAGTGGAACTATTTCCCCCTCTTTCCACCCCTTCGGGAGTAAACCAGACCCGAGACTCAGATTGAACAATATGGTCAAGGGCACTGACAATTCTCTAGCCGCTTCACGTAAGACCCATGCTGGTATACCATCCAATCCCACAGATGTATTCACATTAAGGTTCTGTAATAGACTATTCACCTCCACTTCATTCATCACGATTCCTGTATAAACTAATGGTTCCTTCATTTTTTTCAATGTCACCACCTGGATGATATACTCTTGCAAAGTGCTCACTCAGTAATTCCACTATATCGACCGATTCAGTGACCTCCCTACCATCGGCATTCTTTAAAATCATTCTGCCGTGTACAGTTTTTCTTTTACTTGCTGCTTATTGAAAGAACTGTTTGGAATTCTCTTTAGCTTGCATGGCTAATTTCTGCTCATAATCCGCTTTTGCTATTCTTGCCACACTCGTTACCCTTCTGGCCTGCACTTTATACTGTTCGTGTACCTGCAGGTCACCTTTCTCCGTAATTTCCCTCCACAGTTGTTTCTTTTTTTTTTTTGCAACTCCAGCTTAATGGTGTTATTCATCCATTTAACCCCTACTTGATTTACTATTCGGATTCTAGGTATACAGTCAGCCATAACCTCCTGCAAATGCTCCTTGACCACTTTCCATGCACTATCAACATCCAGCCCTTGCAGGTTTACATGCCAAGGCACTGAACCAAGCAATCTCCTAAGCTTTTCATACTTACCAGTACTGTAATTCCACATATACCCTGTCTTAATCGAAAATTTCACACATTTAGCACTTCCCTGGTCAGGACCTGATGATCACTTTCACCAATTGGTGGCAACATGGTCATATTCATTACAGTCAAGTTCTCAGATGCTATTACTAGTTCAAGCACTCTCGAACCCCTAGTATTTTCCATTACATGCTGTCTCAGATAGCTATCCCTTAATAACTGCATAAAATCAAGTTCTGTGTCCTCTCCTCCTTCCAATCAATGTTACCATAGTTGAAATCCCCCATAATAATTACCCTCCTTCTACTCATTGGATCAATTTGTTTATGCATACTATCTCCACCGTCTATTCCGTTACCTGGTCTATAGCAGCAACCAACTGTATATTTTGTTCTGTTAGTCTCAATCTCCCACCAAATAGCCTCAAATAAGTTAATTTCACTATCCTGCAAATGAATACCGATGAAGTTTTGATCCATGAAAAATGCTGAGGTGATCTGACTATTTAATCCACCTCGGCCGGTAGGTAGGTCAAGTGTCATTCGTACGTACGCGTAACAACTGATAGTGTAGTTACTGTTATTTATCATGTAGTATTTGTAAAGCAGTATACAAGTGTATACGTACTTATATGTTTAAAGTAGTTGCCACAGTCTGTAAGAATATATTTTTCAATGAATTTATTATTCTTATTTTACTGTTACTCGTTTATTTTAACAAAACCAATAGGCTACTGTATCTATTTTTGTATTTATTTTGGATTTAATAAATATTTATTTCGCTTTTGACAGTATGATACACATAATGATGCTAAGAAATTTTTGAATCGGGAGCTAGTAAAAGAAAACGATCTCAGAGAAAAGGAAAAACAGCTAAATAGTCAAAAGGGGGCAAAGATGTCTGTCTTACGTTCTTCTGAAAACGAAGGAAGTGAAGAATTTCACAGAACTGAAGTTGTACCTCAAACATTTCTGAATGAAAGCGAAACACTGGTATTAGTATCAGGAGAAGACGAAAGTGAAAATGAAGAACATGAAATAATGTGGAAAACATAGGAGAGAAAAAAGTAAATGAATGAATTCAAGAGGGTTTTTGAAGAAAATTTTCAATCGGAGACTGTACTTACCAGTAAGCAAGCTACCTCTTATCATAGAGATATAGCAGTTTGGCCAATTAGTATTAATGAACAATTTATCGAGCATATTTTAATAAATATGCCTCAAAATGTTCATAAAATCGAAAATTTAAGAAAATATACATCGAACGCAATACAATATATGTCAGAAATGTAAATGATTAACCAAAAGCGAATGGAACAAAGGAGAAACGAGAGTGGCTAATTTAAAATAATAAAAAACAACAAAGCAATTTACTGCTCTGTTTGTAAATTGTTTTCTAAGTCAAATAATAGCGTAATAAAGGATTTTAATGACTGGAGAAATATAACACAAACCTTATGTGATCAGGAGCGTTCTGCTGAACTTATACGAGCGATGTGCAGATATCGCAAAAGAAAAATTAAGTTCTGTAGATAGTCGAATCGATTCTGAATTGGTGAAACAAATACAATCTGGAGGAATTCATTGGAGAGAGGTTTTAAAATGAATAATAGCTACCATTAAGCTCCTGAGTAAACTAGGGCTAGCATTTAGAAACAATACAAATGTCTTTTTCTGATTCTTGCTGAAATTATTTATCGTGTTTACATTATTTAAATAAATTTGATGATTTTTTAAAATATCGCATGAAAATGTATGTCAACTGTGGTTCTGGCAGATAAAATTAGCTTTCTTACCATGCTTGCGATGAATTCACAGCGTTAATAGCTGATAAAACAAGAGAAATATTAATATCAGAAATTAAGAAAGCTACGTATTTTGCAATAATACTCGATTCAACGCCACACATTGCCCATAATGACCAACTAGCTATCATATTTAGGTACGTTACCGCATTATAGAAACATTTATCGGGTTCATCAGTATTACACAATCTAATTCCTTATATTTAGAAGCGGTAGTACTTAAAAAAATTAAAAAATGATCTTTGTAGATAAAAATGTACAGAGGACAAAGTTATGATAACGCTGCCGATATAAAAGGTGTCTGTACTGGTTCACAAGCTAGGCTGAAAAAACATAGTCCCTCTGCACATTATATATCATGCTCTAGTCATTCCTTAAATATAATTGCAAACTATGCCGCAGAATCTTCTCCAGAAGCAATGCAATGTTTTTGTTTTTATTCAAAACATATATAATTACTTTTCATCTTCCTCTAGATGGGGTATACTTCTTAGACATTTAGAAAAACCATCCTTAATAGTTAATAGACTCAGTAAAACGAGGTGGTCCGCAAGAGCTGACGCTATATTGGCTATGATACGTGGATATAAAGAAAATAAAGAGGCATTAATACTTGAGCATTTCTCCTCATGAAAAACCTATTTCTAAATTAGAGAGATCATCGTTGGCTGAACATTTTGACTTCAGAACCAGCAGTTTTAACAGTCGTGTGGGACAAAATTTTACACGAATAAATGCTATTTTTAAATCTCTACAAGATCCCGATATGGATTCGTTGTTAGATAATAATTAGTTGATCTTTAGTTGGTTTATTTTAGATATAATATATAGTTTCGCTGCTTTAAATGAAAAAATGAATTTATTAACAGATGAGACAAAGTTTAAAGATGAGAGGGAAATGGGAAAAAAAATGTGACGAAGTTTCACAATTTGATGAGATGATACATTATGAAAAATTATGGAGACGACTACCGTGTTAGAGCAAAACTTTAGTTTAATATAAACCAAAATGAACACTCGATTTCAACCTTCATATCAAAATCATCATCTGGAGCATGCAGATATACAAAGAAACAAGCTTAGTCCTTATAAGGACTGGCTTAAAGGGGCGAAGCAAGAATGCTTTTCATATTCCCCGTTATCTGTAGAGGACAGTGTAGGGATAAGGTGTTATTGGGCTATTAAAGCTCTGATCATGGCAGGAGGGTAACAGCAATAGCCGAGCTTCAGTTAGAACTTCATTGGCTATAGCATTGCCATCCATTACCCATCCAAGGGTAATGGATGGCAATTGGATTGAATGAATCAATCACCGCATCTCACGGTCGACTGATTCCTGTCCGACCACCATATATATCCTCCGAAACAAGCTGCACTACAATCTACATGCTAAAGTTACTGACAAACCGTTACAACAACTATTGGCCTGACCTCTGGTGAAAAAAAACTTTACTACATCAAAGCTAGAGTCCTATTATTATTAACTGTTAGGTTACAAAATTAGTATGTTTGCATTAAGGGTAAATATTAAGATTAGTGATCAGAGCTTATTCTACTTTTACCATGAGTTGCCTTGGTCTTGCACTACGTGCAGGGTTAGCTAGACTTGCAACACTTGCAGGCGCAAACTTGATTTGTTTGTCTGTTTGCTTACTTGGGAAATGGAGTAAAACCAGGTTTAAAATAGCTTGATATCTTTAACATATATATATATAAAAGCTGAAAATTGCTTAAAGTCTTAATGTCAGGGTATACTGGAAACTAAGTAGGCTGAATATGTGCCATCCAAATTCTTGGAATTTTTATGCCATAAAAATTCCAAAAAATTTGGATGACCACCCCACCATTTTTATTGAGATTAGGGTGGTTAATCAGAATTTCACAGGCTTCTTTAAATTTTCCTTCATACCAGGTTTTTGGATGATGTAAAGAGCAGGTAGTTTTCCAATCAATTTGGTGTAGGGTGCTGAGAGCTTGATCTTAGAGGTCCTCTTCACCAAAATTGTTATATTTAATGTGTCTTTTGTGTTCTTTTTTTACGTATAGGGATTGTACGTCCAGTTTCACCAATATCAGGTAAGTTACAGGTGCAGTAGATGCAATAAATTCCACGATGTGCCAATGGGAGGAGAGGATCCTTAGAGGAGTTAGAATATGTTTTTTAATTTTATAGGTGGTTTAAAAGTGACATTAAGATTATAATGGTGTAGGATTGTATTGATTTTTTTCTGATACCTTTAATGTATTAGATAACTATGGTTTTAGTTTTACTGTAATCTATATTCTTTTTGGATGAAGTTTTATGAAGAACTTTATTAATATTATTTTTGTTATAGCTATTATTTATAAATGTATTGCTAATAATCTGTAATTCTTGTTTAAGAGCTTCTTCATTAGCACAAATTATTATAGCTCTGTTTTTAAGGATGTTAATGACTCCAAATTTTTGCGAAGGGTGGTGATATGAGTTGGCATATACATATTGGCCAGTATGTGTCGGTTTGCAGTAAATTGTGAAGAATAGACACTGCCTGAGGGAAGACGTGTGACCAGTGTATCTAGGAATTGAGCGAGTTCTGATTTTCAGTTTCAATAGTAAATTCTATGAGCTCATGTTGTTTGTTCAGGTGGCTAAGGAATGTGTTTAAAGTTTTTCGACCGCGTGGCCAGATAATGAAAACATAGTCAACGTATCTAAGCCACACTGTAGGTTTTAGAGTAAAGGAATCAAGAGCACTTTGCTCAAAAGCTTCCATGTAAAAGTTAGCAACTGGGGGCGGGGGGGAATAATGGTGAGCCCATGGCCGTTCCATCTTTTTGTAGGTAAAATTTATTTTGCCACACGATGTAACCGGAACGTAGTACATGGACAAAGAGGGCCGTAATGTCGGACGGAAATTTGTCCTGTAAGAGAAGAATTGTGTCAGTGATTGGGAATTTGTGAAAAGGGCAGCAACGTCAAAACTGACTAATAAATCATCTTTGCTGAGCGTTATATTTTTAATATTGTTTATAAGTGAATATTGCAGGAAGTGAGAGAACGAGGGGTCATCCCTGGAGATTGTGTAAGAGTGTGGTTAACAAGGGTGTTAGGACTAGATTTTTTACTTGGAGGGTTGGGAATGGGTGGAATGTTTTGCCAGAGGTGGTTGTGAATGCTTCAATTGTGAATGAATTTAAGGAGAGGTATGACAGGTATTGTGTAAATAATGGTTATTATGACGGGTCTCACGCAATGATCTTTTGACTCCATGGAGACACCGTTAAAATAATAATAATAATAATAATAATAAATTGTTGCGTGTTCTTTATATAGGAGGGGGAATAACTTACTAACTCCTTCAGTGTTGACGCTAATTTCTTGACTATGTGATAATTAGGGCTATCTATTCCTTCAACTATCACCCGAAGCAGAACGTTTTGTTTGTGTACTTTAGGAACACCATATATTCTGGGAGAAAGGGCTTAATGGGGTAGAAGTTTTTTTAACAGTGTCTGACGGCCAAGAAGTGATGGATTAATAATTTCTCAGTTCTTTTCTTTATTCTGTTAATTGGATTATAGTTTACAAGCTGATAGGTGCTGTTATCGCAGACTAGTTGATTTATCTGATGGATGTAAGTTGATCTGTCAAGGATGACAGTGGCATTACCTTTATCCGATTTTGTTATAATTATATCTTGATTAGCTTTTAATAACTTGATTGCTGCTAGTTCTGTTTTTGTAAGATTGCTATAAAGTTTTCTTTTTATTCAGAACATTGCTGGTTTCTAAACGAATTTTATAAATCAAAAAAGTCAGCTAACACCTCCCCCCCCCTTATACACAGAAACGCAGAACGCAGAATGTTACTGGTTTGATCAGTGAAGCATGTATGCTTTTTGTATTCCCCTTTGTCTGAGAGGGAAGTTCTTTGAGTGGAGAGTTATTGAGCTTTAAGCTCGCCCTGGAAAGGCAGTGAGATTAGTTGTGTTCAGCTGAGCATAGAATTGACTTGGGTCTTTTGTATTTGTAGAATTCTGCTTCATTGTAGTCAGAAGCGTGTTTGATCAGCGGGTTTGTGTGATTGCTTGTCTTGCTTGGTGAAGAACTTTTCGGCTAGATCATAAAGGAGGGATGTGATGTAGAGATGTTGACTTCTCTGTGAATCTGGGAGTTCTAATAAACCTTGGGGCATCCAGAATCATTCTCAGGCATTTATTCTGTATCCTCTGCAGTTTTTGAATGTTTGTATCTGAGGCATGGCCCTATGCAGGAGATGCGTAAGTGATGACTGGGCTTATTACCATCCTGTATATGAGTAGTTTGTTCCCAGTATTGAACATGGGGTAGAGTTGCGCGATGACTTAGGTAGTCTTCGAGCTTATGTGTTTTATATGACTGGTGAATTGGAGTTTTTTGTCCAGCATCATACCGAGATATTTGACTTCAGTGTGCCACGGAATCTTGACTCCTAGCAGATCTGTGTCCTCCTTTGTCTGGACCTTCGTTTTGGAGAACAGTATGGCTGAACTCTTCTGGGTGTTTGCTTGGATCTTCCAGTCCATCAGAAACTTCTACAGTATATGAATACTGCTTTGGTGGCTTCTGATAGCTAATTTGGGACTCAGAGATCTTGCTAATAAAGCATTATCATCTCATATAATGTGAGATGGCTTTTTATATTGCATTGATAATGCTGACTAGGAGTGCATTGGAATAGTTGCATTATTCTGTTTGTGATTCCACCTAGACCTGGAGCCTTGTTGTTGTTCAGATGGGTTATGATATTTGTAACTTCTGCTGGAGAAGTGGGTGCGATAGGTTCTGAGTTATCCTTTTGTTGTGTTATGACCTGCTTGACTCGGTGGTGAATCTCGTAGATAAGATTGATGTTCAAGCTTTCATAAGAGAGGTTACATTGAGTTTACAAGCTAGAGCTTTTGCTTTTTCTTTGCCAGTGTGTGCTACTCTCTTCTTGGTCTGAATTGGGGATATAAGTTGTCTTTTAATGCAAAGGGTTGTCAAGAATTTCCAGATGGAGTTGTCATCTGGTTTTAGAGTAGTCAGTTAGGTTCCAAATCTTGGTTTAGATGTTTTTTCAGAGCTTCACGGACTTGTCTATTTAAATTATTCGAGTTGTTTTATATTGTGGAGCTCTTGTATTATGGTAACTCTTTCTTGCTTTGTTTTTTAATCTGATTAGGTCCATGATTTCCTAAGGGATCCGACCGCTAGAGTGAACGTTTGTGATTTGTGTAACAGATGTTATTGTTTTTTGATTTGGCTGGTAAGGTTATTCACGACTATGTCTATTTCCTCTTTTTTGTGGATAACAGGTACTGGGCCAATATGGTCTGAGAGAGTTCTGGAGAGCTTGTCCCAAGATAAAGGGGTGTAGAGGAGAGAATTGCTCTTGTGTACCGAGCTTAAGCAGAATGTAGACATGGGGATGGGGAAGACAACTCGTTTAACGTTTCCAGTTGATATTGGTATCTGATGTTTCTGAGAATGACGAGGTGTAGTACATCTGAGCTTCCAGTTGGGCTGTGATGAGTGGGCTCTGTAGGTCCGGCTATAACTATTGAGTTTTGGGTTGAGTAATTGTCTAGTGTACGACCTTTATTGTTGATTGTGGAGTTGACCCAAGCTGTGTGTTTGGCATTGAAATCTCCAGCCATAATAATGGAGTCAGTAGAGCCGAGAATGGAATCCAAATCAGCTGCCAACAGTGGGATGCCAGATGGGTTGTATGCAGCATAGAATTTTGATGCTCCCAGTTTTGTTAGTGTGAACTTCAATACCTGTTATCTGAAGGTTCGTGGTTTGTGGATTGGTCAGGACATTGTGGCTTAAATAATTTTTCATGTATACGGCTGTGCCTCCTCCACTGGCGGTAAATCTGTCTGTTTTATACACCATGAAGCCCCGTAATTTAGGGCTATTAGCCTGCCTAAGGTGTGTTTCATTAACTAAGACAATATCAGGATTGTATCTGTGAGTGAAGTCTTGCAGTTCAAGGATTTTGTTTAACAGACCATTAGCATTTCATGTTATTATCGTGAGTGAATTTTTTATACATCGTATTTGGCATTTTAAATTCACCGTCAGCATGGATTGGGTTTCTAGATAGACTCTCTTTCTGGAAGATGGTGAGGAGCTTGCGTTGCTGAATTCATTTAGCATGGTGGCAAGAGACGCAATTGGACCTGATGTTAAGTTGAAGCTTGCTTGCTCATGAGATGAAGGAATTAAGTTCGAGCCCCCTCTGCATATGTTTTGGTCATGGATGAAGATCGCGTGCCTTCCTGTGCTGTTGAAGGCGAGGTATTTCGAACAGGAAGGCAACTTTTCATTAATTCAATTAATGGAGTCATTAATGATTCCATAAGGGTCATTAATGACTCCATGATGCTTATGGGGTTATTACATGGAGAAGCAGGGTTCACTCTTGCTGACCCACGATTTTTTGGGTAGAAAAAGTCCCCACCCTCTAGTTTGCAGGGTGAGGTCCTCTACAATTGGCACAACAGGCAGGTGTAGTCCTTGGCTTGGTGCAAAAGCTGGTCTAGTGGCCTTCACCACATTTTAGACATCTGTAGGCTGCTCTGTACAAATTTTGGGCATGCCCAAACTTTTGGCATCTGTGGCATTGGCCTTCCGATGCCCTTTTCCTTAGAGGCTCAGTAGTAATGTTGAGCCTGCATATATTTCTCACTTCGTATATCCTTTTCTGAGTGTTGCTGATTTATATTGATTTTTAATTGGTCCAATGCAATTAATTGTAAGATAACTTTGAATACTTACATTTTTCAATTCATATAATTTTAAATATGAAAAGCATAAAAGGCAAATGAACAATATCTATGCTTCAAATGCGCAGTTAATGTGAAAAACACAAAGGGTTTACATAATCCAGGTGTGATTATGTGCAGATTTCGTCTCCAGGGTTCCAAGGGGTTAAAGAAGCTGTGAAATGGGTGCAACGGTTATGAGGAGAGATTAAAGAATCTGTTTATTAAGAGAAAGACTGGTGATGACATGATAGAGATCTGTAAACTTTTGAACTGATGGTATAAGATAAGATATCGTCTGATGAATATTTTTGTTAAATGGAAGGTTGGGAGAGAAAACGGGATCATCCATGGAAGTCAAATTTGTTTGCAGTCAAGAAATGGGTAAGAGCAGTTTTTGTCACAAAGCAGTGAGTGGAATAGTTTGCTCCTAGGGGTAGTGAGTGCATGCCATGTGAATGAATTTAAGGGAGGATATGACAGCTGGTTTGAGTGATTTACACCGCCTCCCTTTATGAATCGTTGCCTGCAGCTCAGATGACAATAAGAATATATATCCTCTTCTTTTTAAGCATTCTGCAATTGAGCAGGTTCTTCTCTTAGTAGCAAAAACTTTCCTTCCACTCTCTTTTGTTCTGTGCCTTCTCTTTCAAGGTTGTGTACTTGTCTCCAGAGATTCAGCATGTCATCTAGCATTGTTTCCTTTCTCTTCCTCTGGGTCTTTTCCCGTCTATTTTCCCTTCGATGGCATCTCTGATTATTCCATTTCCTCTCAGAATATGTCCAATCCAGTTTCCCTTTATTCTTTTTATCCTCTTTCACAGACTTCTTCTACTCTTTTTAAGACATCTTCATTAGTTATTTTATCTGATGGAAAAAATCCAATGATTTTTTCCAACCTTCTCCAGATCCAAATCTCAAAGCTTTCCAATATCTTATTTTCTTCTTTCTTCAATGTCCAAATTTCAGCTGCATAGAGGGCAACACTCCACACATAACATTTTATTAGTTTTTCTTTAAGTTTCTGTCCATTTTACTTCTGAATAAATTCCATTTTCTATTAAAGGCATCTCTTTCCATAGCTATTCTTGCTTTTATGTCAAAATTTTACATCTTCCATCACTGCTAATCACACTTCCTAGATATTTAAATGTCTTTATTTGATTCAGTTTTTCCCCATTTATTCTGATATCCATATTTGCCTCTTCCCTTGCTATTTCCATTACCTTTGTTTTTCTTATGTTAATTTTCATTCCATAATTGATACATGATTCCAGTAATCTGTTCAACAGATGTAGTCCTGTTTCAGTATTTGATAATAATGCCTTCTCATCTGCATATCTTATTGCAAATATCTGTCTACCTCCAATCTTTATTCCTTCTTCCGAATTCTCCAGTGCTTCTTTTAACATTGCTTCGGAATACATGTTAAACAAAATTGGTGACAGAGAACAGCTCCTCGTCCAATGATATCTGGTTCTGTTGTATCATATATGTCTCTCACCATGTCTTTCCAATCGATACCAGTCTTTTCCATTACTTCCCCCAACTTATCCCATTTTACAAAGTCAAAAGCTTTCTTAAAATCTATATAAGAGATGTTAACTTCTTTATTCACTTCCAGACTTCTTTCACTTATTTATTCTTAACAGTTCATTCGCCTCTATTGTTCCCCTACCCTTCCTGAAACCAAACTGATCTTCTTTGGCTCCCTCTGAAGTCAGAGGGAGACAATGGGTGGTTGTTGCAACAATTCGTGGTGTTAATTTTCCCATTGCCAAAACACCTTTGTGGGCAGGTGCATTGTCCTGATGAAAGATGATTTTTTTCTTCTGCAAACCTGGTCTTTTCTCACGAATTTTTCCCTCTAGTCTGGTTAAAAGATCGGAATAATATTCCTCGGTTATTGATTTACCCTTTTCAAGATAATTAATAAACAAAATGCCTTTAGCATCCCAAAACACCGATGCCATGACCATGATTTCCTACTGACGGAACCGAATTTGTCTTCTTTGGCGCTGAACAACCGGCTTCTGTCCATTGTTTTGTCTGTTGTTTGGGTTATAGTGTATAATGGCGAATCCAAGTCTCATTTATAGTAATAAATCGACCCACAAAATCACTTTTATTCTTGTTAAAACACTCCAAGCACTGCTCAGAGATTTTCATGCAAAAGCGTTTTTGATCTGCTGTGAACAAGCGCGGCACCCATCTTGCGCAAAGCGTTTTCATTTGCAATTCTTCATGCAAAATATATCCTATGCGTTCTTTTGAAATGCCTATAGTCTCAGCAATTTCGCGCTCTTTGACTCGACGATCATCCAATACCATATCGTGCACTTGATCAATGATTTTTGGTATTGTTACACTTTTTGGACATCCTTCACTTGGATCATCTTCAATGCTCGTGCGGCCACTTTCAAACTCTGCAGCCCATTTCTCAATTGTCGAAAACGAAGGAGAAGAGTGCCCATAAACGTTTATGAACGTCGAATGAATTTCGTTTGGCGTTAAACCTTCTTTTACAAAGAATTTTATAACTGCACGATACTCAATTTTATCCAGTTCAAGTGATGCAAACAACACTTTTGCTTCAGATAGCTGTATAAATCAAACTACTTGATAAAATGACTTGCAATTTCACACGGATGCTTACGACAGATGTACCAACTGAATAAAAATCTTGCCAATAGTGTTGCCATCTATGGTCGAGGCCGAGAATTTTTCAGACCACTTTAGTACACTATTACAAACAATAATACTAGTATTAGGGTTCCGGAAGACGATGGGGTGGCACTTTTCTGTTGTACTCTCTCTCTCTCTCTCTCTCTCTTGAAAAGCCTTCATTTATTGCTTGCGCTTACTGTCAGTGTAGGCTTGAAAACGGGGGATTGACTGTATTCTTCTTTTCAGTAATTAAATGCGTTAAAGGATTTATTTATGTTATAACCACGAGATGAAGGCGCTTGTTTGTTGTAATTAATCTTTCTCCTGCAAGTCTTGGATCATTGATAACCTCGAGTTCACGATCAGTGATGAGAGAAGGGTGGATTCCTGCTACTCCTTAACCTAGCCTTAACTTTTTAGAAGTTAAAGTGCTTGGCCTACTACCTTCGTGAACAAAAGGCTCTATCGGATTTATTTATATATTATTTATATGCTCTAATATAAATAGTTCAAGATTTATATTAAAAGTAAATATAATTCTCGATGAAGGCCAGTCGAAAGTAAATGGGCTGTATGTATCATAGTTCTTGAAAAGTGATCGCTTCAGTAATCAAGCCTGGGGCGAGGGAAGGGAGCGGGAAATTATGCTAAGGACCGGGAAGAAGACGGAGTTAGTGAGTGGAGAGGATTAGTCTTGGGGTGGTGGATAATAATCCTAGGGTTATTATTAATCGTACAGAAATCAAATGGATATTTATGTAGTTACACTGTTATGTATTGAAAGATTACAGCACTTTGCTGTAATCTTTCAATACTTTGTTTGCTGTAATTACAGCAAACAAGCGCCTTCATCTTGTGGTTATAAATCCAAAGAGGTATAACATAAATAAATCCTGAGATTAGAATTCGGATTGTATGCTGAAGGTTGATTGTGGTTGGTGATACTTGTTGCTATAGAGTAGTTAATAGTTAAGATGAAATGATATATAGAGGTAAACGTTCTATGCTGTATATAATGGTTGGGACTTCCGAATGATATATTTACAGGTAAGCTTTCTTCCTTTTGTCTATTTTTGTGATTACACATTGCTTAGCTGGTAGACTCTTGCGTGAGTCTGAGGGATTTGTCAATAGATCACCCTCCTAGATCGTCAGGAATAAGACATCGGAATCATTCCTCATTGTACACAAGGATGGAGATTGTAAAAGATATCAAGGACGCCATTCAACAGTTAAACAAAGATATGTCACTTGACATTCTCAAATTCATCCTAAAAAAATTTGAAACGGATTATCCTGGTTGCTTGAATCTCTTCACTCTAGTAAATGACACTGAAGATGATGATTTGGACATCGAAGAGGACATTACACCTGTTCCACCTACAAAGACTCCCCGACAGTTCGATTGTTCACAGGAGGAACAATCTAATAAAAGACGCAGAACATCGGAAGGTGGAATGGAAGATGATGTAACAAGTCACCAAAATCAGATCACCCAAGATAGAAAAGGAAAGGTCCCTCCAGTTATCCTTCGAGATAAAGATAAATGGACCTCAGTCTCAAGATCCTAGGAGAACAAAATATCAATTTCTCCTGGACAAGAAATACTAATAAAGATTCACCTTACCACTGTCACAGATTATCGCATGATGACGAAAATGCTGGACAACTCTAAATTGCCCTTCCACACCTTTGCGCTAGCAAGCAAGAACTTAAAAGTAGTTTTTAGAGGAGTGGCTGAGGACATCACAACTGATGAGATCACAGCTGACCTCATCAATCAAGGAGTGACCCCAATCAAAGTCAGTAGAATGTTGAGGTCAGATAAAACACCAATGCCACTGGTGTTGGTCGAAATCTCCAACACACAAAAAAGAATCTATGAAGTTACCGACATTTGTAAGCTTAAAATTACAACCGAACCTCTAAGGAAGAAGGTATCGGCAGGGCAGTGCCACAGATGCCAGAGGTTCGGGCATGCCCAAAAACTGCGCAGAGCTGCCTACAGATGCCTAAAATGCGGTGAGGGTCACCAAACTAACTCCTGCACCAAGCCCAGATTGATGAACACCTGCCTGCTGTGCCAATTATAGAGGACCACATCCCTCTATTTACAAGGGATGCCTTTTCCATCCAAAAAACTGTGGATCAACAAGCACGAACCACGCTCCTCTGAGCAATGACACAAACAACGAAACAGGTCGTCCTCCAGATCATAATACCTCATTCGGCAACACAGGAAGGCACTCAACCTTCATCCATGTCCAAATCATATGTGGAAGCGGTAAGAACCCAGACTCCTTCATCGCAAGAGCGAACAAGCTCTAATCTCACATCAGCTTTAACTTCATCACTTGCAATCACTTTGCAAGTGATGAGGTTTTTTGAAATCACTTTGCTGCATGAATTTAGCAAAGCAAGCACACCATCTTTCAGAAAGAGATTCTATCTAGAAACCTAATCCATATTAAGAGCTCTCTATAATGTTTAAAAAATTAAACCAAATTCTCTCATGATAACAGCATGGAATGCCAATGGCTTAACAAATAAAATTCTCGAGCGGCAAGAATTCGCAAAAAGATAAAATCCAGACATAATCTTGATCGGTGAATCCCACCCCAGACCATCAAACAACCCAAAACTAAGAGGTTATATTTTATAAAGGACAGACAGACATAACTCTAGTGGAGGCAGCACAACTATTTTTATTAAAAATTATTTAAGCCACAACTCACTGACCAACCTCCAAACTCTAAACCTTGAGGTGACAGGTGTGGAGGTGCACACTAATAATGCAGGCAAACTCAAAATCTACGCAGCGTAAAATCCTCCCAGCATTCCACTATTGACATCAGATGTAGACTCCATCCTCGGCTCCACGGATTCCATAATTATAGCAGGAGACCTAAACTCCAAACATATGACCTGGTTCAGTTCGTCAATCAACTCCAAAGGCCGTACCTTATTCAACTACACGTTACTCAACTCATCAATAGTAGCTGGACCCACTGAGCCCACCCACTACAGCCCATCAGGAAGTTCTGATGTATTAGACATAGTTATCCTCAGAAACATTAAATATCAATACCAGCTGGAGACATTAGAAGAGCTTAACTCAGATCACAATCCCATCCTTCTCAGGTTAGGACTTCAAGATCAGCTCTCTCCCCATCATTCTTTCTTACCATGGGACAAGCTCTCTAAGGTTCTCCCAGTCCACATCGGTCCACCCCCTGTCATTCGTAAAAAAGAAGAAATAGACCAAGCTGTAAGCAATTTAACTAGACAAATCAACACAGCAATAGCATCAGTCACTCAAACCACTGTTCTTCCACGCTCCCAACTTGATTCCAGAAGAGATAATGGACCTGGTTAGGGCCAAAAATAAAGCCAGGAAGCGATATCACAACATCAGAGCCCCGCAGGACAAAACAACCTTAAACAACCTGAACAGACTGGTTCGAGAAGCCTTCTAGAAGTACGGGAATTCCAAATGGGAATCCAAACTCAGGGAAATCAACCTAGAAGATAACTCCATGTGGAAGTTTGTAAAATCTCTTCGTACTAAAAACAACCACTTCCCCCTTTGAAGACCGATCTTGGAATTGCACATTCAGATGAAGAAAAAGTAGAAACCCTAATTGACAATCTGGAAAATCAATGCAGCCATCTTATGTAAACTTAAATATCAATCTTATTTACAAAGTTCATCGTAAAGTTAGAAATGCACTAAGACAGCCTAAGGATAATTCAGAAACCATAACCCCCACATCTCCAACAGAAATAATAAATATTATTTCCCATCTGAAGAATAAAAAGGTCCCTGGCCCTGATGGTATTACCAATAGAATAATAAAGCTACTTCCATGGAAAGCCATAATTCATCTAGTTAATATTACAAATTCCATTTTAAGATTCGAGTACTTTCCCACGGATTGGAAGATGGCGGACATTATACCTCTGAAAAAGCCTGGTAATAACCACAACTTCCCCAAAGCTACAGGCCCATCAGTCTTCTTTCCTGTCTTGGCAAAGTAATAGAAGAGGTCATCCTATCAAGACTACAATCAGCAGTGGACAAACAGAAAATAATCCCAAATGAGCAATTTAGGTTTCGCAAAACTCACAACATGGTGCAACAAATTCACTGACTAACAGAATATATCACTCATGGTTTTAACTGGCACCTTCACACTGCTGCTGTATTTTTGGATGTTGCCAAGGCTTTTGATAAGATCTGGCATCAAGGCCTTATCTTCAAACTAATTGAAAACAATATCCCAATTAAAATAGTGAAACTCATATATTCATATATTAATGAAAGATGCATGCAAGTAACACTCAACGGAATTGTGTCATCAAGGCGCAAAATTCTGGTGGGAGTACCTCTACCTCAGGGTTCTCTTCTGGCCCCAATACTTTTCACAACTTACATGGCAGATATTCCTCTCAATTCAAGAACAACTACTACGGCCCTTTATGCCGATCACACCGCTATTCTAGCTAGATCGCTCAGCCCTCGCCTAACAATCACTAGACTCCAAGGAATTATCAATGAGCTAGCAAACTGGTTTACCAACTGGAGGATTCAAGTGAACCCCCTCAAAAGCTCAGCCATGTTGTTTTCAAGAAGAAAGGTCTGCAATAAAGAATACATCCTGCTCTCTGGTCATAAGATCTCATGGCAATCAGAGACCAAATATCTTGGGGTATTAATGGATAAGAAACTCCTTTTTAACAAGCACATCAATCTCATTGGCTCCAAATCTTCCAAAGTAATAGCACAGCTCTACCCATTGATCAACCGCAAGAGCAAAATAAATTGCTTCTTTACCGGATGGTAATACGTCCAGTCATTACCTACGCCTCACCAGAATGGAGTCACATTTCAAGATCAAATATTTCGAAATTGCAGAGAATCCAAAACAAATGCCTTAGGATGATTCTGGATGCACCGTGGTTCATCAGAAATTCACAGATTCGCCGAGAAATCGGCTTTCCATACATTTCATCCTTTCTACAAGCTGTCAATTACAATGAGAGTGATTACAACAAACACAAAAGACCGAAGGCTATTCTTCTCTCAACTGATCATAGCTAACACAACTGCCCTCAGAGGGCGAGCTTAACTGCTCACAAACCTCCCATTCCCAAACAACTCTCAGTACAGATAAAGGGGAATATGAAAAGCACTAGTGCTTCACTCATCCTGTCAGTAATGTTAATCGTTAAAATAAATAAATCTTTTAACGCATTTAATTACACTTCGTTCAGTTATGTATTACAAAACAACTTCGTCCGTTCAGTTTTGTAATACATAACTGAACTGATACAAACCGAGCGAAGTTCAGTTTTGTAATACTGGAAAGATGTCAACAAGTTCATATGGTTCAAACCTTAATGACATTTTTATTTTCTTCTTGAACAAAAATGATTCTTTTTTTACATCTCTGTGCACTAGAATTATGAGCATTATTTTGATATTAGCAATATCCATGTGGCCTATGAAACTACAAGTGAAGTGAAATGTGTCCCACGTGTTATTTTATTTCTAATTAGTATTTCAATTTGGTATATCTTTGGTAGAATCGGATATGAATGTCTAGAAATAATGATAAACTTAACCCGCAGTCGAGGCTGTGAGAAATCCAATTAAATTCGCATTAAACGCACATTTATTGAGTTTTTAAGTAGAAAAACGGAGAATTTGTTCCTGGAGTGGCCATTGCCTTATGCAGATTCGCGTGTCATAAGGTTGCATTAGAAATACAAGTGTCAGAAAAGATGAAACTAATATATATCGTGTTTGCATTTTAGCACCCACCTCATCCCATTGATACCATTCGTCACAAAACGATAATCCTTTCTTTCTTCCAATAGCATCACGTAATTTAAAACACTGTTACAGTTTTACACTAGCCGCTTACACAATCGCATTATTAACTATTCCAATAATGGCGTACTCAAAAACTAAAAATACTTTTCCGAAGTACTTCGCTCAGTTTTGTAAAATTTGGTGTTGCATGTATATTGATACTGCCTTCGTTGCACATTCAAGTCCACGTTAATATCCAGTAATTTAAAAAAAAAAAAAAATCAGGTACGTTAAATATCAAATGAAAAGCTTATTTGAAGTTTTGCCCAGTTCATTCAGTATTATCTTAAGGAATTTACATGCCACAAGTTAGATATGAGATTTAATTAAC
This sequence comes from Typopeltis vanoorti, assembly GCF_054136105.1. Taxonomy (NCBI): domain Eukaryota; kingdom Metazoa; phylum Arthropoda; class Arachnida; order Uropygi; family Thelyphonidae; genus Typopeltis; species Typopeltis vanoorti. Next base: position 43,034,550 of record NC_143560.1, read on the forward strand.
TGCCTATTTCTGTATACATTGATCAGTGGCAGAATGAAAAAAAGAAAATTTTGCATCTCCCAATGTTTGGTTGGAATATATACAAAATACATATAAAGAATCATAAAAGCATTTCCTCATCCTAGCAAGGTACTTGGAAGGGGGGGGGGGTCCCCCCATTGTTTTCTATTTGCAATACTACATATGTAAATTTGTGCAGTGAAAAATTTGGATTATTTCATTGTACATGTCCAAGTTTGCTTGATGAAATAAGCCACAAATATGCACATTCTATTCTTTTATACTTTATACAAGCTTTTTGTAATACAGTCCCACCACACATGAAAAATCATGGAACTTGCAGCAGCCTTTGTTATTCTATTTGAAGAACAGTAGTTCATAGCTCTTTAGGAAAACTAGAGTGAAGAAAGCATTCCCGATGAATGGAAGCAGAAGAAAAGATATAGTAGGTTTGGAATTACTGTGTGTGTATATATATGTAGTGGCCAGCTGGTACTGCATCTGGTTTTATAGATTGGAAGGAATGAAGTTTGATGAATGGCCACTCACTATGTTATGTGTAAACAAACGACTGAAATGGAAACAGAAAGCCTGTGTTTTCCTGTCAATTTTGTATTGTAAATGTGATATGGATTTGATAATCTAGGAACCTCACTCTGGAGACTAAACATAGAACTTTCTTTTGAAGCCATTCCACATCTTTAACCACTCCAACAGCTTCACAGATGAAAAAATATATATAAAAAAAAAATATAAGCTTTGTATCTACATTATTTCAATAGTATTCAAATATTATATTAACGTCAATGGACACTTCACATCCATGTAATTATTGACATGTATATACATTAAGGCTGGTTCAGTGGTTAATAAGCAGGATAGTGTCTTCACATTAGCCAACAGAAATCATCTGCTGTGTAAAGATATTCATAGAACTTTCTTTCGAAGCCATTCCAGATCTTTAACCACCCTAATAGCCTCACAGATGAAAAAATATATAAAAATATATAAGCTTTGTATCTATGTTATTTCAATAGCATTCAAATATTATATTAACCTCGATGGACACTTCACATCCATATAATTATTGACATGTATACACATTAAGGCTGGTTCTGTGGTTAGTAAGCAGGATGATGTCTTCACATTAGCCAACAGAAATCATCTGCTGTTTAAAGATATTCATAAATATCCATGCCACAGTGGCATTTAAACCTGTAGTCTAGATTAGAGATCAGAGATGCCCTCTGCTCTGTCAACAAATTTGATGCCTCACCTCTATTTTAGAGGTGAGGCATCAAAATTGTCCAGCACATTAAATTATAACACTAATTTAATGTGCTGGACAGATTTGGGATTTATGCAATATGCAAATCTGAGTATTTGCTTGAGGGACCACATTGTTTTGGAAGCTACATATGAAACATGGTGTATTTTCCTTACTGGCTGAAAATCCTTTATTTTTCAGCAACATACACACATACACCATAGGATCTCCCCAAGTATTATTAGGTCTGATAATAATAAAATATTAGTATTATGTATAGAAAGCATTACAGTGATATGTAGAAATTCTGAAATATATTAGTTACCACACATTCTGTATTGAGATCAGTGGAGGAGAAAAAAAAAAGTCTATACAGAATTACCATAAGTGGCTGAAGATGCTTTATTTAATTTTAACAACTCATACATGTGGCCTCCAAAATATGGTATCCTACTTCATTCTGAAAGACTAGTTTTTTCTGAGCAACTCCTCTATAGGAGTACATAACTTCTAAAAGACTTGATTTGATCTGTACAAATCCTAAATATGTCCTGTATATTCAATTATTATTATTATTACCATATTTGGGATGGGTCACCAAATTTGTTGACCAAGAGTGAATACTGAAAGATTTTTTCACTTGGTTATACTATAAATTAAAGATGTCAAGAAACTATATTAGTTACATCTTTTATACAAGTCCAGAGTATTTTAGTTTGACACCTTTTGGCTACTTGTATATGGAAATATGAATTCTGTATTACTTCAACCTTGGTATCACTTCTCGGCTGTTCTTTGACAAACAGCAAAACTCCATGAGTTTGGCTGTTCACTAAACTTATGTTTAACATCTCTCCATTCCTTCCAATCTATAAAACTAAATGCAGTAGCAGCTGGCCACTGCGCGCGCACACACACACACACACACACACACACACACACACACACACACACACACACACACACACACACACACACACACACACACACACACACACATATACACACACACATATATACACACACACAGAGTAATTCCAAGCCTACACTATCTTTTCTTCTGCTTCCATTCATTGGCTGCCACTGATGAGACCTCAGTAAAGGTCAAAACTGATCTGGATAGTAGCCCTTATCATTATACATATCTGTAAGGAAATGTGCTTTGCATTATAGGATATAAAGGCAATTGATGTCAAGTCATTAGCTTCTATATACAAGTAGCCCAGTCATGAAGTGACTTCACGTGCAAACTTTGTTTGCTTTCACTTGGATAAAGGATGAAACCAAGAATATAATTTCTTGGCATCTTGAATTTTTAAGAGTGGATGCTATCTAATCTACAGGATTTGGTATATAAATACAGTATTAGAATCAGTACTAAAAAAAAGAAGCAACATTAACACTCGAATTACAAAAATACCACGTCAATATAATTGGTGTTTCTGAGACTAAGAAAATCAGAACAAGTGAGTCACTTCAAAATAATAAGGTGATTTATTCAGATGCTGGATTATTATTATTATTATTATTTAGGCTTACATGTAGTCAAAAGACTCATCGTGGGAGGTCCTTTCTAAGAAACACTAGTCTATCAAGACTCATCGAGGGAGGTCCCTCCTAGGAAACACAAAGTCTATCATACCACTCCTTAAATGCATTGACCATTCTTGCTCTCACCACTCCATCAGGCAATGCATTCCATGGTTCAACCACCCTCCATGCAAAGAAACCACTCCTCCTCATCCTCTTTCTCACAGTTTTCGTAACTTCCAGGGATGGCCCCTTATCATGACTCCTTCCCGCTGTTCAACCAAGCGAAAGAACTCCCTAATGTCAACCCTGTAACCACTGCTCAACAGTTTAAAAGTCTCAATCATATCACTCCTCCTTCTTCTATCCACCAAACTCTGCAGCTCACACTCCCTCAGCCGATCCTCATAACTAACATTGTACAGTCCCGACACCATCTTTGTCATCCGCCTTTGTACCCTTTCCACAGTTAATTTATCCCCTTCAAATCCTGGGGGACCAGATCTGAGAACAACAGTCTAAGTGTGGTCTGATCAGAGTCTTATACAACAGAATGATAACTATTTTATCTCTGTGGGTCAGTGTCCTTCTCATTATTGTAGCAATCCTCTGCATTACCTTCACTACCTTTGCAATATGTCCCCTAAATTTCAGGTTTCTATCACTCATCAAACCCAGATCTCTTGTCTCTCCTACTTCCTCCAGTTTAACTCCTCCCATAGAATATGCAGCATCCCATTGATGTGTCCCAAACCTCAAGTCCTTAGATTTTGCTGCATTAAACTGACCCCCATTCATTTGCCCATTTATCTAGCTTATTGAAATCCTCTTGCAGGGGTACCACATCTGCACTATTACTAATAACCCTTCCCAGCTTCGCATCATCAGCAAACAACCCTATATCCCCTTGCAATCCACAGACAATGTCATTGATATAAAGGTTAAACAATGTAGGTCCCAGTACTGAGCCCTGTGGAACCCCACTTGTAACCTTCTGCCTCTTTGATATTGCTCCACCATATACAACTCTCTGATACCTATCGGACAGCCAATCCAGTTGACCAATCTGACATCCAGACCCATGTGCTGCAACTTGAATATCAGCTTATCATGTGGCACCCTGTCAAATGCATTTGCTAAGTCTAGGAAAATGGCAGTATATGCCTTTCCCTCATCTAATGCTCTTGTAACTTTATCATAAAAGGCTAGCATATTGCTAAAAAAGGAGCGCCTCTGCACAAATCCATGCTGACTCTCACTGATAACATTACCCTCATCTGCCCAATGCTGTATATGGTCCCTCACTACTTTCTCCAAGATCTTACTAACTACTCATGACACACAAACTGGCCTATAATTAGACACTTCCAGTCTGCTACCTCCCCTATGCAAACCTTCCTTCCATTCCATGGGCACCTTTCCCGCAGCCACTTTCATTGAAAAAGCCAGGTCAAGGGCACTGTCAGTTCCTTAGCACATTCTCTCAAAACTCGTGATGAAATACCATCCAGTCCTACAGCTTTACTAACATCCAGAGTACTCAGTATGTGGAACATGCTCTCCTCCTGCACCTCTAAACCTCGAACCTGCTCCATCCCTCTAGTATTCAAATTGACTCCTCCAGGATGAAATTATCCAAGAAAGTGTTCATTGAACAATTTCACTATATCCTCTGCATCAGTCACTCTATTCCCATTTTTATCCCATAATGTCATTCTTCCACAGTCATTTCTCCTCCTACTGGCCACATAGCTAAAAAATTCCTTAGGATTTTCCTTGGATCTAAGAGCCAATCTTTTCTCATATTCCAGTTTTGCCTTCCTTACCATACTAGTCACTCTTCTAGCCTGTGTCTTATATTTTTCATGCATCTTCTCTTCACCTGTCTCCTTATATCTCTTCCATAGCCTCTTTTTCGCATGTAGCTCCTGTTTAATATTGTTTGTCATCCACTTTACTCCTAATTGTGTCCTCTTCTTCACTCGTGGAATACACCTTACCATTGCTGCTAACAAATATTCCTTCACAATTTCCCAAGCACTAATGATATCCCGTCCTTCCAATTCCTCCCTCCACGAAACTTCCCCAAGTTGACATCTAAGACTATTATAATCACCTGCTTTATAATTCCACATACATTCCTGTCTCTTTGATACTTCCGCATGTCTATTCATTTTCCAAGTCAAAACCATATGGTCACTCTCTCCAACTGGTGGAAGAGATGTCATCTCAGTTATTATCATCTCTTCTGATGCTATAACCAAATCCAAAACTCTCGAACCTCTTGTTCCCTCTGTTACATGTTGCCTAAGACATTTGTCCCTGAAGAATTCTAGAAAAAGGAAGTTGTAGTTATATCTTCCTCATTCAAGAAAGTTGTCTTCTTTATACATATAGATAAATTTTAACTAGAATGTTTCAAATAGAGTGATGTGAACAGATTTCAAAATTGAAAATTTGACCACTGATGCCAAGTATGCATATGTCTCCTATGAAGGGTAGCAGTAGGACTTTTGGAGTCATTTGAGAGGATAGCTAATATATTGGAGACTAAATGTTTAAGACGAATAGGGAATGAATCACAGAAACATAGAAGTGTATTGGGAAAATTTGGAGGACAGAACAGAACTAACAATAGTGGTAGTACTTCTTAGATTAATGTTCAGAACATGGATTATTCATTACTAATATGATGTACTACCATACAAATGCTCATAAATTCATCTATTGGGGGGGGGGGGAATACACATTTAATAAAATCTAAATAAGAGAATTCTTACATCCATGACCCAATTGTACAGAGGATTTGAACTAGGATGTGGGTACAAGCTACTGTTTAGCAGAATAAAATTGAGTATCACCAAAAAAAAAAATGTGTTTCTAAATTTTGAAGAGGAATCAAAATTGATCAACTTCAAGATATGAACTGTAGACTGAAGTATAAAAACATTGCAAAGGTTGGTCGATTCGTAGAGCCTCTGCTATTAATGGCTCAGTTAAGTAATTTTGAGCACGGTTAGTAGTTGGAAGGGGACCAATTGTTCGTTGCTGTTGGCACACTCTCCCTCGATGAGTCTTTGGACTCCATGGAGGTGTCAAATAATAATAATGATAACATTATTTGAGACAAGGAGGAGAGTTTGAAAAAACGAAGAAGAAGAAGAACTATTGATTTATTCAAGGAAGCATGTAATGATATTGTCAGCAAGTATAAAAATAAAGACTCTGTGACAGAAACAGGAAGTTAAAGAAGCAGTCCACATAGAAAGTTCATGGCCAATAAATCAGTATATGCTCTTAGAGAATATTTAGAAAAATTTTATAAATCCAGGTTGTGTAAAATTAACTAAAACAAAAGTCATAGAAAGATTTTGGAAGAATCGGGATTCTGGAGAAATTATTTATTGGTATGAGACCTGATACAGAGATTCAGGGAAATTCAATTATGATTAGAGGAATGGTGAGAATCTGTGTAAGTTATGTAACTATGTTATTATATGAATATGCTTAATCATAGAGATGATCATGAAAAGGATGATTGTGCATTCATCTGGTTTGGACATATTATGTGTGCACAAATATCTGCATAAGTGAAGCATTGAATATGAACAGAGATCTGAAAGTCATCCAACTGGGTCATATTAAAAAAAAAAAAAAAAAAAAAAAAAAAGCATGGGATAACTTTTTGTATCTGTACACAAATGCCAAGAGTATCAAGAACAAGGGAGGATTGAGTTTGTTGACTTGGTGAATATGTTTTGTCCTCAGATTATTGGCATTAGTGAAACCTGGCACTAGATTGAGTGTACCTTTTACACTCAATACTAGTACTATACTAGTACCTTTTAACTCAATACACTGGTATTGAGTGTAAAAGGTACAGTATTTTTTAGGAAGAATAGACAAAATTGGAGATGGGGGGGGTATTGTTAATTATATCCAATAATTTGAGTCCAGTTAGGGTAGGAAGTGATTGCAACATTAGTAACAATCTTCCATGTAGTAACAAGTTTGAAATAATTTGGTGTGAGGCGGAATCTGACAATCAAATACATAGTGGTGTGCCCATTAAGTTTATAGTACTGATGAAATGCATTGCTATAAACTTAATGGTCACTAAACAATTAATCATCATGGGTGATTTTAATTATCCAAATTATCTTGATTGAATTCCTTGAGCTGTTACGAGGCAACAGAAATTATCTGATACAATAGAACATTTAACCTGCATGTGACAGAAATAACTCATTATATCTGATTATAGGGTCAGAATGGGTTTCAGTTAAAGACATAACTATACTGTGTTTGGTTGGTGACAGTGATTATGCCATTCTGACCTGGGAAATGGCTAAGTATGTGGATGTTCCATCCAGAAAAGGTTACATCCAATCTACAGAGTAAGAAATCATGGATGAGGAGTATACTAGGTTCTGTTCTGTGGTATCATTTACTAGATGGGAAGCATATTGGAGATGCTTGGGATTAATTTAAAACATATTTAAATGTTGTAGTATCAGAATATGTTACTAAAGATTGAAGAATAAATAGCATAGGAATGATATGAACATTCAGTCTTATTAATGAAGAGATTCTTAAAAAGAATATGATGTGAAAGAAAAGAGAAATACTGTGTAGGTGGTAAAATGTTTTGGAAGAAATGATGGAAAGTACCATGAAATTTATCAATGATTATAAAGATATTAGAATTCAAGGATATTCTGGATTATTATTATTATTATTCGTGACACCTCCAAGGAGTCTGAAGACTCATCGCGGGAGGACACCCACTATACATCTGTCTCCAACACTACACCGAACCTCTACTACCAATCACCTCCATCAATGCCATCTACTGCCCACCACCACAACTAGTATTTTTTGTCTGTAAATTGCGTGTGTTCTGAAACGCCGATTTATCTGTATGCGGGATGAGAAACTCAAGTTTCCGGGAGAAACCCTGCTACCTCCGTATGAGATCGGCTAACTCATCTTTGATTGAAAAATTCCACATAAAGATTCCTCCCAAAAATATTTAAAAATAACAGGTGTAATTAACTCTATATTTAAACCAAACCTAGTTCAAAAACAAACCAGACTAAAAGTATACAATACATTAGCTCTACCAGTCTTAATGTATGGAAGTGAAATCTGGACAATAAAACAAAAAGACAAATAAAGATTAACAACAGCAGAAATGAAGTTTATGAGAAAAACTGCAAAGTATACCCTATTTGATCACAAAAGAAATGAAGAAATTATGAAAGAATTAAACCAAGAACCAGTAATAGAAAAAATTAAAAAATATAAGCATAAATGGATGGAACACGTTCAAAGAATGAAAACAGAAAGATTACCAAAACAAGCCTTAAAGTACAAGCCATTAGGAAAAAGAAACCCAGGACGTCCTCTTAAACGATTCAACGATGACTTCTAAGGCCGGAACAGGCCATGCTAGGCCTAAATCCTTGATACGCATGATGATGATGATGATTCCTCCCGTCATGACGAGAATCAAACTTAGGCCTATTCCAATCGAAGGGCACAGTGTACTGTCGTTCTTCCAATGCATAGAATAATCACTTTAAAATAGTTGAATAAACAGCATGGAAGGATTCAGTTTGATGAAGTAAGAAGTAAGAAGTAATTAGCTAATAAAGCTAAGAAAAATCCTAGTAAGTTCTTTGGATATGTGGCAAGTAGAAGGAAAAATGGCTCCATAGTTCAGTCGTTATAGGCAAAGCCCTTTGGTCACAAAGATCTAGGTTTGATTCCGTCAGTGACACGAGGAACTTTATCTGGTCTCTTTCGACGAAAGGCGAGTTAGCTGGTCTCATATGGAGGTAGGGGTTTTTTTCATCAGAAACTCAGGTTTTTCGTATCCCAGAACAGGCAAACCAGCCCCATGAACACGCATCTACAGACATAGGACACACTGGGAAGCATAGGACTTACCACCTTATCCTTAAGTTACAGTTGCGATAGCGAAGTCCAAGAATAGTTGGAAGGTCATGGGCACTTAAGTGCCTGTTTGGACCACTGAGGGATGGATGGATAGAGAAAGAAAAATGACTGGGGGGGGGGCGATGCTAGTTGATGGCACTGGCAGATTGGTAACCAGTGCAGAGGATATAGTTGAATTATTCAATGATCAGTTTATCAGCGTATTTCATTCTCATGAAGGCAACATCAGGAGGACCTGGAGCTTCAAAAGTATGGTGGAGGAGGGACTGATGGTGAATGAGCAGGAAGTATATGAGGAATTAAGCAAATTTGATGTTAATAAGGCAGTAGGATTTGACAGTATATTGTTATGTGTACTAAGGAAATGTCCTATGGAATTAATGGCACCTTTGGCACAACTATTTAACAAGAGTAATGCAACATGACAAGTCCCAAAGGTATGAAGGGTGGGGAAAATTGTTCCACTTCACAAAGGGAAGGAATATAAGACTTAGGCTACAAATTATTGGCTAATCTGTGTGTCTAGGTTTGTTGTTAAGGAATTAGAGAAGTTGGTGATAACTAGGATTCAGAAGTGGGTTCATAATAGTAGTGTTCTTTAGGATGGTCAGCATTGGTTTGTTAGGGGGGGGGGGATCATGTTTCAGCAATCTGCTTACATATTACAACAAAGTGACATACTCACTTGATAAAAGAGATGCATATGCGTTTGTGTACTTGGATTTTTCAGAGCCTTTGGAAGGCTGCCACATGACAAGTTAGTAGCTAAACTGAAACAGATAGGATTAGATAACAGGCTAGTATGTTGGATAGATGATTGTCTGTCAGACAATCATCTATCCAAGTCCTCCATATCAGCAGGTTGTATATGGAGGAGTGGTATCCCAAAAGAGGATGGTCACTAGTGGAGTGCCATAGGGATCTGTTTTGGGATCATTATTGTTTGTGATATTTGGGACTGGCTTAACTGGAGATGGGCAGCTGTTCACCAATGGTGCAAAGTTGGGAAGGGCTATGAGAAGTAGAGTAGATGTCGCATTGCAGGATATCTGAATATACTATGTGAGTTGGTAAATGATTGGAACTATCAGTTTAATGTTTCCAAGTGCAAGGTCTTAGAATTTGGTAGGCAAGGTTGGGATGCAGAGTGTATAATTGATGGAGAAATTTTTGGGAAGTGGAGGAGATGAGAGATCTGGAAGTGATGGTGTGGTGGACAGAGATTTGAAGTTTATGGGTCACATTGCCAAAATTATAAGAACACAATAGATTATCACAATTATGAGAGGGATGCTGATATTTAGAAGCAAAGAAGTCATGGTTCCCCTGTGTAATGCTTTGATCAGGCCACATATTAGACTACTGTGCACAGATTTGGTTGCCTGGTGTTCAGGGGGATGAGAATGAATTGGAAGAGGTTCAGAGAGTTTACTAAGTTAGTGTCAGCTCTAAGGAATGTCAGATATGAGGCGAGATTGGAGGAATGTAATTTACAGTGCCTTGTGAATAGAAGAAGAAGAGGGAATATGATTGAGACATAGAAATTGGTGAGGGGGGCCATCCATGGAAGCTATATAGGAGGATGTAAACAGGGGAGCAAGAAGTAGGTTCTTTGCATGGAGAGTGATTGGTGCAGAAACTGTGAAACTCATTCACGATGGTGCTGCACAACGTCTTATCATTTAATAGATTTCTGTAAAAAACTCTTAAATGATATTGGAAGAGGTTCAGAGAGAGTTTACTGTCAGCTGTAAGGAATGTCAGATTATGAGGAGAGACTGAGGGAATGTAAGGGAATGTAGCTGGCCTGGCTGGCCGAGTGGTTAGTGTATCTGCTCTCCAGCCAAAAGTCTGTGTGTTCGAATCCCGCTGTGGGCATGGATGTTTGTGATTGTCTGTGGAAAAACTAGTGGTGGTGGTGGTCAGCGATAGATGGCATTGGTGTAGTTGTGGTCTGTTGTGGACTGTGTGGTGGAGACAGAGGTGTAGAGCAAGTACCCTCCCTCGATGAGTCTTTGGACTCCCTGGAGGTGTTAAATAATAATAATAATAAAAAATAATATAATATGTGATTTAACGTCATGAGTATATATTTCAATTCTAGATGTAGAAAAGCCATCAAAAATCTGAAATAATGAAATATGGTTAAACTTGCCAAGAAATTATATTGTATAATCTTTTTAATCAATGTGTAAGCAAACAAACTTGAAATATCTTGATGACTAGGCCACTTGTATGTAGTGACTGATGGCTTCAGTGCATACCATTATGCACATCCAAAAGGAAGTGTGCTTTGCATTATGGGATACTAAGGCAATTGATTCAAGTCAGCCTCTATATGCAAGTAACCTAGTCATCAAGATACTCCACATGAAAACTTTGTTTGCTTACACTTAGATAAAGGATTAAATAAGAATATGACCTTGGTGAGTTTAATTTAATTTCTACCCAAGTGAAAAAATATTCACGATGGCTGCACAACATAGATAGCATTGGTGTAGTTGTGGTCAGTTGGTGGACTGTGTGGTGGAGACAGAGTTGTAGAGCAAGTACCCTCCCTCGATGAGTCTTTGGACTCCCTAGAGGTGTTAAATAATAATAATAATAATAATAATAATAATAATAATAATAAAAATAATATATGTGATTTAACATTATGAGTATATATTTCAATTCTAGATGTAGAAAAAGCCATCAAAAATCAAGCCATCACATTGCATTGTGTCCAAAACCCATGAACAAACACTATTTCTGAATATTACAACCATAAATTCAGATAAATCAGCTGTGACAATTTGTATAACTGATGATTTCGAGTAGAAAGTAGATGCGAATTCACATTTTCGAATTGCATGCAAACAGGTCGCATGATAGCACTTAACAGAATAAAAGGCAAAAGGTTACACAAAGCTAATTGTTTGAAGGAAGTGCTTTTTATGAAGGAATAAAGTTGCAAACTTGGATGTCTTGTAATTTATCAGAGACATCATCTAGATGATTTCACATAGGAAAATTATTGGAAAACTTGAAGAAGGGTGGGTACAGATTACTGATATTGCAAAGAGTTTGGAATCTCACATTGCATTGTGTCCAGGCTCTGAGGAATTTTTCAAATCAAAGGATTGTGTTCCAGACATTTGCTAAAAGGTTGCCCTTACTCTATCATGGGGCACGAAGACAGATTTTTGTTCATAACAGCTAAACGTAATTGATGCACCACAGCAGGTCACAAGTCGGCTCCATTAAGCACAGGGGAAAATTTTGTCAAGATATTATGCTAATATCTTGACAAACTGTGGCAAGATGTCTGCAACAAGTAAGCCTATATGCCTGAAGGCCTGTGTTTCTTTATCCACAGTTATCCATTGTAGAGCATTTTCAATGGTGTATCCATAAAAATTGGACAAGACACTAATGGATTAATGTACTCTTTACAGATGAGAGTTGTTTTAGTCTTTCCTCTGATTCTAGATGACACTTGATCTGGCAAGAAAGTGGTACTGCTTACCATCGAGAGAATGTTCTTGAAAGGTATAGATATGGTAGTGCTGGGGTAATGGTATGGGGAGGCATTATGCTTAATTTGAATGCATTATGGATGCACTGAGCTACATGTGCTGGACAAAGGAACTATGACTGGTGGATACTGCAGTGAAGTTATTCAACATCATGTCTGATTGTTCTGTGGTGCTGTAAGTTTTCATTTTTATGTATGACAGTGCCACACCACATTATACATCAAGTAGTGGAAACCCAGGATATTAATTGAATCAAGTGGCCAGCATGCTCCCCAGATCTCCAGTGTATTACAGAATAGGGAGAGAAGACACATTGCTGCTCAAAATTCCCCTCCAGAAAACCAGCAAGGCCTTATCCTTGCTCTGAAGGAGGAATGGGCCAGTTTATCTCAAGAACTCCTGAATCACTTCTTGGTGCTAAGCATGGTATGTGAAAGCTACATTGCAGTTTGGGGTGGTCAACCAGGTCTCACTAATGCCTGTATTTTTTGGCCAAGTTGAGCTTACCAATGCGCAAAACTCCTCACCCTTATTCCTGATACTTCTTGCATTTGTGTACATGCATTTCAACATCCCTCTGTATCCATAGTTATCCTTGTGTAATGTCATTATGAACCCATTTAAATTGGGGACCTGTGAAATCCTGTTTGGCATTGCATAATCATTATTGTACCCATGCTCGTTTATCACAGGAGTCACCAGATACACATGCTTGATGAGGACACATGCCAACAAATAGAAGACCAAAACAAGAAAGGAAAAACAAGAGATCTTTTCAAAAAGATCAGGGAACTGACAGGGAAGTTTAGTGCCAAGCTGACAATATCGAAAAGTAAACACGAAGGATATTATTATTATTATTATTATTTAGGCCTCCAAGAAGTCAAAAGACTCATCGTAGGAGGTCCCTCCTAGGAAACACAAAGCATACCACTCCTTAAACTCATTGACCATTCTTGCTTTCAGCACTCTATTAGGCAATGCATTCCACGGTTCAACCACCCTCCATGCAAAGAAACCACTCCTTACCCTCTTGCTCACAGCTTTCTTTCGTAACCTCCAGGGATGTCCCCTTGTCATCACTCCTTCCTGCTGTTCAACCAAGTGAAAGAACTCCCCAGTGTCAACCCTGTAACCACCTCTCAACAGTTTAAAAGTCTCGATCATATCACCTCTCCTTCTATCCACCAAACTCTGCAGTCCACATTCCCTCAGCCGATCCTCATAACTAACATTGTATAGTCCTGAAACTGTCTTTGTTATCTGCCTTTGTACTCTTTCCACGGTTAATTTATCCCCTTCAAATCCTGGGGACTAAATCTGAGAACAATAGTCTAAGTGTGGTCTGATCAGGGTCTTATACAATGGAATGATAACTCTTTTATCTCTGCAGGTCAGCGTCCTTCTCATTATTGCAGCAATCCTCTGTGTTACCTTCACCACCTTTGCAATATGTCCCCTGACTTTCAGGTTTCTATCAATCATCAACCCCAGATCTCTTGTCTTCCCTACTTCCTCCAGTATAGCTCCTCCAATAGAGTATGCAGTGTCCCATCGATGTGTCCCAAACCTCAAGACCTTACATTTTGCTGCATTAAGCCAACACTCCCATTCATTTGCCCATCTGTTTAGCTTATTCAAATCCTCTTGCAGGACTACCACATCTGTACTATTACTAATAACCCTTCCCAGCTTCACATCATCCACAAACAACTGAATATCCCCTCAATTCACCGACAGTGTCATTGATATAAAGGTTAAAAAATATAGGTCCCAGTACTGAGCCCTGTGGGACTCCACTTGTAACCCTCTGCCTATTTGAAATACACACAACTCTGATACCATACACAACTCTCTGATACCTATCATACAGCCAATCCTGAATCCAGTTGACCAACCTGACATCCAAACCCATGTGCTAGAACTTAAATATCAGCTTGTCATGTGGCACCCTGTCAAATGCCTTCACTAAATCCGAGAAAATGGCAGTATATGCCTTTCTCTTATCTACTGCTCTTGTAACTTTATTATAAAAGGCTAGCATATTGTTAAAATAAGAGTGCCCCTTCACAAATCATGTTGACTCTCACAGATAACATTACCCTCATTTGCCCAATGTTTTATACGGTCCCTAACTAATTTCTTCAAGATTTTAACAACTACTGATGACACACAAACTGGCGTATAATTAGACACTTTCAGTCTGCTACCACCCTTATGCAATGGCACTATCTTACCTTCTTTCCATTCCCTGGGCAGCTTTCCTATAGACAGGTCAAAGGTCAAAACCAGGTTAAAGGCACTGTCAGTTCCTTAGCACATTCTCTCAAAACTCGTAGTGAAATACCATCCAGTCCCACAGCTTTACTGACTTCCAGAGTACTCAGTATTTGAAACAACATGCTCTCCTCTAAACCTCGAACCTGCCCTATCCCTCTAGTATTAAAATTTACTCCTGCAGGATGAAATACACCAATAAAGTGTTCATTGAATAATTCCACTATGTCCTCTGCATCGGTCACTCTATTCCCATTTTTATCCCACAATGTCATTCTTTCACAATCATTTCTCCTCCTACTGGCTACATAGCTAAAAAATTCCCTAGGATTTTCTTTGAATCTTATGGCCAATCTCTTCTCATAACTTACAGAAGCTGCAGACATCAAAGAAAGATGGAAAGAGTATACAGAAGCCCTTTATAGAAAGGACTCCAAAATTACGGAGAAATTTGAAGAGCAGGATTATACACAGGAGCAAGTACCACTGGAGAGTGAAGTGAGGTAGGCACTGCAACAGCTATCCAGTAAGGAAAGCACTAGGAGGGAATGGAATACCTATTGCAATGCTCAAAACCCTGGGAGAAGAGGCAGTTAAAATTTTAACAGCTCTATGTCAGCAAATTTGGATTGCAACTACATGGCCTAGGGAATGGAAAAAATCAGTTTATATATCTTTATTGAAGAAAGGTGATGCACGAGAGTGCGAAAATGACAGAACTATAGCACTTATTTCTCATGCAAGTAAAGTGTTACTTAAAATCATTCAGAAAAGACTGGAGCCATTCATAAAAAGAGAAATGCCAGATGAACAGGCAGGATTTCCAAAAGACAGAAGATTGCCAATGTGAGATGGATAATAGAGAGAGCACAGGAATATCAAAAAAGAATGTCTATCTTTGTTTCCTTGACTATAGTAAGGCTTTCAACTCTGTAGACTATTGAAATTGTGGAATGTGTTAAGAACATTCAGAGTACCAGAGCATTTCATTATCCTTCTGAGGAATCTTTATTATGAACAAGAAGCTACTGTTCAAACAGATCTTAGAGAAACTGAGTATTTCACAATAGGTAAAGGGGTGTGACAAGGATGCATTTTATCTCCGTACCTGTTTATCTTGTACAGCGAATACATTTTAAGAATGGCAGGGCTGGATGAGTCAGCAATTGGAATTAAAATTGGTGGAAGAAATATTAATAATTTGAAGTATGCAGATGATACCACCTTGCTAGCAGAATGCAAAGAAGATTTGGGGGAACTTATTATGAAAGTTAAAGAAGAAAGTGCTAAATATGGCCTTAACCTCAAAAAGACAAAAGTTTTGGCAACCTGTGAACTTAATGATTTTGAAGTAGATGGGGAGAAAATGAAAGTAGCTAACAATTTTGTGCTCCTAGGATCCTGAATTTATAAAGATGGTTATTGTACTGAAGAAGTTTATTACAAATATCATGACAAATTTAAACAAGATCTTAGAAGATAAAGATATTAACCTCGCAACAAAAATCAGAATCGTGAAAGCTATGGTATTCCCTGTGATACTGTATGGATGTGAAAGTTGGACCATGAGAAAGAGCGAAAGAAGGAAAATAGATGTATTTGAATTATGGGTTTGGAGATGCCTGCAAAGCAAACCAATAAATTAGTGATAGAAATAAAGCCAGATTGCTCCCTTGAAACTATGATCATCAAGCAAAAATTGTCATATTTTGGACATATTATGCAAGCAAATGACAGTCTGGAGAAGATAATGATGCTTGATAAAGTTGATGAAAGCAGGAGAAGAGGAAGACCAAGAATTAGATAGGTAGATGGAGTTAAAGCAACTGGATTGCGCTTGGAAATTCTGAAAGATATGGCCAGGGACAGACCTGAATGGAGAATGTCTGTTCATAGAATCACCAGGAGTCGAAAACGACTCAGTGGAACATAAAACACACACACACACACACACACACACACACACACACACACACACACACACACACACACACACACACACACACACACACACATTATCTCTAGTTTCCCTGGTTTTGCACCACTACAGTTACTCCAGACCATTTAAGTGTAGTCCATCAGGCATATAAAAGTCCTTTCATCCATCAGATTCACTCCATACATCAGTAGACTGCACAATCCTTTAATTGATTCATTGCTCTTCTTCTCAGTTCTCTCGTATCATACTGAGGCAGCAGACTCACAGTCTTTATTTTCTTGCTCTTAATTTTCGATTCCACAAACAACTCTTTCATATCTTTAACTCTAATTTTGTTTTCACAGCAAAAAAAATGGCATTAATGGCCAAATCATATTAAAAATGATATTAGGAAGTAACTTGATTGTTAGCATTTGGGAAGGTTGAAGAGCACTTATCTTAAGGTAGTATGGTCACTTAAAGAGAATTGGAAAGGATAGGTCAGCAAAGCAGGTTTACATGCTACATTGGCGAGAAAAAAGACCAAGATTTAGGCAAATCAGTACAGTGAGGCATTCCCTAGAAGACACACAAAAAAAGGAAGATATGGCAATATTGGAGTGCTGACAGTGACAGACTGATTTGGAGTTATTATTATTACATGTCACCTCCAAGGAGTCCAATGACTCATTATAGGAAGGCACTCTACTCCACTCTGCTACACATGCATCTCACTGTCTTTCCTGCTACTTAACATTCCACTACACACAGCTATTATCAGCGTCATCTACTGCTCATCACCACCAACAGCATTTTTTTAGAGCTGGGTTCTTTACTTTTAGAGTGGTAAATGAGTGGAATAAGCTGCCAGAGTCTGTTGTGGGTGCTATGACGGTGAGTGAGTTCAAGGCAAGGTATAATATGAGTATGATATGAGAATGTCGTATAGTTGTGTGGACATGATGTTTAGGACCTCCCTCGATGAGTCTAAGGACTCCCTGGAGTCACCCGTAATAATAATAATAATAATAAATTAACACCTATCCTGTATTGTCACTTCAAACTTCCCTACTTAACTGGCACATATTCTCCATCCATCTATTCATTGGACATCATCATCAGATGCTGTATGGTTGCTCAGTGATGTGCCACACCAATCTTTGCCATGTGGTCCTGTTGTATGTGGTGAAGATCAGTCACTACAGGCACACCATCCATGTGTCCATCTCATTGATGGTCTACCCTTCCTCTTTGTTCAGGAACTTTTCCTTCTATTACTGTATCCTTAAGGAGCCTTAAAGTTCTTCCAGTCATTTCTGCACCCATCCTAATGTCTGCCTTTCAGTATATGATATCTTCAACAGCTTCATGTACCACCGCATCTCAAAAGCAGCTGTCATTTTCCTTTCAGACTTCTTTAGGTTCCAAGTCTCACATCCATAAGTCACTGTTGGAAAAACATTTACATCTGGAATTCTCAAATTTGTTTCTATGAAGATAGATCCATTGTTTCAGATTTTAGACAAGTCTCTGAGTGTTGTTTTAGTCATTCCTAATATTCTTTTGATGTCTACTGAACAGCAGTTCTTTACATTAATAATGGATCCCAGGTACTCATACTTACTGACTTCCTCAATTCTTTCTCAAAGGTAAGGTACACCTCTTTCTCAGGAGCTTCCCTCTCTGTATTTCCTTTGACAACCATAATCTGTTTCTTGCTAGGATTGAGCTGAAGTCCTCTGTTCTTATTGATCTCATTGACTTTGTCAAGGATTTGTCCTAGTGCTTCTTTGTAATGACAAGGACATGTATCATTGAGTCCTCTTAAGCTCATTCACTGCTTACACACATGATGTCCTCAGCATTGATACTAAACAGATGAGGAGAATGTAGTCATCCTTGCCTAACTCCCTTTCGAACCTGAAGCCTGAATTAATTCAACACCTGTTCTTACCATGGCTTCATGCTCACTGTACAAGTTAGCTATCAACCTGATAACGTGTTGAGGAAAACCCATTATTTTCATTCCTTCCCACAGTTTCTCATGCCGAACACGAGTAGTAGTCTGTGAAGCATATTACTATAGGGAGTCTAAATTCTTTATACTTTTCAATGATCTATCTAAGGAAAAGGATCTTATCTCTGGTACTCTTATCTTTCTTAAAGCCTGCTTGATCCTCAGGTATCTCTGCATCAACTTTTGCTTCAGTCTTATTTAGGATGATGTTTTATAATATTTTGCTTGCATGAGAGATTAAAGTAATAGTTGCAATCCTTATCACCTTTCTTGTGTTGTAGTATGAAAACGGACTTCTTCAAGTCTCTAGGTTAGTGTTTCCCAGTCTTTTTTGAGTTGTGACCCCTCTTCTATAATAGCCAAGTAATCTGCAGCTCCTGCCACATCTGCATAAAAAGTCATTTTTAATAGGGTAAAGAAAACACATTAAAATAGATTTTTCAGAGCATAATTCTAACCTAATATTTAATTAACTTAACATTTAATGTGATGGTTTTCAGTTTACTATTTGTAACATAGAATTTTATTCTAATGATAACACTGGATTTGTATATTTTATTTTAATGAGTGAATCAGGGTCTGCTGCAGCAGAAATTAAAAAAATATTAAAGGCCTGCCATTAATGATTGAAAATAATTAAAATAATATAAAATGTTTAATATATATGAACACGATGGGCCTTTGATATTTTGCAAGTATCCGCCACAGTGGACTTTAAATCGCTTCCCTTCATTTATCAAAAATCAGTGTTACAATCACTAGTAAAATATTGCAGTGTAGCCGTTTGAAATAAATAAGTGTCGAAAACTTCATGGTGAAATCCTATAAAAATAAAGGAAGCTAAAAATAATCGTGGTGATCACGGGACCCACCCCCTCTTGGGGATCACTGGTTGTGACCCACAGGTTGGGATCCCAGCCTCTAGGTCATGATCCTGTCTCCTATATCCTTGTAATTAATCTATAAAGCATTTTTATTTTCCCATCTCCTTTGGCTTTAATTAGTTCTGCAGGGAATCCACTTGCATCCAGGACCTTATTGTTGTTTAGCTGTTTAAGTGCTCTTTCAACTTCATGCCTTAGAGGAGGAGTTTCCGATTTGAAATTTTCATGGTGAGAGGGCACATCCAAATTTTCCTTATCCTCTCTGCTATACAGATCCTCATGGTATTCTTTTCATTTGTTTTTGATTTGCAGTTCTACTGTTAGTAGAATGGGATATCTTTGATGACATTCAATTTGGTCTTAAACTTGTGCTTTAGCTCACGAACTAAACAAAACATCCTTTTATAATAAGTCGAAACAGTGTGATTATAATTAAATTTCACATTTCTAACGACTGTAACTGCATAACTATTCAGCAGAACGAATTAATATTTATTCTTGTGAAAAGGCTTAGACGTTGGTTATACATTTTTACTAAATTACTTAAAGAAATTACAACATACAAAAGAATATACATTAAAATAAATTTTAATACATTTCCAATATTTCGGCACCGTCACGTTGCCATTATCACAGGAACAAATACAAGACACGTGCACGCAAGCACAACACACAGTAAACGAGGAACGAAGCAGGAAGCTATTCTTTCTCCTAAAAGTCCTGATGGTGCCCCCTAGAGGGCAATGTTGGTATTCTTGGCTGATTGGGCTGAAGGTCTGCTGATGTAGGTTTCCCAAATTTGGGGCAGTCTCATGCAACCAAATTTGTTGAGATTTGGATTGTTTCTTAGAGCTGAAGCTAATTCCATGAATAGCCTTTCGTATTTGAATTTACTACGGTGTATTATCGTGGCTTTCTTCCACTGTATTCTATGGTGGGTATCCAGTGCATGGTCTGCAAGACCAGAGTGGCTGTATTGGTAAAAACGGATCTAGTCCTTGTGTTCTGAAATTCTGATATTAGCTGTCCTGCCTGTTTGGCGAAAGTAGGACAGCTTACAACTGCAAGGGATTGGTATACACCAGGTAGGTCTAGTGGGGGGGGGTCTTTAGTGGAGCAGATAAGGGATGCCAATTGTTTATAAAGTCTGTAACAAGAAGTTAAGTCATGTTTTTTTAGAATTTTTGTAATTTTTTCCGAGGTGCCTCAGATATAGGGAATGGTGATGGATTTAGAGTAATCCTTGTTGTGAATGGGGGGGGGTAGAGGGGGTTGTGGTTTATTGGTTTCAATATTTTTTGGATTTTTGGTAGCCATTGGCTGAGAAAATGTTGAGAATGGGTTTAGTTCTGTGGTTAGGGCATTGTCATTGGAACAGATAAGTTTAGGCCTGTTGTGTAGTGTCTTAATGACTCCATATTGTTGTGAGGGGGTGGTGGTGGGATTGTTGGTTAATGTATATGGTGGGTTTTCTATAAACTGAGAAAACCAAGGTTCCATCAGGCTGACCGGTGACTAGTGTGTCTAAGAAAGGAAGGCAGTTGTTTTTTTCTTCTTCCAGGGTGAACTTGATTCTGGATGGTTGTTTAAGTGTGTTAGGAAGGAGAGGAGTGCATCAGAGCCATGTGTCCAAATAGCGAGCACATCATCAACATAGCGAAGCCATATGGTTTGTTTTTGTGGGGCAGAGCTTAAGGCTTTCTCTTCAAAAGTCTCCATATAAAAGTTGGCCAAAGGTGGGGAGAGTGGAGAACCCGTGACTGTCCCCTCTATTTGTTTGTAGAATTTTCCTTGCCAAACAAAATAGCCCGAGTTCGTTGTGTGAACTGAAATAGGGCTGTGATATCGGGAGGAAATTTAGCTTGGATTAGCTCCAAGGATTCTTTGAGTGGGACATTTGTGAATAGGAAGGAGACATCAAAACTGACCATTACGTCAGTGTGTTTGAGTGTAAAGTTTTCTATGCTGGCTTTGAAGTGGGCTGAGTTTTTTATGTGTCAAGGTGTGTTTCCAGTATAGTGTGTGAGGGCTTTGGCCAAATGTTTAGTTAGTTTGTATGTGGGGGAATAAATGCCATCTGCTATGGGACGTAATGGCACATTTTCTTTATGTATTTTTAGAAGTCCATATATACGGGGGGGGGGGGGGGTATGGAGTTAAACGGTTTTAATTTTTTAGTGACTTCTACAGGCCAAGAAGTGACCTTCTTAAGGAGCCTGTGGAGTTTTCTAATTTGTGAGTTAGTGGGATTGTACTCGATAAGGAGGTAAGTAGCCCGATCTAACAATAGAGCATTCAGCTTACCTGTGTAATCCTTTTGGTTAAGTAATACAGTGGCGTTCCCTTTATCCGCTGTAGTGATTATTATTTCCTTGTTTTTCTTTAATTCTTGCAGAGATTTAATTTCGTTATTGGGCATGTTGGTTTTTGGTGGTTTTGCTTTGGTCAGAACACAAGCCACATCCAGTCTAATATCGTTGGCAACTTGGTTTGGAAGGTGTTGTATCCCATGTTCAATTTGTATCATAATGTCATCATCAAATTCCTGCCATGTACCCTCAAGGGGTGTACAGGATATGATAGTACTACATGAAAAATTTACTTCATTACTAACTTCCTATCTACAATTTTCCTCCAAATCAGTCTGTTACTTGTCAAGACTCCAACATTACCAGATCTTATATTTCTATCGTCTAAGGCACTTTGTACCGTACAATCTACCTATATCTTGGTCTTCCTCTGGGTCGTTTTCCTGCCAACTTGGCAGAGAGTCCTCCTCCCATGACTTTTGTTTAGCTAGTTTTACACACTGTTTAGCTTTCTTACATTTGTCTCTGTATTCTCTAAGAGTACAAGCTGACTTATTTGCCAAGAACTTTTGACATGCTTCCTTCTTTTCCTTCACTGCCTCTTTAACTTCCTGTGTCCACCATGGAGTTCTATTTTTTCTATCCATGCAGACAACTTCACCACATGACTCTCTAGCTGAATCAGTCAGGGTTTTTTCAAGGCCTGCCACTGAATCTCCAAGGTTTGGTTCCTGTTCTCAAACTCTTTCATTTTTCCTTCAATAATCTTTGTGTATTGTAGTCCACAGGTCACATCTGAGAGCTGCTCAACTTTTGTTCGTTTTAAAACTTTCTTACATGTCATTCTTTTCAATATGAAATTCAATTTTATCCTGCTCAAGACTAAATAGTGATCACTTGCAATTTCAAATCCTATGTACACTCTGGTGTCCTGCACCAGGGAGAAAACATCACTATCAACAATAACATAGTCAATGAGACTTTTCTTATTCCTTGCCTTTTCTCTCCATGTGAATTTGTGCACATTTTTATGTTGGAACATGGTGTTAGTAATAACCAGTCCATATCCTGAGCAGAAATCCAACAGGTATTTGCCATTATTATTAGCTTTGCTCTTTTCTCCAAATTTTCCCAAAATATTTTTGTATGTCTGACAATCATTTCCTACTCTGCTATTCAGATCACCAACAAGGACCAACTTTTCCTTTTTCATTGTGTCAGTTGCTTTTTCTAAAGCATCAAAAAATTCCTCCACTTCTACCTTAGTAGAACCTTCTGTGGTTCTACCATAGGCACAAATAAGTCTCATTGTCCAGTTCCTCATTCTGATATTTGCCCAAATCACTCTACTTGACACTGTCTGCCATTCAAGAAGATGAGTCTTGTATTTTGTGTTGAATACTATGGCTACTCCTTCTTTTCCTTGATTGTCATTGCCTGAATATAACATTTTGTATTTATTGCTCAGAAAGATCTCACCAGTTTTTGTCTTTTTTGTTTCAGTCACCCCTATTATGTCGATCTGGTACTTATCTAATTCCTCCGCTAGCTCCATTTCTTTGCCATTCAGGCTTCTTATGTTGAAAGTACCTATCTTTAACTTTGGTGATGTTGAGTTGGGGCGTGTTTTCAGATTTGTTCCAGTAGCTGACTTTTCGCTGTTCACATGGTTCCCTGGCGAAAACAACAGGGGCCTTGTTTAACTGGGCGACGACCTAGCCGGCATGAAATTTTGTCATGTTGTACCATCATTTTGTATTTTAGTTTAACCAATAGGAATACAATTTGGTTGGCTAAATCCCAAATTGCCAGCCCATCCTCGTTCATTCAGTATCCAGGGAGATACCCAACAGGGTTCACCACGAGAAGGTGAGGATTGGACATTAGGTCAGAAGCCCTGGTCGGTTCTCCGCATTCCTTTAAAGGCTATGTGGAGGTCTCCTCTCAGTTATACAGCTTTGACCCTTAAGCACCCCTATCATAATGTCTTCAGCAGGTATTCTTCTGGTCGCATTAGTGAAGTTGTGGCCACGTGAGAGAGCGTCGAGTGCTTCAGGTTTCACACTAATTGACGAAAGGTTGACTACTGTGTCGGTAGGAAGTTGTGGTTTGGTGTTCGAGTTCTTTTTTAAATTCTCAAATTTTTTGATGTGTTGTTCCTGTACCTTTTTAAATTCTTTATCTGCAGCAGTGCATGAGATGTCGTATAAAATAGACCAAATCTTGTGGTTTAAGGTACTGGAAAGCTCATCTTCAAGTGCCTGGATAGCTAAGTTAGCATCAATAAGGGAACGGCGAGTAGCGACGATTTGTTCAATGAGCAAAGCTTGGCTGGCACGGTTATAAATACAGAGAGCCTTTTGGGAAACAAAATGGTGCTTGAATTTGACACAGTTTGGGATTACCTGGTTAGCCCGGCAGCGTTGTAATTTCCTTAAGCTATTTGGTAAGAATGTATAACCAACGTCTAAGCCTTTCCACGAGAATTACGATAATCCACGGAGATTCTATTGCACATAAGACCCGCATTACGGTAAAATGAAGTTGAAGCTATCAAGACAACTGAATCGTCTCGTTCCTAAAATGCTGCCTGGATAATCAGGTAATCCCAAACTGTGTCAAATTCAAGCACCATTTCGTTTCCCAAAGGCTCTCTGTATTTATAACCGTGCCAGCCAAGCTTTGCTCAATGAACAAATCGTCGCTACTCGCCGTTCCCTTATTGACGCTAACTTAGCTATCCAGGCACTTGAAGATGAGCTTTCCTGCACCTTAAACCACGAGATTTGGTCTATTTTATACGACATCTCATGCACTGCTGTGAATAAAGAATTTAAAAAAGTACTGGAACGACACATCAAAAAATTTGAGAAGACCTTAGCCAACGAGATCAAGGGTAATCCCAAAGAGTTCTTCCACTATGTGGCAAGTAAAAGGAAGAATGACTTTGGAAGGATAACTTTAGTGGTTGCTAATGGTATTGTGGTGACAAAATCAGATGTAATAGTCGAGTTACTGAGTGATCACTTTTCAAAAGTCTATCACCCAAGTGAGGATATCTCTGTACCTGTAGCAATAACTAATGTGAGAATTGAAGTTAAGAAATCAGAGGTATTTAATATATTGCAAAATTTAAATGCAAACACTGCTGGAGGTTTGGATGGAATAACAGCTCGGGTGTTACATTAATGTGCAAAGGAATTGTCAACCCCCCTTACTTGGATATTTAACTTAAGTTTGAACTCTGGTATGCTCCCTAGGGAGTGGAAGTTAGGCAAAGTGGTTCCTTTGCATAACGGTGAGTATTGGAAAAGTTGGTTAAAGACAAAATTGAAGAATGAGTTGATCAGGACATGATACTCTATAGAAGCCAACATGGTTTTGTTAAAGGTAGATCCTGCCTTAGCAATCTATTAACTTTTTATAATAGAATGACATCTGAGTTGGACAAAGGAACTGGCTACACAGTGGTACTTCTGAATTTTGCTAAGGCTTTTGGCAGGATACCCCATCGAACACTGTTATGCAAATTGGAGCAGATGGGAATGGATACTAAATTGGTGATATGGATAGGAGAATGGCGCAGAGAGAGAGAGATACCAGAAGGTTGTGTATGGAGGAGCCAAATCCAGGATGTAGCAGGTGACCAGTGGTGTGCCTCAGGGCTCTGTGCTTGGGCCATTGTTGTTTAATTTGTATATAAATGATATACAAAATGGCTTAAAGGGAGATATTTAGTTGTTTGCTGATGATGCAAAGTTGGGTAGTGCAATAAAAAATCAAGCTGATGTTGAAAGTTTGCAGGATGATTTAAATAAACTGGTAGAATGGGCAAAAGGTAATGGATGTCAGTTCAATGTGGAAAAGTGTAAAGTTATGCATTTTGGGATTAAAAGATTACCAGCTGTGTACTACACTGATGGAACAGTAATCCAAGAGATTGATGAGGCTAGGGACTTAGGGGTGTTGGCAGATGGGGAGATGAAGTTCAGGGGACACATTGCTAAGGTGTCTAAGATTGCACATAACATTACTTGGTTGTTGAGGAACACACTGACATTCAGAGATAAAGAGGTTATTATTTCCCTTTATAAAGCGTTGATACTTCGACATTTGAATTACTGTGCTCAGGTCTAGTTACCTGGATTCCTTGGAGATGAGGAGGCTGTGGAGAGTGTTCAGAGAAGACTGACTAAGTTGGTGAGTGATGTAAAAAAATGCTCCCTACATTGATAGATTGAGAGCTTGTGAATTGCAGAGGTTGGTTGATAGGCGGAGAAGAGGGGATATGATAGAAACAAACATTTAAATTACTGAAAGGTTTTTATAGGATTGATGCAGGGGAAATGTTTCGGCTTTGTGATAGTAATGGAAGAACAAGAGGTCATCCCTGGAAATTAAAGAAGAGTGTGGTTAACAAGGGTGTGAGAACAAGGTTTTTTGCCAAGGATGGTGAATGAGTGGAATTCATTGCCTCACTTAGTTGTGAGTTCTTTGTCTGTAAATGAATTCAAGAGGAGATATGACAGATATTGTTTTGCTAGTTTGGGTCTCCTGCGATGAGTCTACTGACTCCATAGAGATACCCATAATAATAATAATAATAATAATAATAATGATCTGGAAATTTGAAGAGATAGGTTCCTTAGATATCAAACTTGGCAGAGAACAGAAGCCCATCGAACGACAGACAGTGGAGGAAATAGACCACAGTGTTAGAGGAAGAAAAGATGGCAAATGTCATAGGAAGCAGCAGCAGTACAGTGTATTGTATTGTCTTTAGACAAACCGGTAAGCACAGTTTACAGAGTCATAAGACAGATTTTGTACTGTTATCCTTATAAGATTTCCCATGTTCAGCAATTGCTTAATCCTGATCAGGGTGCAAAAGAAACATGTGTCCTGCAGTTTCTGGCTTGAAATAAAATGGACAACGACTAGCCATGGAACATTTTTGAGACTAACGAAGCTCACATCCATCTGAACAGTGCTGTTGTGAATATTCACAACTGCAGAATTCGGACAACCGCAATCCCACATGTTGTGTGACAGATTCTGTTTCATTCCCCAAAAATGTCACCATTTGGTGTGGTTTACAGCAGAATTCATTATCAGACCTTTGTTTTTCAAGATGTTCTTTCCTGCTGGTCTCTTTACCCACATTAATGGCCAGCGATATGCATCTCTCTTAGCCAATCAGGTGATTCCAACACTTCAACAATGTTGTGGTTAGATTCAGCAGTTTTTATGCAGGATGGTGCTCCTCCTCGCATCACCACTCCTGTCAAGCAATTGCTTCAGACACATTTTACTGAGGACAGATTCATCATTTGCGATTTTTGTACAACGTGGACAGCATGCTCGCTGCATCTGAATCCCTACAACTTTTGGCTGTGTGAAACCCTACTCACAAATACATCCTCTGATGAAATGATCAGATCTAAAACTTTCGATCCTCTCGTGCCCTCCTTTATATGCTGCCTGAGATAGTTATCTCTCAAGAACGTGAGAAACTTGTTTTCCTTATTCTCAAATGCTATCTCTTCATTCCAATCTATGCTACCATAATTAAAATCACTCATAAAATTACCCTTTTCCGGGCCTTTAGTAACATCCAACTAAATATTTCTTCTTTCCAACTTCCAGATTACACCACAACCTGCTCATAACCATTGCCATTATTTCCCTCTTTCATGTCTTCCTTATGTGGACATAATTCCCCTGCTATCATCAGCAGCACTCCTGCTCCCTTCTTGTTCATTTCTATCATTGCGAAAAATATCGCATCCTTCCATTTCTATTCCCATTAGAATATCATCTTAATCAACCATGTTTCACTTATTCCAATGATTTTGGGACGAATAAACTCAATCAGTGAAACCATTTCATCTCCCTTATTTCTGATACTTCTAGCATTTGCAAACAAATACAGTAATTCATTTTTATGTCTATAGCAGTCCTATCCAAGGCCACTTGTTGGTTGTTATTTCTTCACCACACCTGCCCAATCACCTTTATTACCTTACCACATATATCTGCTCAATCTCAACTTTCCCACCCACATTGCAATATACTCCATCTTCATACACACATTCATTGCCAATTTCATCATCTACTCTCCCTATGCCATGTCTCCCTGTCCACCTGGGCTTTCCCCATTTCCTTGTTTCTCTTGCATTCCCGTTCTCCCTTCATCTCTCACACTACTACTGTTTTCACTGCCAAGCACTTCTGTCTCTTCAATACCACTCTCCTGATTTTTCACTGCATCTCTTGCTTCTGATCTCTTGCACGCATCACACACTGTGCTTCCATCCAGCAACATTTTCTTCAGTGCACTCACTTCAAAGTCATTCAAATGCAACCCATCACGCCTGTATAATTTCATTCTTCCCTCAAACACATGCGATACATCCACAAACTGTACTCCCTTCTCCTCACACAGTTCAGCTAGCATACCATTCATGATTTTGGCTCTCTGTTGCAACTCATCATTGTCATACCTGAGCAACACACTGACAACCACTACACTGTTAACTTTCACTCTTCTTAGTAACCTCCTGATATTTGTGCTTACATGCTCCTTATGTCTGCTTAGATCATTTGTCCCCACAATCACCATTAACTCTCTTGCTTGTTTCTTCCTCATGTCCAACGCCTGCATTATCCTACTCATTCTCTTTCCTGGATAGCAGACCTTATGGACTCTCTCATTAACTAATCATCTAACTAATTCCTGTCTTCTAGGCACTTCTGACTGCATCAATCCACCTACAGCTTAGTCTTCTTCTAAGTCTTTTTTCCTGCCCTCCTGCATCACAAATCAATGCTGTTTACATGACCATAATACCTTAGATTATTCATGACTTATTTTTAAAGGTATTAACAACACCAAATGAACTATTTTATAAAAAGATGTGTTTATTTTCACTGAATTTCCAATCAGCATATCAGAGCACAACACAGCATGTATATGTGATAGTGAGTAAGTGACATTTACTCATGTCCAACATGTAAGCTTATCTGCTAGATTGACACCTTAGATTAGTTCTGCTCACATATTCTTGAATGCTAACAGTCACTTTCCTCCCTAATATCTTCATTTTTAATATGATTCTGCTGCTGATGCCATCTGTTAACTCTTATAATTTTTTTTCATAACTCTGTGATGTAGTTTAGTCTTTGATAAACTGTTTTATTTCTAACCTAACTTTATAAATTAAAATTGGTTTGAGCACTGTCTTGTATATTACTAATTTAGTGTTTTAGCTAATTTTCTCTTATTCCATTTAAATTTTTATTCAAACTACCTCTCCTTTCATACTAGCTATGGTTATTCTGTTGTCTATTTCCATATTTAATGTGCCATATTCACTAGAAATTGTGCCTAAATGGCTGAAATCTAAATATTTTTCTTTTCTTTAGGTTCTTGAATGCAGTTGAGGTTTTTTTATGTTCTTGCCTTTTTTTTCTTTTTTCTTTCTAATTTTTATGCCAAATTGGTTACAGCTGTTGTTTAGTTTAGTTAAAGGATACTTGAGACTTACAATGAATGTTTTTAGGAGTACATATATTGTCATTTGAATAAAAGACAGAGTGAAGTTTGATATCTCCAATTCTGATGTCAGATTTACAAGTATGATATCACCAATTCTGATATGACCATAATGTCCATAATCACATATGACCATAATCACTTTCCTTCATCATGTTTTCCATATAGATAATAAATGAGATTGGAGATAGAGTGTAGACTTATCTCACTCTTGATTTTATATCAAGCCACCTTCCTGTGCCTCCTTTAGTTCTAACTGCTGACTTTGCTATGAATAATGTTCTGAACAGCTTTTCCCTTGGCACATTGTCATTAATGTTTTCCAGATCTACAAAACAATGCAGATCCTTGTTATATTTCCATAGTTTCTCAACTATTTGTCATAAAGTGAAATCTGATCTTGACAGCAATCTAATTGGCCTGAGCCCAGCTTGTTCTTCTTCCAGTTTTTTATCCACAATTTTTCTTTATCTCTTATCAAGTGTGCTTGCATAGATTTTACCTGGAGCACAATATCCCCATTTTTTTTAAGATATCCACATTAATTATATATCTTTGCAGTGTTATCTTTTGAACAATTCTCAGAATTGAATTGGCTGTCAGTCCATTTAGGGGCCTACATAGACATTCTATTTAAATCTTCCTGTAGAGTCAATGCATCCTCTCCTAGCCATTCTCATAGCTGTCCCCATTTAAACTTTTCACCAGAGGCAGATCAAGTGGGTATCAGACCTGGCAGCCACCAGGGGTCCTGAGCTGTGTGGAAAAATTAAAAGAGATCTATAAAAACAATATAGATATTATGCATTTTGATGATGAATTTGGGACGGTTTCTACTATTTTTAAAAGAAGATAAAGACAAATTCAATAATACTGCCACATAAGTATACCAGGCTGCAAGAGAAATGTTGTCAACTTTTCCAAATAGAAATTTTTTTTAGTGGTCCTGTAAATTTTACTGCCAGGGGCTGCCAGCTGGCTTCATCCATCCCCTGCCTTTCACACCGTCATTAATATATTGGTTTAACAATAGTGGTTTTTAAACACACTTTTTTGAAGCACACAATTAACGATTTTCCTCTTATAGGATACTGTTCCTTCAAGCTATTTTCCTTGCTCCTATATGTTATCTCCTCATTCTCTATTTCATGATTACATAATTTTCCTAATCTAATTAGGATCTTAAGACTAAGATCCTAATCTTAGTTAAGATAGTGATTCTTCTGCTGTAGTATGACAGAGTTGAGTAGAAGGAGGGCCATAATAGTGAATGAGGTTGATGCATAGGTTATGCAGGGAGAATGATGTGAAATTTGTGGATGTGTGTGGATGTGTACTGTGGAGTGAGTTTGATGGATGAAAGGACTTATACAAGAAGCATGGTTTTGCATCTGAATGGATTTGGTTTTCAGAGTTGAAAAAAGTGTTGTTGAATGAAGTGAAAGTGAATTCACAAAATCAGAGAAACTAAAGCTATTGGTGGACATAGCATATTACAGAACCCTGATTTGAATATAGCAATGCGATTAAATAGCATACCAGCTTGAATTTTATGAGAAGGTGCTTGGGAATTGGTAGTGCCTTTGACCACATTGTTTAATCTGAGTCTCGGCTCTGGGATAGTCCCAAAAGGGTGGAAAGAGGGGAAATAGTTCATTGCATAAAGGAGGTTTGAAGACTGATGTAGCAAATTACTGACCAATCAGGAGTCAGTCAAGGTACTCGAGAAGTTGGTTAAGAGCAAAAAATGGAATGGATAGACAAAAATGGGAACTATACGAGAGAAGGGGGGGCAACATGACCCACTCCAACAAGTAGTGGGTCATGTCTTAGTAACTTGCTCATGTTTTATAATACAGCAAAAGCAGAGTTGGATAAAGATAATGTGTTTACAGTGATACTGCTGGACTTTGCAAAAGTTTTTGACAGGATACTGCATGAAATTGTAATCCATAAATTGCAGCACATGGGAATATATATAAAGTTGGTCAAGTGGATAAGAAGGTGGTTGATGGAGAGATATCAGAGAGTAATTTATTCTGGACTAGAGTCTAGTAGAAGGCCAGTGACTAGTGGCATGCCACAGGGTACAGTTTTTAGGCTGCTACTCTTTAATTTGTACATTAACGATATAGGGAATGGTCTGAGAGGCACTATTCAGTTGTTTGCCAACAATGCAAAATTAGGTAGAGCAATAGTAATACAAATAATGTTAAAATTTTGCAGGATGATATGAATAGACTGGCAGTCTGGGCAAAGGAGAATGAATGTCAGTTTAGTGTGTTAAGTGTAAGGCTATGCATTTTGGGTTGAAAATATTACCAGCTATGTTATATTGATGGAACTGTACTCCAGGAAATTGATGAAGCCAGGGATTTGTTGGTGTTTGTGGGTAGCATATTAAAGTTTATAGAGCATATTGCAAAAGTGACTAATGCTGCTCATCGGTTTACTTGATCACTGAAGAAGACCCTCACAAGCAGGTTATTATATCTCTTTATAGAGTCTTGGTGAGATCCTGATTACTATATGATTACTATATGCAGATCTGTGGTCACCTGGGTTTCTTGGGGATGAGGAAGAAGTGGGGAGGATCCAGAGGTATCAGGTCTATGAAATAAACCTTATGAGGATATGTTGAAGATTTGTGGGTTAGAGAAATTGGTTGATAGTTGGAAGAGGAGTGATATGATTGAAACACAAATTACTGAAGGGTTTTTATAAGATTAATAGAGAGAAAATTTTTTAGAACAGGTCTGGTGGTGGGAGAACTAGGGGCCATCATATTCTTTTCCTTGGAAACAGGCAGAGTGTGGTTAGCAGGAGTGTCAGGGCTAGATTCTCTCCATTCATCTGATCGGCAACTAGCATATTCAACTTTTTGATCTTTGGAATACATTCAAACATTTGCTACTCTTAACTACTGTAGTTCTTGACCACTGCTCAAGAAGTATTTATTCCATTTCCAACTAACTAATCATTTCATGCTGTTGCACCAGGATGACTGCTTAGTTTTCTATAATCACTAGCCTCATTGTTCCTCATATCCTTTTTCTTGTAACAGTTCTTACAAGGAAAAAAACTCCTCGTAAATGGTCACCCATCAAGGGAATGGATTTCTTTATGATACATTTTCCAACTAGATAGAGAGATTCGACACTGCACTTCTTTTATATAACAGTCCTCTGATGCAGTAATGAAATCCATTATCCTTTTATTCTCTTTGTTATGTACTGTCTAAGATGGCCGTTTCTCAGAAATTTATATTAATTTTCCTTTTTCTAGATAGTATATCCTCATACCAGTCTCTGTTTCCATGATGACAATCACTTGTAATGATCACCTTCTCTTGTTAAACTAGTTCACTATACATTTCCTCATCATCATTATCTTTCACATTTTGAGGCCTTTATCCTTCTGAATATCTCATCTTGCCCAACTCTACTTTGCACTGTACTGTTTCAGAACTGTTTACTGGCTCACCACATTGTGTGGTGGGCACTTTCCTTTGCTATTGTGAATATCAGTTTCCCCCTTTCGTCTTGTCCTTCATCACCATCATCAAATTCCTGATACCGATCCATAATTTTCCTCCAAATTAATCTGTTATATACCAAGACTTTAATATTATCAGATCTTATATTTCTGTCTTTTAAGGTGCTTTTTACTGTATCAGTCCATCTACACCTTGGTCTTCCTCTTGGTCTTTTTCCTACCATCCTGCAAAGAACACTTGTTTTGCTAATCTTTCCTCTCCCATTCTGTTTAAGTGGCCATACCACCTGAGATTAGCTCTACTAACACATTCCTGAATGCTAACAATGGCGAGTTCTTTCCTAATATCCTCATTTTTAATGTGATACTGCCACTGATACCATCTGTTCATTTCACTAATCTTTCTCAGAACTGTTGTATCAGAGGTCTCTAGTCTTTGACTAAAGACTAAAGACTAGAGACCTTGTCCTTCCTCTCTCTTAAAAACTGTCTTTGCTCTCCTCTATCAACTTCTACATTTAGCATTTACCAGCAACTAGTAAATATCTCAACCTATCTGCTTCCCTCACGCTATACTACTTCATAACCAATGCCACTATTTCCCCCAACCATCAACAACAATTCACTGTTTTCTGTATTCTTCCTCTCCTTATGAAAAACACCATACTCTATTCATCTCTATTCCAATCAGTATATTATCATCCTGCCATGTTTCAATTATACCAATGATTTTTTGGAAGGTAAGCTCTCTCGATGCATCAAATTTATCTCCCTTATTTTTGATACTCTTGACATTTATAATATAGAAACATACTCATTTTTTGGGTCTGTAATCAGTCTTATTCATGCCCAGTTCCAGATTACCAAGTAGGCAGAGTAGGCATTGGCCTATGGGCCACACTCCATTTAGGGGTCCCACAACAACGGGTTAAAATAATATTGATTTGAGTCTTGAAAGGCAATTACAATCAAGCTTCCTTAAATTGTTTCCAAAAGATAGAAAAAATGAATCAACTCAACATTAATGTTATCCCACTAGAGTGTGTGTGTGTGCATGAGAAACCTCCAGAAATGAAACTTTCTGTGAGTTAGTGTGTCGCGAATCCCTGCCGACTCCAGATCCTAGTAGAATATTTGTGAGTAGAAGCTTTGAGAACACCAACAAGTATGTTGGTGTTCTCAAAGCAAAAGAATTCCTTACTTATTGTTTAATAATATTGTATAATATTGTTTAATAATATTTAATAATTATTGTTTAATAATATTTAATAATTATTGTTTAATAACATAATATGTTTATTTGTGTAATAACATTAATAATTGTTAATGCTTGTTTTGTGTAATAAAATTTGTTTATTAAAATTGTTGGTTGGTAAAGTTATAAACGTATTAGGAGGTAATTTCTGAGGAGAGATTTTGACTGCCTAGGGGCCTCTAGAGGGTTTAATCTGGCACTGGTGTCACCTCTCAGCAGTGGCTTCTCCATGTCTGATCTTGAATGTGACACTAATGTTTTAGAATAAGAAAGCCATCCTGCCACTTTACTAGCCTTTAGCATGACAAAACCAAGACTGTTGTACTCAGATCTAGTTTCCTTGATTCCAGTGGGATGAAGAATCTGTGAAAAAATTACAAAAGCAGATAAAACCAAATTATTCAAACTTTTGCAATGGGCACCAAGATAGGTTAACCACGCTACCAGCCAGAACGTATATATACATCCAAGTTACCATGGATGCGAAGTGCATATTAAAATTGTAACACCATTGATATTACTTTGAAATATATAATGCATACGAAGTATGAGGATGCATATTTGATCCATAATGGCCGGTAAGGTGGTTAAGGGACTGCAGGTTGCCGACCATGGCTAAGTGATGTGATTAAGTCATACAAGTTTCTTAGAGGATTTTATGGGATGTAGCTGAGTGAAAATTTTTTAACTTGTAATAGGTAGGAAAAGAACAAGAGGACATCCTCAGAAGTTTAGTAGTTTGGTTATCAGGAGTGTCAGAGTTAGATTTTTTTTTTTTTGTAACAAGTGGTAATTTAGTGTAATGGTTTACTGATAAATGGAGAGTGCATATTTAAAGTTTAATTTGAAAATTATGATTTCTGTGTCTGTTCAGGGTGATTTGGTATTCATTATGACAGAATACCAAAAAATATGTAAGAGTTACATTTTTGTCAGCGTTTGTTCATTGAGACTTCTAGTTTACCTTCAGATAATATAACGTTATTATAAAAAAAAAACAGCACTTATTTTTTGTTTTATCATCATCTATGATAACGAGTGGTTTGTCTACTGGAATGTCATCACAACAAAACTGTGCCTTAAACTCATTCACTGTTTCCACACATGACATTTTTCAGGCAATGCATTCCAATTTTTTTTTTCAGTTTTTTTTCATACCCAACATTCATTCAGAGACTGCCTTAGTCAGTTGTTTCTGACTAAGGAATATTCTGAACTCTGTTCAGTATATTCTCACCTGTTTGAAAACTGGTTAACACGATCTCTGCAGATTAATCCACATGTGGCATGATCAAGGCTTATACAAAGAAACCATAACTTCTTAACTTCTATTGTCCGGACATGAGGTATCCTATGCCTCATTGTCACAATTCATTGGGATGACCTTACAGTTTTAGCAGTGTATGTCCAAGATATCCCTACCAGTTTTATACTCTGCATCCCACTCTTGCCTTCCACATATCAAAACTTTACACACTGCAGTTTCAGTCGTGGGTCTATTCAGATACTCCTGTAAGGTCACAACATTTGTACTGATCCTTATAGTTCTTCTTAACTTGACATCATCTGCAGACTTAGCTGGCATGGTTGGCTGATTGGTTAATGAACCTTCTTTGCAAACAATAGGTGGCATGGATATTTGTGACTGTCTTTAAGTGGAGATGAATTTCATTGTCAGGTATAAGACCACTGTCCTACTTTTGGAGGTCTGAAGCCGATTGAAAAAGTTCCATGTTTGGTTTCTAGAGTGGAGTTTCTGGATTATGTAAAAATTGAATAAAAAATACAAAAAAATCTGTTAATATCTTTTATTCCCTACAGGGTGTAGGAGAAGCCATTTTAGCCCTATCTAACTTTTTTTTTTGAGCCTGAGGGGGAAGTCAGACTCCACTATTTGCCAATCAGAGATAACTGGGCATAAGCCTGTCACTAATTTTAAATGGTGTCTTCTGTCTCTTCACCAGATGCCATTTAAAATGAGTGATTTTGCACCCTCTAATCTTAACTCAATATATTATTGTCTGAAATAGTGTGAGGTTCTAATAGCCTGGTTCAGAGAGTAAGTGTTTTGAGGATGCCATAATGTTGGGAAGGGTGGTTATGGTGGTGGTGTGATTGTTTATATAAATACCTTCCTGTATGAGTGGGAAGCCATTAAGATAATGCCACTGGTGTATATAGAAAGGGATTGCTACTTTCTTTTTCTATGGTGGAGTTTATTTTTGAATGTTGGCTGTTAAGATGCACCAAAATGTATCTAATATGTCTTGGTCTGTGAGGCTAAATACATGATCAACACATCATAGTCAAACTATTGGTTTAAATGTGGCTGTGTTGAGTGCTTGATTTTCAAAATGTTCCATATAGACATTAACTGGGGGGGGGAACTCATAGCATTCCCATCCAGCTGTTTGTATATTTTTTCCTTTCCATCAGAAATAACTGCATATGTTGTGAATCTGAATAGCTTAGTATATCGGGGGGAGGAGTAGAAATGTGATTTAATGAGGTCAAGGATCTCTGTCTAAGGTATTTTAGTGAATATTGAAACTAACCATGATGTCAGAATATGTCATTGTTAGATTTTTTTTATTAATGTTTTAAAGTGTATGAATATTTGCCTTGTCTGATTTCACTCAACATATCTAAATAGAGTATGTATATCTTTTTTTAAATTTCCATATAATCTTTGCCCGCAGTATTGATTATTTCAAAATTCTTTTAATAAGCTAAATTAAATTTTTAATAAACAGTATAAGAAATTATTTTAATATTTAATAATATATTACTTGGATTACTTTGATTAACATTATAGTACTGCAAATGTGAAGTGCTGTGTAGCTTTATCATGGCACATGAAAAGTTTATCATATTATCAAAATATATGTTTTATCTTTTAGGGGCAGACTCTTATCTTTTGTCATGACTGATTAGAGAACAGTAATACTGAAAGAGGTATATATATGTGAGCAGCTTAGCAGCTTAGAGGGATGCCTTAAAGTAGCTTCCTATGTTTTTTTTTTTTGACTCATAAAGAAAAAAAATAAGTAAATGTTGGTTTATTAAGTTACAGAATTATAATCAGTGGCTTCAGGTGTGTGGTAAAAGATCTGCATTCTGTGGAGGCAAGTGTAACTTTGAAATGAGATGATAATTGTTATTTTTGTCTTGTGTTATTCTGTAAATCATATATTATAAAGGATTTATTTATTATTTTGTTTTTTATTCTCTTGTCCTAGAAGGACTGTTTGGTTGTTTTTATATTTTTCACATATTATTAATATGACTAAAACTCCTTGGCAAAAGACTTACTGTGGGAGGTCCTCACTATGAAATATAGTGCCATTACACCATTACTTAAACTCCTGTACTGTTTCCACACTAACTGTAAGCACTCAGGCAATGCATTTCTTTACCTATCCCTCTCCAAGCAAGGAAAAAAAAAGTTGCTCTCATTTACTCCACATAATACAATTATCTATTATTTATCTGGCCTTCAAATACTGGTCCTTGAACAGGTTAGCACATCTGACTCCTGGAATGGCACTTTGCAACAGCATATTCAGTTAGCTGACTAGCAAATCAGCTTCCATATGCAACTGGATAAAATAAGCTGGATGCAATGAATGTTTTTATATTGCCTAATTGTGATATTCATATAAGCACTGATTTTTAGCCTTCTATAGTGAGCTTTGTGACTGATTGGAGAAGATAATTATTATTATTACCCCAAGACCTCATGGAGTCAAAGACTCATCTGGGCTGTCCTTTTATCACACACACAGCTCATAATACCGTGTCTTAAACACACTAAAACTCCTTGCAGACACAACACTCTCAGGCAGGGCAAGGCAAGGCATTCCAATCATTTACAATTCTGCATGAAAAAAAACCTGCTTCTCACTCCCCAACTCACACCTTCTTTATACAATTTCCAGGGATGACCTCTGGTTCTCCCCCTGATCTCCCACTTTTTTCTGTAGAACTTTTCCAGCATTGATCCTATAACAACCCCTCATAGAATCTCCCTACTTCTACAAGCCAGTGTCCTCTGCATCATTCCCAGAAGCCTTTGTGTTGTCTTCACAATTTTGGCTGTGTGTCCCCCCCCCCTAAATTTCAGATCCTTATCCACTATCACCTCCAGAACTCTTATTTCCTCTGCCTCCAACAATATATCCTCACCAAGCATAAATTCTGCATCCCATCTTTATTTTCCAAATTTTAAAACCTTACATTTTGCAACATTGAACTCACATCCCCATTTCCGTGCCCAATCACTCAATTTATTCAAGTCTTCTTGTAAACATCTTCCCTACTCTTCATGGTTCGTCCCAACTTTGTATCATCCGCAAACATCTGAATATCTCCATCCAAATCTTCACCAATATCATTAATATATTAATACAAGTTAAACAGTAATGTCCCTAAAACAGACCCCTGAGGCACTAGTGACTTTCCTTTTCCTGGATATCGCTCCCCCATACACAACTTGTTGATACCTATCAGATAGCCAGTCTTCAATCCAATGCACTAATCTAACATCCAACCCCATCTGTTCTAGTTTGACTATCAACTTATCATGAGGTAATCTGTCAAAAGCATCTGCGAAATCCAAGTATATTATTGTGTATCCCTCTCCTCTGTCCAATGAAGCTGTCACTTTATTGTAATAAGTAAGTAGGTTACTAAAACATGACCTCCCTTTAGAAAATCCATGTTGTCCATCAAAGATAACACCATTGTTGTCAACCCAATTCTGGATCCTAGTTCTCATCAGCTTCTCAAACAACTTAACCACAATACCTGACACATAGATAGGTCTATAATTTGATGCTTGAGTTCTATCACCTCCCTTATGAAGTGGCACAATCTGCTCTCCTTCCACTCCTTTGGAACTTGACCCACTGCAAGACTCATATTAAAAGAATATATCAAGGCAGATGTCAACTCCCTGGTACATTCCTTCAGAATACGCGGTGATATATTATCAAGTCCCACAGCCTTATTAACATCAAGTTTGCTCAACTCCCCATACACCTCTTGTTGACTTACAGTCAGTCTCTCCTCCCCATCATCAACTGCTCCATCTCTCTATGAAGTCGTATTCACAAAAATGAAAGACCTTTATGAACTGCTCATTAAGTGTCTGCATTATATCTTCTGCAACAGTTGTCCTTATACCATTTTATCCAATCAATGTCATCCCTCCATAATCTTTTTTTTTTTTTTTTTGCTGGCTACATATCGAAAGAACTTCCTAGGATTCTTTTTGGTTCATTAGCTAACTGCTGTTCACACCTCTCTTTAGCTACCCTCACCAACCAAGTCACCCACCTTGCCTCGTCTTTTTAAGTCCTCATGGAATTGGTTATTACCACTTCTCTTATGCTGCCTCCATAATGCCCTTTTTCTCTGCATCGCATGCTTAATCTCTTCATTCATCCATTTCATACCTACCTTATTTAACTTTCTCTCCCTTGGAATGCATGTAGACATTGCATCTATTAGATAGTTCTTGAATATCCCCAAGCTGCATTGATCTCTTTTCCAGCTAACTTCTCATTCCATGCTACACCTGCAAGCTGTCTCCTGAGCTCTTCATAATCATCACTCTTGTAGTTCCACATATACCCTTTTCTTACAGAGGTCCTCACACTGCTCCAACCACCCAGGTAATCACTTCATGGTCACTCTCATCAACTTGGTGATTTGACACCTCATTTATAATAACATCTTTGATGAGATGATCAAATTCAAGACCCTCAAACCTCATATTCCCTCTGTTACATACTGCCTGGGGTAGTTGTCCCTCAAAAACTCAAACTCATTTTCTTTACTACCATTTGCTATTTCATTATTCCAGTCTATATTGCCATAATTAAAATCACCCATAATAATCACCCTTTTCTTATTTGTTTGGCTAATTTGATTATACATTTCATGGTCACTACCATCTACATTACCAGGTCTCTAACAACACCGTATTCACCTCTATCTTACACCATACTGCCTCAAAACCATTTCCCATGGCACTATTTCCCTCTTGTATCTCTCTCTACCTTGTATGGACATAACTCTTTCTCTATCATCACTCGCTCCCCCCCCCCCCCCCCCTTCCTTTTTACCTTTTCTATCTTCATGAAACACATCATACCCTTCCATCTCCATTCCTGTCAGGATGTTATCCTCATCCAACTATGTCTCACTTATTCCAACAATTCTTAGGTGAACAGACTAAATTAATGCAACCATTTCATTTGCCTTGTTTCGTACACTTCTAGCATTTGTATACAAACACAGCAGCTCATTCCTGGATCTATTACTAGTTCCACTGATACCATTGGATGTGATTTCTCCATGCTCAACTCAAACCAATTCTCTTTCTCCTTATTCATCTTAGAACCCTTTTCAAATCCAACTGTTTTCTCTTGATCCCAGGTCATCCCCTTCCTTTCCTGTCTACACATGCATTCACATTCTCTTGGAGCATCCACCTTTCTCACGCTCTGTTTCCAACCTGAGCCTTCCCGTTTCCCTGTCCATCCTGCATACCCATTCTTGCATTCTCTATACTCATGCCACTCACTTCTTCATTCATAACCACCTCTCCTGCCTTACTCTCCTGCTCTTTCACATCGCTTCCCACTTGATCAGATTCATTCTCTGCACTCACTTCTCTACTTTCTAGCAGCAGCAGCAGCAGTCTCTAAAACAACTCACACTAAAACCACTGAAATGCAGTCCACTCTTATATAGTTCACTTCATTGGATGAAGTGAACTACATAAGTGAACCACACATTAACAAACTGCACTCCTTTTTCCTCAGACATTTCCGTTAACATATCATTCATAATCTTCGCTCTCCGCCTTATCTTACGACTGTCATACCTAGGCAACACGCTTACCACCTTTCCTTTCACATTATTCTCTTTTTTCTGTCTAAGCCACTTCCTGATATCCAGTCTGAGGTGTTCTTTTGCACTCGTGTAATTTGTACCTATTACAACTACCAACTCTTTTGATTGCTTACTTCTCATATCCAATGCATCAATCGCTACTCATTCTACCTCCAGTAAAACATACCTTATGCATCCTTTTGTCCAGCAAACCTTTAATAATTGAATCACCATATACCGCCACTTGCGGGTCTTTCGTTACCTCTTTTATACCAACATTTCTTTTTTATTATTTTTACTCTCCCATACATATCTCAAATTTTCTTAACTTCATTCCACATCCATTCTCTTGCCTCATCCTAACCAACTCACTTTTGAATCTTGCATCACATTTTCGCTGTCATTCTTTCTTTTGAATTTTCGAACCCTGTGTCACACTTTTGCTGTCATTCATTCTTTCGAATTTTTGAGCTTTCGAACCTTGCATCACACTTTCGCTTTTATTCACTCTCTAAATTTCATTGCCTTCCACCATATTCGCATGACTTTTCATCTTTCTTGCCATCGATTAAGTTTCTCAGATCGCTTATTCTCATTTTCAAAACTTGAAAAAATTTTTTTTGTTACTCTTTTATATCATCCTTCTCTATCAGATGAGCACTAATCCTCCTCGTGGCATTCTTGCTACTAACACTTTCAGTCATCAACATATTAGCACTCATCAAGTCTTCATTCAGCTCATACTTTGCATACACATTCCTTCCATCCGCCTTAAATATCCACAATTTATCTATGTAATCAAATGAGTACATATAGCACACCTCACATTTCATGAAACAACTGAAATCCTGCATGGACAAAGCTGCCATTATCTTTCCTTTGCCAGTTTCTACACTAAACTCTAATATCAATGAATTTGTAAAGAAATTTAAACAAAATATCCAACACACTAATAACACTGCAAGCGCACAACCTTTATAGCAACTCTTACTCTGAACGTACACTTATATACTATTAATTATTTTGCAATTTATGCAAGTATACTTGAGAAATAGCTAAAAACAATTATGGAAGGGAAGCTTGGTGAAGAACAAGCAGGATTCAGGCCAAATAGAGGTTGTCAGCAGATTTTCACTTTAAGACAGATAGTCGAGAAATCTTGGGAATATAGCAAGCATTTGTATTTAAGTTTTGTTTATCTGGAAAAGGCGCATGACAAAGGTACCAAGAGGAAAGTTCTTCAAAACGCTACAGTTATATGGTGTAAATGGGACATTATATTCAGCAATAGATAGTCTATATTTCAGCTGTAAGTCAGCAGTTAGAATTGAAGAAGGTACAGGAAGATGGTTAGATGTTAAATGAAGTGTGCGAGAAGGGTGCAAATTATCTCCACTGTTATTCATTATCTATGGGGATCACATTATGAAGGAAAGTGGTATTAAATCTGATATCAAAATTGGAAATGTTAATCTTAGCTCTTTACTTTATGCAAATGATGCTATACTTCTGAATAAATCCAGCACATATCTATTGTAATAAATTTGGTATGAAAATCAGCAATAAAATGACAAAGACAAAGAAAATAGGCAGAAAGATTGAAAACCTCATCTCTATTCTTAATGGTGAACCTATAGAACAAGTAAAACATTTCAGCTATTTAGGCACAATTTTTGGCGAAGATGGCAAATTGAATATGAAAATAGACAAAAGAATTAGTAAAGCTGGTATGGTAGGAAGTCAGCTGAATAAATTTATATGGAATCAGAAAGAAATTGGTCAAAACGCTAAATTATCTGTATATAAAGCAGTGTTCAAATCAATTTTAACTTATGGATATGAGAGCTGGGTTAGAAATAAAACACTCGATCAAAGACTGAAGACCTCTGATATGACAGGTCTGAGAAAGATTAGTGGAGTCAACAGATAGCATCAATGGGAGTATCACATTAAAAATGAGGATATTAGGAAAGAACTTGTCATTGTTAGCGTTCAGGAATGTGTTCGTGGAGCTAATATCAGGTTGTATGGTCACTTGAATAGAATGGAAGAGGAAATATTAGAAAAACAAGTGTTCTTTGCCAGGTTAGCAGGAAAAAGTGCCTTAAATGACAGTAATATAAGATCTGATGGTGTTGGAGTCTTGACAGATAGTAGATTATTTTGGTGGAAAATTTTGAAGGCATGAAATAAGTTGAGATATAAGGCATGATATCTCAGCTGTTTCAAGACAGTACACTGAAAGAGTACAGCTTATTTTTGGAAAATATCAGTGATATTTGAAAACTCATTTCCAGTCCTTTAAATTCATGTCATGCTAAGGTCGGAAAAGAAATTGTCAAATTAAAGGATCCCAGATAAAATGAGAAGGGATTATAACTTTTATTTTGAAAATGAATAGAATAAGACATTTAAGGAATTGAACAATGTAGTTAAGGATATAAATTAAATTAAACTTTAATAAATATTTTCCGATATTTCGGCAACGTCACGTTGCCATCTTCTAAAGGAACTTACAAAAAAAGTTACGTGCATGTAGGCACTACAACACAGAAACTGGGAATGAAGAGATGAAGCTATTGTTCTCCTAACAGTCCTGATGGTGCCCTCTAGCGGGCTAAGTAGGTGTTCTTGGCCGTTGGGCTGAAGGTCTGATCCAGATCGAACGTGGAATCTGCCACCTTCTCACATCAAGTTGCCAACAGTGTAAGACTGGATGTAGCCTGTGTCCTTTCCAAAGCAAGACCACCAAAAACCAACTTATCCAACAAGGAATATAAAACTTAAGTATAAAGAGCTAATAAGCTTCATTTCGGCAATGAAAACATTACTTAAATTAAGGGTTTCTTTGAGTTTCTTATTCGGTTTTAAA
Organism: Typopeltis vanoorti; assembly: GCF_054136105.1. Classification (NCBI taxonomy): domain Eukaryota; kingdom Metazoa; phylum Arthropoda; class Arachnida; order Uropygi; family Thelyphonidae; genus Typopeltis; species Typopeltis vanoorti. Next base: position 43,078,308 of record NC_143560.1, read on the forward strand.
ACTATGTGGGATTTAATATCCCCTTAATTTAAGTAAGGAATATAAAGCTCTACAGGAAATGAAGGATAATAAAGAATTAGTTATCACCAAAGCAGATAAGGGAAATGCAACTGTGAAATCCAAAAGGACTACACTGGTAAGCTGAATGCTCTTCTATTAGATCAGGCCACTTACCTCCCTATCAATTACAATCCCACCAACTCTCAAAATAGAAAACTTCACAGGCTCCTTAAGAGAGTCACTTCTTGGCCTGTAGAAGTTACCAACAGATTAAAGCCATTTAACTCTATACCCCCCCCCCCCCCCGTATTTACGGACTCCCAAAAATACACAAAGAAAATGTGCCATTACGTCCCATAGTGGATGGCATTGATTCCCCCACATACAAATTAGCTAAACATTTGGCCGAAGAGCTCACACACTATACTGGCAACACACCATCACACATAAAAAACTCAGCCGATTTCAAAGCCAGCATAGAAAACCTTACACTCCAACATACTGACATAATGGTCAGCTTTGATGTCTCCTCTTTATTTACAAATGTCCCACTCAAGGAAACTTTAGAGCTAATCCAAGCTAAATTTTCTCCCGATATCTCAGCCTTATTTTAGTTCACAATGAATTCAGGCTATTTCGTTTGGCAGGGAAAATTCTACAAACAAATAGAGGGGACAGCCATGGGTTCACCACTCTCCCCACCCTTGGCCAGTTTCTTTATGGAGACCTTTGAAGAAAAAGCCTTAGCCTCTGCCCCACAAAAACCAACCATATGGCTTCGCTACGTTGATGATGTTGTTTGCTATTTGGCCACATGGCTCTGAAACACTTCCCTCCTTCTTAACACACTTAAACAACCAACACCCCAGAATCAAATTCACTCTAGAAAAAGAGGAAAACAACAGCCTCCCTTTCCTAGACACACTAGTCACCCGCCAGCCTAATGGAACCTTGGTTTTCTCAGTTTACAGAAAACCCACCCATACAGGCAGATACATTCACCAACAATCCCCCCCCCCCTCACAACAATATGGAGTAGTGAAAACACTATACAACAGGGCTAAACTAATCTGTTCAAACGACTTGGCCCTAAACACTGAACTAAATCACATCCTCAACACATTTTCAGCCAATGGGTACCCCCCCCCCCCCAAAAAAAAATCCAAAAAATATTAGAACCTACAAACCACAGATCCCCTCCCCCCTCCACAACAAGGATTACTCTAAATCCATCACCATTCCCTACATCCGAGGCACCTCGGAAAAGATTACCAAAATCTTAAAAAAACATGACCTGACCTCCTGTTACAAACCTTACAGAAAATTGGCATCCCTTATCCGCTCCACTAAAGACCAACCACTTCCCCTAGACCTACCTGGTGTTTACCAGGTCCCTTGCAGTTGTAAACTGTCTTACTTTGGCCAAACAGGCAGGACAGCAAATATCAGAATTTCGGAACACAAGGACTACATCTGTTTTCACAAATACAGTCATTCTGGGCTTGCGGACCATGCTCTGGATACACGCCACAGAATACGGTGGAAGAAAGCTACAGTGATACACCGTAGCAAATACAAATTTGAAAGACTCTTTATGGAATCAGCCTCAGCCCTAAGAAATTCTCCAAACCTCAACAAATTTGGTTGTATGCGACTGCCCCAAATTTGGGAGGCCTACATCAGCAGACCTTCAGCCCAATGGCCAAGAACACCTACTTAGCCCGCTAGAGGGCACCATCAGGACTGTTAGGAGAACAATAGCTTCTCCAAAAGAGAGTCACTCTTCATCTCTTCATTCCCAGTTTCTGTGTTGTAGTGCCTACGTGCACGTAACTTTTTTTGCAAGTTCCTTTAGAAGATGGCAATGTGACGTTGCCGAAATATCAGAAAATATTTATTAAAGTTTAATTTAATTTATATCCTTAACTACGTTGTTCAATTCCTTAAGTGTTTTAATAATGCATAACCAATGTATAAGCTTGTCTACGAGAATAGAATAAGAATTCCAAAATATGGAGCATTTATTGTGATGATGGGTACTGAAGAAGAAAAGATTCTATCAAAATGCATGCACTTGAACATCCTACCATTTGACATTCATCAGCAAGTGGGATATATAGTCTGAATGCACTTAATGAATTGTGTGTTTTCTCAGTTTTGTCAAATCTTACTTTATGTGGTAATCATATCGAGGTAATGAATTCAGTATGTGCTGAATATGTGTTTATTTTAGTAGTAAAGGTTGTTCAAGGGTATTATTATTATTATTATTAAAATATTAAGAGAGGCTTCCAAGGAGTCAGGGACTCATTGATTACTAACTTGTGATCAAAATTTTCTGCCAAAAAAGAATTAAATAGAGTGCCCAGATCCTTAATTTAAGGAACAATTTGTATGCCTGATTATGATTGTCCATCTGATTGGCAATTAAAAAAAAAAAAAAAACTGTGATAGAAGAACATTTTATCAATGTTTGCTTACCTTGAAATGGTTGCATTCATTGTGAAAGACTTATGGATTATATTGCCACCATCTAGAGATTAAAAATATAAGCAAAACTAAAATGTTACATTAGATATTTTAGTCTTGGTATTGAGGCTATTTTCAGGAGTGTACATATAACATCAGCATAAAGTAGTTGGTAGACTGTGATAATTCTGTTTATTAACCATAAGATGGATCTGTCTCCTAGTGGGAAAACAAAAATGAACATATTCATGAGCAAATCTTCAAACCTGGAGTTCTAATTTTGGCAATGAATGAGGAACAACTTAGGTGGTAAATTGAGAACTAGGCAGAGAAGGAGATGTTAGCTATCAGTTTGTAGATTGCTAACATATATTACTGAATGAGCCTGAATTATTAGGAACAAAGTATTTTAGAACTTTCTGAATTAAATATATTCAAATATATTCCAACCAGTGTATGGGCTCAACATTAAAAAAAACAAACAAACAAACAAACAGTGATTCTCTTCTCTTATGTGAAAAATTTCTGCCTAATATCATGGCCTTCATGTCTGCCTGCTATACTACTTCATTCTGGTTACTTCATCATAAAATAACTTTTACCTGGGAGAAAAAAAGTGTTAATTTATGTTTTCAAAATGCATATCATCAGTGTTTGAATTTAATCAGAGTAAAAAAAAACCAAACATAATACAATGGGTACTCGTTATGGAAATAAGCAAAATAGCCATAAGTATTAATATCAATTTAGAGGAGTAACATGGAAAATTTCCAGGAATAATATTTAAATATCAGTATTTCTGTTTAGGATACCTGCTAATCATGCAAACAATTGAAAATGAAACAAGACATTGCTGATATAAATTAAAGATACTAAAGTAAATTAAATTAAAGATACCAAGGTTGAAGTGATACAGAAGTCATATATTTCCCATATACAAGTAATGAAAAGGTGTATCACCTTATTATTAAAATACTCTGGATCACAGATGTTGAAAGTTTTTTAAACCTCAACAAAGGTCAAAACTGCTCTGAGTAGTGGCCCCTCTAATAATGCATAGCATTATACATGTTGAAAAGGAGAGCATTATACACATCCTTAGTATCCCATAATTGCATTATCAGTTACTAAGGCAGTCATTAGCCTCTTTATACAAATAGCCCAGTCATTAAGAAAACTTTGTTTGCTTACAATCGGATAAAGGATTAAATCAAGAATATAATTTCATGGCATCTTTTTATAGTTTAACCAAGTGAAAAAATTTTCAACATCTATCTCTGGCTCCCACTGATGAGACCTCACTGAAGGTTGCAGATAGCCCTTCAGCTGAATTCTTCAATAGACAATTTACCAAATTCTGCAAAGAAAGGACTATTGCTCAGATTGGCATGGTTGGTGAAGACATTTCCACCATTCAAGACATCCTTGACTCCTTTCAAAAATACTATAAAAATCTGCTTGAAGACAATAGTACTGTGGGAAATTATAATTCTTGGAACATTAATGACTTTCCTGTTCATATCCAAGACAAGCTTGAAGACCCATTACAGCAGCTGAAGTTGCCGCAGCTTATAAAGAATGCCAGAGAAGAAAATTCCCAGGATATGAAGGTCTAGAGAACTTTATCACAAGGCCTGAGATTTTATTCTTCCCATTCTAATTATGCTGTTTAAGTCTTTTCTCTTTACAGGATACGTACCAACTGAATTTGTAGCAAGCCATATTTCTCATTCCCTTCCTTATTCCAAAACGTAATGGAGATCATACCTTTATCAACAGTTGGAAACTTATTTCTTTATCTAATACTGACTACAAGATATTTTTCCACATCATCAATAACAGGCTCAAAATAGGAATGAGATACATGATTAAAAGCATGCAAGTGTATGGAGTTCCAGGCCAAGTAGTAGAATTTAATCTGTTTCTGCTATGTTATCTACTCCACCTAGTTAATACGAAAAGCAGCCAATGGCAGTATTATCAGCAGACCTTACTCAATCATTTGATAATATCTGGCATCCCTTTCTGTTTAACATTCTACAGCAAATTGCTGTGTGCAAGAAGGCTGCTATCCTCCTAGTTAATGGGTTCCTATCAGGCTGCTCAAAATTCAAAAAGGAGCCAAGCAAGGTTGCCCTTTTAGTGCATTGTGCTTTGCATTGGTTCTTGAACCTTTTTTCTTGCAGGAAGCTGCTGACAATACGTGTGTTGTGTGAGGGATAACAGTTCCCTCAACTATGGAGGAAAATTAAGTATTAGCATATGCTAACAATGTAGTGGGCATTTGAGTGATAATGATTCCATATACATCTTTTTTGGTATTTTGGAAAAATTCCACAAAATCAGTGGATTAACTGCCAGTGCTGACAAGACAAAATTAAAAGTAATTGGAAAGTGGGATCTCAGAAGTATTCCCTTTGGACTAACCCCCTAAGAGAGAACCTCTCACTATACTTGAAATTCTCTTTTCCACTTTCCCAATATTACTAGTTCAAGAACTTATATACAAAATTATTGAAGCCATAGAAGACTGGAAAATTTGGCCACTTTCCTTTTTCTTATAAAGCCGTAGTACTTAAAACCATAATCTTCCCTGCTCAGTTGTGCATAATAAATATTACATACATTACAGAAGCTAAAAAGCAATTATATAGTCATCATCACCAAATTCCTGCTATGTACCCTCAAGGGGTGTACAGGACATGATAGTACTACATGAAAAATTTACATCATTACTAACTTCCTATCTACAATTTTCCTCCAAATCAGTCTGTTACTTGTGAAGACCCCAACATTATCAGATCTTACATTTCTATTATCTAAGACTTTTGCTAATCTTTCCTCGCCCATTCTGTTTAAGTGACCATACCACTTGAGATTAGCTCTGCTAACGCATTCATGGATGCTGACAATGTAAAGTTCTTTCCTAATATCCTAATTTTTGATATGATATTGCCATTGATGCCATCTGTTCATGCCTCTAATCTTTCTCAGGACTCTCATATCTGAAGTCTCTAGTCTTTGGTCAAGTGTTTTACTTCTGACCCAGCTCTCAGATCCATAAGTTAAAGCTGGTTTGAACACTGTCTTGTATACAGCTAATTTAGTGTTCCAACTAATTTCTCTCTTATTCCATATGAATTTATTCAATTGACTTCCTACCCTACCAGCTTTGTTCATTCTGTTGTCTATTTCCATATATAATTGACAATCTTCAATAAAAATTGTGCCTGAGTAGCTGAAATTCTTTCTTAAGTGTTGCACAGTGATCAGCATTCGTTTTAGAAATTATGGACTTTACAACCGTGTTATAAATAATTCTTTTAATTTCCCGATGTTTTGATCTTCATATTAAGATCATCATCTGGAGTATATACAAATATACAAGGACAAGCTGAGTTACATTACACAAAGTAAGCTAGAGAAACAATGATTTGATCATCGGTTATTCTACTGGCATGATCTCTAGTGAAAAAAAAAAAAAATACAAATTAATTAATTATTTAGAAACTACATCAAAGCTAAATTCTATTTAAGGTAACATGAGAAAACATTCTTTCTTATAGGTAATCTTCTTTCAGTAACAATGATGTCCTATTTTTAACATTGCAATTGTTATTTTAGATTTAGGATTCTGGATTACCTACAGCCCTGTTTATAGTTAACTCTTAGAGAGAAAGATTGAATATGTGCCTTCCATATGCTTGGGATTTTTAGACCATCATTATTATACCATCAGATTGGAGTGGTTGATAAGAATCTCACAGGCTTCCTTAAATTTGTGTTCATACCATGTTTTGGTGTGATGTAAACAACTTTTCCAGTCAATTCTATATAAAGTGTTCAGGGCATGATGAAAGGCCAGCTTCACCTATTTAATGTGTCGTTTATGTTCCTTTTGTCTGATAGGAATTGTACGTTCTGTTTCCCCTATATATGGTAGATTACAGGTGCAATAAATAAATACGGTATACTCCAGGGTGGGCCAGCAGAGGGAGTGGGTCTTTGGATAAGTTGTTTTAATTTTGCTGGAGGTTTAAAGGTGGATTTGAGGTTGTATTTCTAGTATTCTGTTTATTTTATCTGATATCCGTTTAATGTAAGGAATGGTTATAGTTTTATTGTAGTCTGGTTTATCTTCGTTTTTTATTGAGCTCTTGTAGATAATTTTGTTAACAGTGTTTTGGCTGTAACCATTTTTTAGGAAAGTATTGCAGATAACTTTAAATTCATTTTTCAGAGCTTGTTCATTGGAGCATATCTTTAAAGCTCTGTTTTTTAGAGTATTAATGACATCTAGTTTTTGTGTTGGGTGGTGGTAGGAGTTTATGTGTATATATTGGCCAGTATGTGTCGGCTTCCGGTACACAATGAAGGAAAGACTGCCAGAAGGAAGACGTGTGACAAGTGTATCTAGAAATGGAAGTGTGTTCTGTTTTTCAATCTCAATTGTGAACTGTATGCGTTTGTGTTGTTTGTTTAGGTGGCTAAGGAAAGTGTCTAGTGTCTGGTGGCCATGGGACCAGATCACGAAAACATCATCAAAGCCAGACTTTGGGTTTTAAAGGAGATGAAGTATCTAAGCCAGACTTTGGGTTTTAAAAGAGATGAATCTAGACCATGTTGCTCAAAATGTTCCATATAAAAGTTAGCAATAGGTGTGTGTGTGTGGGGGGGGGGATAATGGCAAGCCCATAGCTGTGCCTTTTTTTTTTTTTGTAAGTAGAAAGCATTTTGCCAAACAAAATAACCAGAATGTAATACATGTGCAAAGAGTGCCGTGATATCTGGAGGGAATTTCTATAAAAGAAGTATTGTGTCATTGATTGGGACATTTGTAAAAAGGGCAAAGACATCAAAACTGATTAATAAATCATCTTTTTCTAATGTAATGTAATGTCTTTGATTATGTTTATGAAGTGTTGTGTCTTTCTGATATAGGAGGGGGGAATGACCTACCAACTCCTTGAGGGTTGCTGCTAATTTCTTGGCTGGGTAATAATTCGGGCTGTCTATACCTTCAACTATCAGCCATTGTGGTGTGTTTTGTTAGTGTATTTTTGCTAGACCATAAATTCTCGGGGAACGTGCGTAGTGAGGAAGTAGTTTTATGACTGTGTCTTCTGGCCATGTAGTAATAGATTTAAGTAGTTTCTCTGTTTTCTTTTTTATTCTATTGGTTGGGTTGTAGTTAACACGTTGGTATGTATAATAAATTTAGTTTAATCCTTTATCCAAGTGTGAACAAACAAAGTTTGCGTCTGAAAGTATCTTCAGGACTGGGTTAAGGTGTTACACACCAGGGCAACTCGTTGCAAAGGTGGAGCAAGCTACCAACACTCCTATCCTAGTATCTCCTATAATGCAAAACACATCTCCTTGCGGATATGTCTATTGTTATGCATTAAGGGAAGGGCCACTACCCAGACCGGTTTCGACCTTTATTGAGGTCTCTTCAGTGGGAGCCAGGCCCAAGTCGAGATATCAGGCAGAAGCATTTGCAGGTCATCTCCACCTATAGGAATTGCCAATTGGTGTGCCACCCTTTTTTTAATAAATTACTCTGGATTTAGAGAAAGATGTTGAAAGTTTATTTTCCATTGCAACGAGTTGCCCTGGTGTGTACCACCTTAACCCAGTCCTGAAGATACTTTCAGGCGCAAACTTTGTTTGCTCACACTTGGATAAAGGATTAAACTAAATTTATTATACTCTAACCAAGTGGAAAATAAACTTTCAACATCTTTCTCTAAATCCAGAGTAATTTATTAAAAAAAGGGTGGCACACCAATTGGCAATTCCTATAGGTGGAGATGACCTGCAAATGCTTCTGCCTGATATCTCGACTTGGGCCTGGCTCCCACTGAAGAGACCTCAATAAAGGTCGAAACCGGTCTGGGTAGTGGCCCTTCCCTTAATGCATAACAATAGACATATCCGCAAGGAGATGTGTTTTGCATTATAGGAGATACTAGGATAGGAGTGTTGGTAGCTTGCTCCACCTTTGCAACGAGTTGCCCTGGTGTGTACCACCTTAACCCAGTCCTGAAGTTACTTTCAGGCGCAAACTTTGTTTGCTCACACTTGGATAAAGGATTAAACTAAATTTATTATACTCTAACCAAGTGGAAAATAAACTTTCAACACGTTGGTATGTACTATTGTCCAAGACTAGCAGATTCATTTTTCTAAATAAGTAGTTGGTTTAGAATAATGGTGGCACTTCCTTTATCGGCTCTAGTTATTATGATGTTCAGATTTGATTTTAATTATTTCACCACCATTATTTTGTGTTTCGTTAAGTTACTTGTTTTCTTATGATTTATATTTAAAATGTTGGTGGTTTCTAAATGTATTTTGTCTGCTATGTTTTTTGGGATGAACCTTAAGCCTCTTTCAATATTACAAATAAAAATAAAATATTACAATAATACAAATAAAAACAATATTACAAATAACTAGAGCCGATAAATTGGATTTGGTCATAGCTTCAGAGGATCCAATTGTGACTTAGATGTCATACTTCCCCCCCCCCCCCCCCATTGGTGAGAGTGACCATGTAGTTCTGATTTGGAGGATGAATAGGCATGTGGAGGTATCACTACAGAAAGAATTTATGTAGAATTATAAGGCAGGCAACTGTAATGGATTTAGAAGCCAGCTTACAGCAGTAGTGTGATGGATGAAAGACTTTGAAAGAAGAGGGTCATTAGTGCATGGGTAATACTTAGAAAAAGTTGTTGACAACAATGGCAGATTGTATACCTCGAGAAAAGAAAATTAAGAAATTAGAAGTCAAATGGATGACAATAGAAATAAAAGGGGAATTGTAGAAGAAAAAGAGATTATGGAAGACATGTAAAGAGAGAGGTGAAGAACAGTTGCATGAGGAATATAGGACTCAGGATGGTAAAGTGACTAATATTGTAAGGAGAGAAAAATTAGAATATGAGAGGAGATTGGCACTGCAATCCAAGGAGAATCCCAAGGAGTTTTTTCTCCATGTGGTGAGTAGGAGAAAAAATTATAATGGATGAATTACCTTGCTGGATGGAAATGGAAATCAGGTGACCAAAGCAGATGACATAGTTGAACTATTTAATGATTACTTTATTAGTGTTTCATCCTGGTACAGCAGGTTATGTTCCTAGAAGGATAATGACTGATGAAATATTATAAGTGAAGGAAGAGAATCTATTCCAAATACTGAGTATGTTAAATGTTAATAAAGCAGTGAGGCCTAGATGGAATTTCATCACATTTTATTAATATGCTTCATGGCACTGACTGTACCATCAGTTTGGCATAACGAAAGTCTTGCAATGTGACAGGTTCCTGTAGAGCAGAAGGAGGGTAAGATAGTACCATTGCATAAGGGTGACAGTAGGATGTATGTATCAAACTGTAGGCCTGTTTGTATTTCCTTCTGCAGTTGTTAAAATTTTGGAGAAATTGGTAAGCGCTCGTATACAGAATTGGGTAGATGAGGGCAATATTATTTATGCAGGACTGCATGGATTGGTTAAAGGGTGCTCTTGTTCCATTGTTTTAGTAATCTGGTAACCTTTGACAATAGAGTAACCAGAGCAGTGCATGAAGGTAAAGTATACACTGTCATTGTTTTGGATTTTTCCAAGGCATTTGAAAGGATGTCACATGACAAGATTTTTAAATTGCAGCATATGGGTTTGGATATCAGGTTAGTGGATTGGATTGGTGAATTGTTCTCTGGTAGATATCAGGGAGTTGTTTATGGGGGGAACAGTATCAATGAGTAAGAAGGTTACAAGTGAAATTCCAGAGGGGTGTCACAGGACCACAGGGAGATGTTCAGTTGTTTGCAGATGATGTGAATCTTGGGAAGGTTATTAATAATAGTGCTGATGGCTCTGTTATTAATAATGGCTCTTCGAGAGGATTTGAATAAGTTGGAAAGGTGGGAAAATTAACGGAGATGTCAGTTTAATGCAACTAAATGTAAGGTTTTAAAATTTGGAATCACAGATGGGATGCTTCATACTTACCTGGTGGGATTATACTGGAAGAAATGGGGTCAACAAGGGATCTTGAGGCGATTGTGGATAGAGACATGAAGTTTCAAGGACATTGCAAGTTCGTGAAGACATATCAAAGAATTGTTGCATTGTTGAGGAGGACATTGACTGCAAGAGATAAAAGTGTGGTGGTCCCATTGTATAAATCTTTGATCAGACCACATCTGGATTTCGGTGCTCAGATCTGGTCAACGGGATTTGAAGGGGATGAAGTAATCTTGGAGAGGGTGCAGAGATGGAAAACAAAAATGATATCAGGGCTGTAATTATGAGGACAGACTAAGGGCATGGAGACTGCAGAGTTTGGTGAAAAAAGGATGACAGTAGAAATGATAGGGGGATATGATTAAATCATTTAAGCTATTGAAGGGTTATTATTGTGTTAACATCGAGGAGATTTTTCATGTGGTAGAACGAGAGGAAGGAGCAAGGACAAGGTGTCATCCCTGGAAGTTGCAAAAGGGAGTGATGAGTAAAAGGGTAAGAAGTAAGTTTTTTACATGGAGAGTGATAGGAACATAGAATGCATTGCCTGAGAGGGTGGTGAACGTGCAGACAGTGGACGAGTTTAATGAGTGGTATGATAGGCTTTGCGTTGACCTCCCACAATGAGTCTTGTGACTCCATAGAGGTCAGGAAAAATAATAATAAATAATAAATAAATATGATGGAGGATGACAGTAGTGCTCTCTGTTATTAATGCTGATAGGAAGATAGGGCGGTACGCCAAAATCTATTCACAATAACATCATCCGTCTTCCATAGATTGTAGTGCTCCTATCCCTTTTCTGTGATCTCTTTTACACTTCTTTGCAAATAATTTGTTTTAACATAGTCCCTTCTTCTTCTTTTGCACTGGTTAGAATACAGTCAATTCTGCACTTTGTTTACAATCTCATTCACTCTTCCTATTATACCTCCTCTGAAACACACCTTCCATACTTCCTTTGTTTAAACATTCTTCAGCATAGAGTTCAAATATAACAATATACCTTTCCAGTTTTCTGGCCCAATCATCTTCAGCTCCTCTTTCACTGGCAACTTCCTCCCTTTGTTTTTAAGTCTCTTCTTTGAATTTTCTGTCTCATTCTTCATCCACTCAAAATGGTCCTCATCAATTTGCTTCTCATCGTCTTGCATATTTTTAAATCTTTCATTACCATTCTTGATGTCCCCCCCTTTTCAATGTATCCTTTCTCATATGCTCTCTTTATTAAAACTCATTAATAAAACATTTTGTTATCATTCACCACCACCCTATCTTTTGTTCTGCTCAATGTTTTCTCTATTCATGTTGTTAAAAACATCATTCATTTTATTTCTGATGGCTTTCACAACAACAACATTACTCATATTTCACAATGTTTTCTACCCACTTATATGCTCCTTACTTACATATTTTTACTCATTCTCCTTATTATGTTGTTATTCACAACAGTTGCTCTCTCTTGATATCTTTACTCTCAGTCATTGATACATCACCACTACCTGACTCTACATTTAAATATCACTTTGTGCATGCTTTCGTACCATCATATTTTATCGTCCACAACATATCCACATAGGCTAATGAATATATATTATTATTATTATTATTCGTGACACCTCCAAGGAGTTCGAAGACTCATCGCGGGAGGACACCCACTGCACAATTCTCCATCTCCACCACTACCGAACCTCTACTACCAATCAACTACATCAGTGCCATCTACTGCCCACCACCACCACCACAACAACAATATTTTTTGTATGTAAATTGTGTGTGTTCTGAAGGGCTGATTTGTCTGTATGCAGGATGAAAAACCAGAGTTTCCGGGAGAAAAAAACCCTGCTACCTCTGTATGAGATCGGCTAACTCACCTTCAATTGAAAAAGTCCATATAAAGATTCCTCCCATCGCAACGGGAATCGAATTCAGGCCTTTTCCAATCGAAGGGCACAATGTACCATTGTTCTTCTAATTGTGCTTTGGAGGCACTTGACAAAACAACTGTTGTTGAAGTGCATATTATGGAGACAAAGCCGTTGTCATTTTGCATCGAATTCTGCATGTAATTGATTAAAAATGTTATATAACACAGCCTACAGTAAATCACATCTCTTAAGTGGTCTCTCACAACCTTCTCAGTATTTCTAATCAGATCTTCCTATAAACAAAGCCATCCTAAGTTTATTCAGTTATGCTTACATTAAATATACCTAGTTATGCTATACAACACTCAAGTTTGCCTTTAAACAAAAGTAGATGATTTTACCATAATTGTAAGTGCTGAATACAAAAAAAGGACATCCATATTATTCCATTTTCTCCAGTTTACTTAAGAAAATGTCTTGTCAGTAGAAGTTAGCAGCATTGAGTTATAATGAGTCAGTTCAAGATTGAACATCAAGGATATTATTATTATTATTATTATTATACAGTATCTTCATGGAGTCTGGAGTCTCATCGTGGGAAACCTAAACTATTATACACACAAAACCTATCATACCTCTCCTTAAACTCATTCACTGCCAGATAACTCACAACTTATTCTGGTAATCCATTCCACTCATTCATCACTCTCCAAGTAAAAAAATTAGTTTGTACATTCCTACTAACCTCACTCTTACACATCTTCCATGGATGACCTCTAGTTCTCTGACTTATATATATATTAAAAAATTTCATTTGCATCAATTTTATAAAATCCCTTTAATATCATAAAAAATTCTATCATATCCCCTCTTTTCTGCCTATCAACTGAACTTTGTAATCTACACACCTTCAACCTATGCTCATAGGGAACATTCCACAAACCTGTCACCAGTTAGTCCCTCATCTCTGAATCTTCTCTACCATGACCTGGTCCCCAAATGGCCCAGGTGACCAAATCTGTGTGCAGTAGTCAGCAGCCAAATCATCATCTTATAAAGAGGGAAAATAACTTCCCTATCTCTACTTCTTAGCATGTTTTTCAACATTCAGGTAATCCTTTGAGCTATTTTACCAGCTTTTGCAATATTCCCTGTGAACTTCAATTCTACATCCACCATTATCCCCAAGTCCCTAGCCTCATCAGTTTTTTTGCAATCCAGTACCATCAGTATGATACACTGTATGCAAACTTTTCAACTCAAAGTGCATAACATTACATTTTGCAATATTAAATTGATAGTCATTATCCTTTGCCCACAATGTCAGTTTATTTAAATCATCTTGCATGATATCTACATCACCTTTATCAACTATTGGTCTCTCCATATTTGCATCATCAGCAAACAACTGAATATCCTCACCCCCCCAAAAAAAAATCTTTAATATACAAATTAAAGAGTGGTGGCTGTAGTACAGAACCCTGAGTTACTTTACTAGTCACCCTCATTCTCCTATTCACTCCGCCATATTCTATTCTCTGGCCCCTCCCCCCAATCCATGCTGTAATCTTCATATCCATTCCCATTTGCTCTAACTTTTATAATAGATTTGACATATATTGTGTCAAATGTCTTTGTAAAGTCCAGCCAGCGGTATCATGATGTAGTCATTTCCTTTATCCCATTCTGCTGTGACTTTATTATTAAATGTGAATAAATTGCTAAGACAGAACCTATCTTTTACAAAGCTGTGCTACCCACTATAGAGTATTGCATCCCTGTCTATCCGCTGTTTGATTTTTAACCAAATTTTCCAATACTTTAACAGCCACTCCTGATATATATGAATTCGTCTGTAGTTTGCTACCTCTCTCTCTTGGAGCCACCTTCATGCACTGGAAGTATCTTACCCTCTTTTCACTCCATAGAACTCTGCCAGAGCTGAAACTTAGATTGAAAAACTTCATCAGAGATAATGTCATTTCTCTTTCGCATGAATGTGAAAGAGAAATGTGGTGTGAAGTGGAGGTTAACAGAATGAAATATATGGTGGGGTGTTGCTACAGACCTGGCGTTGCTACAGAACCACTCCTGTTACTACAGAACTACCCCTGATATATATGAATTTGTCTGTTGTTTGCTACCTCTCTCTTGGAACCACCTTCATGCACTGGAAGTATCTTATCCTCTTTTCACTCCCATAGAACTCTGCCAGAGCTGAAACTTAGATTGAAAAATTTCATCAGAGATAATGTCATTTCTCTTTCGCATGAATGTGAAAGAGAAATCTCGTGTGAAGTGGAGGTTAACAGAATGAAATATATGGTGGGGTGTTGCTACAGACCTGGCGGCTCAGTTGTAGGGGACGAAGAAATGCATCGCCAATTTAGCCTTATGGGGTACCAAGCGAATGATCATTATGGGCGACTTTAATTTTCCAAACATTGTCTGGGGAGAGAAAAGAGAAAATTCTAGAACAAGACCATATAGATTGCATATCTAATTATAAGAATAGGCTAGGTCGTAATTTAGTATATCTATACACAAATGCCAGGAACATTAGAAACAAAGGGGTTGAGTTCATTGCTTTATTGAATACGATGTGGCTTAGGATTGTTGGCATTAGTGAAACCTGGCTATCAGAATCAGATATGGTAAGTGAGATTGAGTGTAACGGATATACTATTTTTAGGAATGACAGAAGAGATAGGAGAAGAGAAGTGCTACTAATGATATCAGATGACTTAAGTCCAGTTAGGGTAGAAATACAAGAAAACAATGATGGTAACAATGTCACATGTAGTGATGAGTTTGAGTCTATCTGGTGTGAAGTGGAGATTAACAGAATGAAATATATGGTGGGGTGTTGCTACAGACCTGGCAGCTCAGTTGTAGGGGATGAAGAAATGCATTGCCAATTTAGCCTTATGGGTACCAAGCGAATGATCATTATGGGTGACTTTAATTTTCCAAACATTGATTGGGTAGAAGAGAAATCTCATGATGAGAAAGAACAGGAATTTATTGAATTGTTGCGAGACAACTTTCTCAAGCAGCATGTGAAAGAAGCAACTCGAGGTCAAAGAGTGTTGGATTTGCTCATAGCATCAGAAGGGATCTTTGTCAAGAATATGGCTATTTTACCACCAATTGGTGACAGTGATCATGCTGTTCTTTCTTGGGAAGTATCTAATTGTATTGATGCTCCAATTCAAACAGGTTACATGCTGAACTACAAAGCTGGAAATTATGATCAACTTAGAAGAATACTTATCCTTGGTCCCATGGTATCAGTTACTGAATGGAAAAAATGTCAGCAATGCATGGGAATCTTTGAAAAAGTTGAATGAGGCGGTATCTCAATGTATCCCTAGTGTTTGAAGAATAAATAGGTTGGGAGTAAAATGGATGTGCAGCCTTATTAAGCAAGAGATCTACAAGAAGGAGATGATGTGGAAAGAATATTATGAGAATAAGAGTGAGAGGAGTTATGAAATATATAAAGCTTAGGCCAGAAAAGTGACGAGTATTGTGAGAAAAGCTAAAATGGAGTATGAAAAGAAATTGAACATGCAAGCTAAAGGCAATCCAGAAGAATTTTATCATTATGCTGCAAGCAAAAGAAAGAATGAATGTGGAAGAATAACTTTATTGAATGCAGATAGTACATAAGTGTTAAAAGCAAAGGAGATTGTTCAGTTAATGAGTGCTCACTTTGCTAAGATATATCAACCAGGTGTATGTAGCATGCTGCACAGTGCTACTGCTACATTGGATGAAGAGTTAGAGGTTCATGAAAATGAGGTTGAGGAGCTCTTGCATAACCTGGATAAGAATTTGTCAGTAGGGACAGATGGAATATCAGCCCATTTACTAAAGGAATGTTCAGCTGAATTGGCTAGGCCTTTCACACATTTGTATAACTTGAGTCTCAGCTCAGGAATGTATGATAGTTCCATTGCACAAGGGTGGTGCAAAAACTGATGTGTCTGAAGAGTTGGATGAAGAGTTAGAAGTTCATGAAAATGAGGTTGAGGAGCTCTTGCATAACCTGGATAAGAATTTGTCAACAGGGACAGATGGAATATCAGCCCATTTATTAAAGGAATGTCCAGCTGAATTGGCTAGGCCTTTCACACATTTGTATAACTTGAGTCTCAGCTCAGGAATGTATGATAGTTCCATTGCACAAGGGTGGTGCAAAAACTGATGTGTCTAACTACCGACCTATTAGTATCTCTGGTGTGGTAGTGAAGATTTTAGAGAAGTTGGTAAGAACTTGCATACAGAAATGAGTAGACAAGCATTCTATACTTTGCAGGGAACAACATGGGTTTACTAAAGGAAGGTCATGTTTTAGCAATTTGCTCATATTTTATAACAATGTTACGGCCGAGTTGGATAAAGGGAATGGATTCACTATGATAATGTTGGATTTTTCTAAGGCATTTGATAGGATACCACACAATAGGCTGTTTCGTAAACTGGAGAATATGGGTTTGGAATATAATCCATTGACTTGGATCAGGGGATGGTTGACAGACAGATATCAAAAAGTGGTATACAATGGGTGTGAATCTGCCAGATTTAAGGTAACCAGTGGTGTACCTCATTGTTCAGTCCTTGGGCCATTATTGTTCAATCTATGCATTAATGACATCAAGCAGGGTCTATCATCAGATTTGCAGTTGTTTGCCGATGATGCAAAGATAGGCAGGGCAATCAGAGATGCTACTGGTATTCAGCAATTACAAAATGATTTCAATAGACTGGAAATCTGGTCAAGTGAAAATGGCTGTCAGTTTAATGTTGGTAAGTGTAAAGTTATGCACTTTGGCGTGATTAGAGTTCCAGTGGCATATTATA
The DNA here is from genome assembly GCF_054136105.1 of Typopeltis vanoorti. Taxonomy (NCBI): domain Eukaryota; kingdom Metazoa; phylum Arthropoda; class Arachnida; order Uropygi; family Thelyphonidae; genus Typopeltis; species Typopeltis vanoorti. The sequence goes on from NC_143560.1 coordinate 43,095,551, forward strand.
TTAGCGGAGTTATGCTACAAGCAACTGAAGAGGCAAGGGATCTTGGTGTATTGGTGGATAAGAATTTAAAGTTCAAAGGTCGCATAGCAAAAGTTGCAAATTCAACTCAGAGGATAATTGCTATATTGAAGCGAACCTTGACATGTAAGGATAAGGAAATAATTTTGCCTCTTTATAAGGCTTTGATAAGACCACACCTGGATTACTGTGTGCAGGTTTAGTCTCCTGCGTTCCAAGGGGATAAAGAAGCTGTGGAAAGGGTGCAAAGAAGAGTTACAAAGATTATATCTGGATTATGGGATTTAGATTGTGGACAGATTTCGAGTATGTGGATTGCATTTCTAGTCAATAGGAGAAAGACGGGGTGATATGATAGAGGCCTATAAACTTTTGAATGGGTGTTATAGCATTTCAAATGATGAAATTTTTTGTTATATGGAAGGTGGGAGAGAACACGGGGACATCCATGGAAGCTAAGTTTGTTCACAGTCAAGAAAGGGGTAAGAGCTAGGTGTTTCTAGTGCATCTGGTGTAAATGAATTTAAGAGAAAGTATGATAGCTGGGTTGGGTAATTTACAGCCTCCCTGGATGAGTCCTTGATTCCCTGGAGGTCTTAGATAATAATAATAATAATAATAATAATAGTAATGTAATGCATGGGATGATATGCTGTCTCACTGCTGTGTTCACATTCATATTTTTTAATATGCTGAACACATCCTGTTCATCTACCTCAATGTTGATATGATCTCTGTCACATCAGCAACTGCAGAATCTCAACCTTGATTTATACACCTTTGCAAAATGATCACCCAGGGATTCAGCTATTTTTTTTTTGCATCTGTGACCTGCCTATCATGAGCATTGTTTAAAGTTATTATACCCATAGTAATTTTCCTTCTTGCTTTCACTTTGTACTGTACATGAGTATGTTGATCACCTTTTCTTTATATTCTCTTCACAGTGTTTCCTTCTTTTCCCCACTCTTGATTTATATGTCTACTCATATAAATGATTGTGTAATTTGGTCTCCCAAGTTACATGGAGATAAAGAAGCTGTGGAAAGGGTGCAAAAGAGATATAAAGATTATATCCAGATTATGAGGATAGATTGCGAGTATGTGGATAACAGACTCGGGTTAAGAGGTGTTTAAATGTCTGATGAAATTTTTCATTATATGGAAGGTGGGAAGAGAACATGGGGGCATCCATGGAAGTTAAGTAAGAAAAGGGTAAGAGCTAAGTTTTTCTCTCACAGAGCAGTGAGTGGAATAGTTTGCGAGTTTAGTTTGGGTGATGTATGGCCTCCCTTGATGAGTCCTTGACTCCCTGGAGGTCTCAGATAATAATAATAATAATAATCCCCAGTTGGTTTATCCTCCTGACCTTGAGTATGCAGTCTGCTACTGCTTCTCTCAAGTAATCTCTGACAACTTCCATGCACTACTGACATTCTTTCCTTGTAGCTTCTTAAGCCATGGCACTGCTCCAAGATGAAAACTTAGTCTGTAATAATTACCAGTTTTTATAGTTCAGCATAAACCCTTTCTTGACAGAGATTTTGATAAATTCTTGACAGAGCATATGTAAGGATTACATCATGCAAAACATATACTAATGTTCAATGAGATAACTTTCTTCATATGTTATAATCACATGGAGAGCAAGAGCAGCAGGAAGATGTAGGATTAGCACATTACATCTTGGAAATATTCAAAACATCTTCCATGTTTTGCATATTTCTGAGTATTGTGTTGAATTTTTTTTCTTTTTTGAATTTCTTTTTTTCTCTGTGTTTTCCTAATAAGTTGAAAGTTTTTTTTTGAAAGTTTGTCAACTCTTGCATGGGAAATAATTCCATTTATCTCAGAGAAGGTATTTCTTAGTTTTTGATTAAGGTCATGTAGGTTTTCTTCTCCCTCTTTTCAGATTTGAAATTTTCTAGTTTTAGTTCTTAGTTGTTGTTGTTTTTAATTCTTAGTTTCTTTTTTATTTTGTTTGTCTTTTATTTCTTCTATTTTATATTCCTATGTACATTTATTGGTTTTCACATTCAGGATTAATTTTTAGTGTCATTATTTTTGGTCCCCAGATATTAAGTTCAGTACTAAAAAAAATTAAAGCAAATTTATTTTTATTTTTATTTTTGCTAATGTGCCTAATTGGAAAGTTTATCCAAATATGGCAATCATTGTTAGAATTTTCAGTTAAGATTTGTTTTCAGTATTATTTCTAATATTAAATTTTAATCAGTAAATAAACAGTTAATTTCTAGCTTTATGGATTGGCTATTCAGTGGCAGTTCTATTTCCGCTAAGTTGTTGTATATGATTATGAAATAATGGGAGCTATATGAAATTGTTTTTTATTTATTTATTTATTTTTACATGATTATGGTATATGCTGATAAAGTGCTCATTAAATAATATCATTTGCTATGGTTACTCTGGTTTCAGAACTATTCACCCATGTCAACCTGCCATAGTTATTTTTCCTCTTGCTCATAATATAGCAGAAAAATTCCCTTGGATTTTTCTTTTTTTGACTAGAATGGACAATCTCCTCTCATATTCTCCTTTTTCTTTTTTAACCATGCTTGTCACTTTTCTGGTTTGCAGCTTATATTCTTCATGCATCTGTTTCACTAAAACATAACAGCTTTTTTTTTGCCACACTGCTTGCTTGCTTGTTTTCACAAGGAGGATGGTCATTAGTGGTGTGATGCAGGGATCAGTTTTGGGACCATTGTTGTATCAATTTGTATATTAATGATATTGTAATGGATTTAACTGGTGATATGCAGCTGTTTGCAGATAATGCAAAATTGGGGAGAGCAATGCAGATGTTATGGCCTTACAGGAGGACTTAAAGATTGCACGAATGGGCAGGTAAGTGAAACTTCAGTTCAGTGTTGCAAAGTGTAATGTTTTGAAATTTGTAATCGATAGTGGGATGAAATGTATACAGTTGGTGAGGTGGGGAAACTTTAAAGAAGGTAGAGGAGATGAGAGATCTGGGAGTAGTAGTGGTGGACAAGGACCTGAAATTCAAGGGACACATTGCACATGTTGTGAAGACATCACATCACGTGCCATTCTATAAGACTGTGATCAGACCTCATTTGAATTGTTGTGCATAGATTTGGTCATCAGGTTTTCATGTGATGAGGATATGTTAGAAAGGGTCCAGAGAAGATTCACAAAGGTGGTCAGTGGTCTTTGGAATGTGGAGTATGAGGACAGATTAAGAGAATGAAAATTGCAAAACCTTGTGAATAGGAGTAGGAGGGGGTGGAGATATGATTGAGACATATAAATGTTATCAGGTTGACATGGAAGAGATTTTCATAGAATGGGATAGGGGGAGTAGAACAAGAGACCATTGCTGGAAACTGTATAAGGAGGGTGTGAGCAAGGGAGTGAAGAGCAGGTTCTTTACATGGAGAGTGGTTGGTGAGTGGAATGCATTGCCTGAGTGTGTTATGAATGTAGACATATTGTATCAGTTTAAGGCACGGTTGGATGAGCTTAGTGTGTACCTCCCATGATGAGTCTCTGACTCCATGGAGGTCAGATGTTAATAATAATAATTTCACTCCTACTCTATTTATTTGTTTAACTTTTGGTATGCAGTAATGCATTTCCCATGCACTGTCAAATCTTTCTTCACAACTCATCAACCCAGTGTATTGATGCTAGTTGACTACAGAGCTTCTCATAATCTTATGAGAAGCTCTGTAGTCAACTACCTACCTTATTAGTGCCTACCTTATTAGTGCAACATATATACCTTCTTGATAACAACCTTTTTCTATTTGACCACCTTTTAATCCAATACCTCATGATTGCTCTCATCAACAGGTGGCTGTGTTGATACCTCATTCACAATCACATCCTGTGAGGATATCATGAAATCCAACATACCTGTAAACCTCGTATTGCTTCATCACATGCTACTTAAGATGGTTACCTGTAGAAACTCAACAACTTCACTCTCCTTGTTACCATACACTATCTCTTCTTTCCACTCCTCATTCTTATAATTAAAATCTCCCATTAGGATCACTTTCCTTTTACTTGCCCAACTAATTTATCTAAACTTTCACAGTTTGTGCTCAACATTCCCTGACCTATAACAATATTCTATTAGATATAGTATTCTATTGATCTCAACTTCCCATCAAATAGTTTCAAATCTTCACCCATACTATTATTTTCTACTTCACCCCTCTTCTGCTCCCCTGTGCCTTCCTTATCCATTTGGAAAATTCTATATCCTACCATTTCTAGTCTTGAGATTATATCATCTTCAGACAATCATGTTTTGCATATATCAGTTATCTTTGGGAATACTGACTCTATCAGTGATACAAATTCCTTTATTTCTGATACTCCTTACATTAGTATACAAACGTACCATATGAAAAATCTCCTCGGTGTTAATCCGGTAATAACCCTTCAACAGCTTAAATTAATGTCTCAATCATATTCTACCCTTCTCTTCTTTCTGCCAAACTGCAGCTTCCTTATATATTCAGTCTATCCTCATAATAAACATTGTACAGTCCTGATATCATTGAAGCAATTTTCTGAGATGTCTTCACAGCCATTGCAATATGTCCTTTGAACTTCAGTTTTCTATTCACTCCAAAATCCCTTGCTTCCTCCACTTTTTCCAGTATAACTCCACCAACTGAGTATGAAACATCCCATCTGCAGATCCCACATTTCAAAATCTTATTGTGGGCAAATGAATGATATTCCCATTCATTTTTCCACCTTTCCAGCTTATTCAAATCCTCTTAAAGATCCAGAACATGAGTACTATTAGTAATAATCCTCTCATGCCTCACATCATCTGCAAATAACTGAATAGTCCTTTGACAACCTTTAGTCCTTTGACAATATCATTGATAAAGGTTGAACAGTAATGGTCGCTGTACTGAACCCTGTGGAACTCCACTTGTAACCTTCTGACTTATTGATGCTGCTTCCCCATATACATATATCTGATATCTATCAGAGAGCCAGTTACCAATCCAGTCCACTAACCTGATATCTATTGCCATATGTTGCAACTTAAAACCAGCTTTGTAAAATAATGTAATATAAATAATATAAATAAAAAATATAAATGTCAAATCTTTTCTTTTAGTTGCATGGTGATCAGCATTTGTTTTAGAAATTATGGACTTTACAACCATGTTATAAATAACTATTTTAATTTCCCAATGTTTCGACTTTCATATTAAGGTCATCATCTGGAGTATATACAAATATACAAGGACAAACTGAGTTACATTTCTCATAGTAAGCTAAAGAAACAATGATTTGATCACCGGTTATTCTACTGGCATGACAACTCTGGTAAAAAAAAAAAAAACAGATAAAATTACAAATTAATTAATTATTTAGAAACTACATCAAAGCTAAATTCTATTTAAGATAACATGATGTCCTATTTTTAACATTACAATTGTTATATTAGATTTAGGATTCTAGATTATCTACAGTCCCGTTTATAGTTAACTCTTTGGGAGAAAGGTTTTCCGTGAGTAGAATATGTGCCTTTCATATCTATCTATCTATCCCAATGGCTTTAACAGGCCTTTAAAGCCCACAACCTTCCAAGCATGCTTGGATTTCGTAACCGAAATACGAGGATAGAATGGTCACTCCTATGCCTCAAGGTATTCTTGGCTGTATCCCTGTGTGTTCAAGGGGCCGGTTTGCCTGCTTGCGGGATGAAAAACACCAGATAAACTGGCGGAAAAAACCCTACTGCCCGCGCCCAAGACCGGCTAACTTGGCTATGGCTGAGGAAGATCCTTCAGCTCCTCACGTCTCCGACGGGAATCGAACCTAGGACACTCCTTCCCCAGGCATATGGTTGCGAAGCGCAAAGCCGCTAGGCTAACCGCGCGGACGTGCCTTTCATATGCTTGGGATTTTTAGACCATCATTATTGTTCAGATTGGGGTGGTTGATAAGAATCTCACAGGCTTCCTTAAATTTGTGTTCATACCATGTTTTGGTGTGATGTAAACAACTGGTTCTTTTCAAGTCTATTCTATGTAAAGTGTTCAGGGCATGATCAGAAAGGTCAGCTTCACCATAGTTATTATATTTAATGTGTCGTTTATGTTCTTTTTGTCTGATAGGAAATTTAATGTATCATTTATGTTCCTTTTGTCTGATAAAATATGTGCATCCTGTTTCCCCTATATATAGTAGATTATAGGTGCAATAAATACAGTATACTCCAGGGTGGGCCAGCAGAGGGAGTGGGTCTTTGGATAAGTTGTTTTAATTTTGCTGAAGGTTTAAAGGTGGATTTGAGGTTGTATTTCTGTGGTATTCTGTTTATTTTATCTGATGTCCCTTTAATGTAAGGAATGGTTATAGTTTTATTGTAGTCTGGTTTATCTTTTTACTGAAATAAGAGCCAACAGGCTTCACTTTGACAAAGTAAAATTATTCAAAATTAAGTGGATATTGAATACCACATTATTTCTTAGCTGAATAAGAAACTTAAAGATAGGAAAGCTAATCTGAGAGTTTCATGCAGAATATAGAAAACTATATAAAGTTCGGCGAGTCCAAGCATAATCCTGGTAGTGCAATGCTAGGGCGACTCATAGTAAAGGTGGGGGGGGGGGTATGCTCCGATTACTGTCCTTAGTATTTTCCCATAATGTAAAACACAGCTCCTAGGAGATGTATTATCGTTTTATATTATGAGAGAAGGTCACTACCCAGATTGGTTTCAACCTTTTTTGAAGTTTCAGTAATCAGAACTTATTTCTTTACTGTATGAGTTGCCAAAAGGTGCACAAATACAATTACTGAAATAAGAGCCAACAGGCTTCACTTCGGCAAAGTAAAATTATTAAAAATTAAGTGGATATTGAATACCACATTATTTCTTAGCCGAATAAGAAACTCAAAGATAGGAAATGTAATCTAAAAGTTTCATGGTGAATATAGAAAACTATATAAAGTTCGACGAGTCCAAGCGTAAGCCAACACCTGGTAGTGCAATGCTAGGGTGACTCGTACATCTCCTAGGAGCCGTGTTTTACATTATGAGAAAATACTAAGGACAGTGTTCGGAGCTTACTCCACCTTTACTACGAGTCGCAATAAAAAACAAAGATAATGGTTTATCTTTGTTTTTTATTGAGGTCTTGTAGAAAATTTTGTTAATAGTGTTTTGGCTGTAACCATTTTTTAGAAAAGTATTGCTGATAACTTTTAATTCGTCTTTCAGAGCTTGTTCATTGGAGCACATCTTCAAAACCCTGTTTTTTAGAATATTAATGACACCTAGTTTTTGTGTTGGGTGGTGGTAGGAGTTTATGTGTATATATTGGCCAGTATGTGTCGGTTTCCAGCAAACAGTGAAGAAAGACTGCCAGAAGGAAGATGTGTGACAAGTGTATCTAGAAATGGAAGTGTGTTCTGTTTTTTAATCTCAATTGTGAACTGTACGTGTTTGTGTTGTTTGTTTAGGTGGCTAAGGAAAGTGTCTGGTGGCCATGGGTCCAGGTTGCAAAAACATCGTCAACGTATCTAAGCCAGACTTTGGGTATGGTTTTTGAGCATGTTGCTCAAAATGTTCCATATAAAAGTTAGCAATGATTTCGCGTGTTGGCGACCAATTCGTACATCCTTCATTTCTTTCTCCCTTTCAGCATGAATCGACTATTCTTGGCACCAAGCAAAGCTCTACAAAGTGTGGGTATACTATAATTTGGGCTGTCTATACCTTCGACTATCAGTCGGAGTGATGTGTTTTGTTTGTGTATCTTTGGTAGGCCATAAATTCTCGGGAAACGAGCGTAGTGAGGAAGAAATGTTTTTACTGTATCTTCGGTCCATTTAGTAATTGATTGAAGTAGTTTCTCTGTTTTCTTTTTTATTCTATTGGTTGGGTAGTAGTTAACAAGTTGATATGTACTATTGTCCGAGACTAGCAGATTCATTTTTTTCTAAATAAGTGATTTGGTTTAGAATAATGGAGGCGAAGAATATCGGGCGGAGTGGTGTGTTTTGTTTGTGTATCTTTAGTAATTAACAAGTACACCACTCTGACCGATATTCTTTGCCACCATTATTCTAAACCGAACCACTTATTTAGAAAAAAATGTGGTTTAGAATAATGTTGGCGAAGAATATCGGTCGGAGCGGTGTGTTTTTTTTTTGTGTATCTTTGGTAGACCGTAAATTCTCAGGAAACGAGTGTCATGTGGAAGTAATTTTTTGACTGTATCTTCGGTCCATGTAGTAATTGATTTAAGTAGTTTCTCTGTTTTCTTTTTTATTCTATTGGTTGGGTCATAGTTAACAAGTTGGTATGTACTATTGTCTGAGACTAGCAGATTCATTTTTTCTAAATAAGTGGTTCGGTTTAGAATAATGGTGTCACTTCCTTTATCAGCTCTAGTTATCATGATGTTCAGATATGATTATAATGATTTCACCACTGTTAATTTGTGTTTAGTTAAGTTGCTTGTTATTGTTTTCTTATGATTTATATTTAAAATGTTGGTGATTTTTAGACGTATTTTATCTGCTATGTTATTTGGGATGAAACTTAAGCCTCTTTCAATATTACACATAAAATCCAGTTTGTTCATCGATCTGGGTGCTACGGCAAAATTTAGAAATTTGATGAGTAGCGCGACAGTTCATCTTTGTTTAAGGAGTGGTTGGATAGGTTAACTACATTACTGTTACCTGCAGGCGATTGGTGGCTCCTGTTGTTTCTTGCTTCTAGTTGGTTGTTAACGTTCAGTGTGAAGAAATTCGAATATGTCCGTTGATTTTGTCGATCTTTTAGTCTATGAAATTTGGATATGAGATTTTCTTTCTTAGTTTGAAGGATGTGGTTTGCCGTAATCTTTTCTATTCTATTGTGTTTTTTTTTTGTGTGTTTTTTTTTTGTGTATCTTTGGTAGACCGTAAATTCTCAGGAAACGAGTGTCATGTGGAAGTAATTTTTTGACTGTATCTTCGGTCCATGTAGTAATTGATTTAAGTAGTTTCTCTGTTTTCTTTTTTATTCTATTGGTTGGGTCATAGTTAACAAGTTGGTATGTACTATTGTCTGAGACTAGCAGATTCATTTTTTCTAAATAAGTGGTTCGGTTTAGAATAATGGTGTCACTTCCTTTATCAGCTCTAGTTATCATGATGTTCAGATATGATTATAATGATTTCACCACTGTTAATTTGTGTTTAGTTAAGTTGCTTGTTATTGTTTTCTTATGATTTATATTTAAAATGTTGGTGATTTTTAGACGTATTTTATCTGCTATGTTATTTGGGATGAAACTTAAGCCTCTTTCAATATTACACATAAAATCCAGTTTGTTCATCGATCTGGGTGCTACGGCAAAATTTAGAAATTTGATGAGTAGCGCGACAGTTCATCTTTGTTTAAGGAGTGGTTGGATAGGTTAACTACATTACTGTTACCTGCAGGCGATTGGTGGCTCCTGTTGTTTCTTGCTTCTAGTTGGTTGTTAACGTTCAGTGTGAAGAAATTCGAATATGTCCGTTGATTTTGTCGATCTTTTAGTCTATGAAATTTGGATATGAGATTTTCTTTCTTAGTTTGAAGGATGTGGTTTGCCGTAATCTTTTCGAGGATAATCCAAATATCTGCATTCAAGTAACTTGGAAGTTACAACAACGCCTTAAACAAAGATCAATTCTCGCTACTCAGCAAAGGTCTAAATTTTGCCATAGCACCCAGATCAATGAACAAACTGGATTTTATTTGTAATATTGAAAGAGGCTTAAGATTCATCCCAAATAACATTGCAGATAAAATACGTTTAGAAACCGGCAACATTTTAAATATAAATCATAAGAAAACAATAACAAGCAACTTAATGAAACACAAATTAGCAGTGGTGAAATCATTAAAATCAAATCCGAACATCATAACTAGAGCCAATAAAGGAAGTGCCACCTTTATTCTAAACCAAACCATTTATTTAGAAAAAATGAATCTGCTAGTCTCAGACAATAGTACATACCAACTTAACTACAACCCAACCAATAGAATAAAAAAACAACAACAGAGAAACTACTTAAATCAATTTACTACATGGCCGAAAGATACAGTCAAAAAATTGCTTCTGCACTATGCTCGTTCCCTGAGAATTTATGGTCTACCAAAGATACACAAACAAAACACACCACTCTGGCTGATAGTCGATGGTATAGACAGCCTGAATTATCACCTAGCCAAGAAATTAGCAGCAACACTCAAGAAGTTGGTAGGTCATTCCCCCCCCCCCCTCCTATATCAGAAATACACAACACTTCATAAACACAATCAATTGGTCCCCAACACATGAAATCACGTGCTTTATAGATAAAATTTTCCAACTGTTATACAAGCAAAATAGTTACCACTTTAAAAACTACAATGATCATAAAAGAGAAGTTAATTTTCCAACGTGTAATAATAAACAACTCATCCCAGAAGATGGATTGATTATCAGAATTATCAGAATGGATTCTCCTTTTTGTGACATGCGCAGAAGTGGCGAAGAGTCTCGAATCTGTGGGCATACTATATCACCTACCCAAGAAATTAGCGGCAACACTGAAGGAGTTGGTAGGTCATTCCCCCCCCCTCCTATATCAGAAACACACAGCACTTCATAAACATAATCAAAGATAGTACAGTAGAAAAACATGATATATCAGTTTTGATGTCTCTGCTCTCTTTACGAATGTCCCAATCAGTGACATAATACTTCTTTTACGAAACAAATTCCCTCCAGTTATCACGGCGCTCTTTGCACATGTATTATGTTCCGGTTATTTTGTATGGCAAAACGCTTTCTACCTACAAAAAAGAAGGCACACCCATGGGCTTGCCATTATCCCACCCCCATTGCTAACTTTTATATGGAACATTTTGAGCAGCATGCTCTAGATTCCCCTCCTTTGAAACCAAACCCAAAGTCTGGGTTAGATACGTGGATGATGTTTTCGCAATCTTGCCCCATGGCCGCCAGACACTAGACACTTTCCTTAGCCACCTAAACAAACAACACAGATGCGTATAGTTCAGAATTGAGATTGAAAAACAGAACACACTTCCGTTTCTAGATACACTTGTCACATATCTTCCTTCTGGCAGTCAAAGTGCTCCATGAAGTAGTTGGCATTCGAACAACATATCTTTGACAAACTTTACACCCAGACCTAACCTTTGGTTCAGATATGTGGACGACATTTTTGCCATATGGAAGGGCATTTCGGAAGAATTACAACAGTTTCTCTCAAAAATAAATGCACTTCATCCAAGGATACAGTAGAAGTAAATAAACAGTTAAGCCTTTCTAGACCTCTTAATTCTTTGCCAACAAGATGGTAACCTACAATTCACAGTCTATAGGAAGAAGACTCATATAGGCCAGTACATCCATGCTGAATCACATCACCATCCCAGTCAAAAGGCAGGTACTATAAAAACACTGGTTCATAGAGCTCACTCCTTTTGTTCTTCAGAAGAACTATTACAAAAAGAATTACAATATATTAATTCCTCCTTCATATCGAATGGTTATAAGAATTCCTTCATAAAAAGAGTTTTAAGTAGTCGTGCTTCAGCATCCTCTTCAAATACAGAAGAACCTACACATATACCTATCCCCTATGTGCATGGCATTAGCAAACGCATAGCTAAATATTTGTGTGGCCTTTCGACCCGTCAGAAAAATCTCCATATTCCTCATGTTTCCAAAGGACAAGCTCCCACATCTCAACTATCCAGGTGTCTACTGATTCCTTGCTCTTGTAGGTTATCATATTTCGGACAAACAGGAAGATCTGCTCTGATCCAGTTAGAAGAACACAAGTCGTATATCCAGTACCTTGAACCTGAACAGTCTGGACTTGTGGAGCATGCCATCAACACTAGACATTGAGTTCAGTGGAACAAGACAAAAGTCATTCACAAAAGTCGGTTCCTAATGGAACGGCATTACAAGGAAACATGTGAAATGTTATTTCACTCCCCTAACCTAAACAGATCCGATGGTCTACGTCTTCCCCCCCCCCTTGTGGGAGATAGTACTCTATAAATCAGCAAATCTTTCCTAACTTGTAATTGCGCGCGCACACACACACACACACATATAAAATAAAAAATAAATAAACTTTTTTTTTTAAAAATAAATTTAGGAAATTTAATCTTAGCTACTTAGATGGCTCTTTGTGAATATTACTGTTATTGTTTAATTAGCCTTTGTACCTGTACTAATGATGCCTGTGATACTCAGGTGAAAATTCTACGAATAAAGAATATTTTACATGAGCTAATTTTGTTATTATAATAGTAATATGTCTACACACTATTTCCTAACTGAAACTTATATGGAAGGCACATATTTTACCCACGAAACCTTTCTCCCTAAGAGTTAACTATAAACAGGACTGTAGATAATCCAGAATCCTAAATCTAATATAACGATTGTAATGTTACAAATAGGACATCATTGTTACTGTAAGAAAACTATTTATAAGAAAGAATGTTTCTCTCATGTTATCTTAAATAGAATTTAGCTTTGATGTAGTTTCTAAATAATTAATTAATTTGTAATTTTATCTGTATTTTTTTTTTTTTTCACTAGAGATCATGCCAGTAGAATAACCAATAATCAAATCATTGTTTCTTTTCTTTAGCTTACTGTGAGAAATGTAACTCAGCTTTATGTTGGAGGTTTAATGGATTTTTTACAACACTCAGAAAGAATTAAATTAGAATTTAATACTCCTATATTTCGTCCTAGTCACTAGGACATCTACGGGGATTACAAAAACTTACAATACTAAGCCCAACCACGTGGGTGACACTAAACTCCTATCTAGGTGGAGCGCCCTCTAAGGGCGGTAGTAGGTGGCCTGGAATGTAAGGTGGGACCTCTGGTGATGAGTGTTTCCCAAATCTTCGGAAGCTTAATGCAACCGTATTTGTTAAGATTTGGTTGGTTTCTGAGAGCTGCTGCTGCTTCTAAGAAAAGTCTCTCTTTCTTGAATTTGCTGTGGTGGAGCATGGTGGTTTTCTTCCATGATACTCTGTGGGTGGTGTCCAAAACATGGTCAGCCAAGCCTGAATGGCAATAGTTGTGTTTAACGATGTACGACTTGTGTTCCTCCAGGCGGATGGATGCTGATCTGCCTGTCTGTCCAAAGTATGCAAGCTTACAGGAACAGGGTACTTTGTAAACTCCAGGCAGAGAGAGAGGGGGGAGCTGATCTTTCATAGAACGGATAAGGGTAGCAAGTTTGCAGTAGGGCTTATATGCTGTGTGTAGGTTATACTTTTTTAGTATCTTGGCTATTTTTTCCGAAGTGCCTCGGATGTAGGATATGGTGATGGCATTTTTAAATTCTTGTTGACGAGAGGGACGGGGAATGGGGGAGGAATTGATTATTTTTTTGATACTGTGTTCACTGTAGCCATTGGAGAGGAAAGTTCTGTGTATGTGGTTAAGCTCAGTAGTGAGGGCGGTTTCACTGGAACAAAGATTGTGGGCTCTCTTGGTAAGGGTTTTAATGATGCCATATTGTTGTGAGGGGTGGTGGTGGGAGAGTTTGTGAATGTATCTGCCTGTGTGTGTGGGTTTTCTGTATACAGTGAAGGCAAGTGTATCATTGGGCAGGCGCGTGACTAAGGTGTCTAGGAAGGGTAAACAATTGTTCTTTTCCTTTTCCATAGTAAACTGGATTCTTGGATGTAGGCTATTGAGATGACCGAGGAAGGAGTCTAACGTGTCTGGGCCATGAGGCCAAATGGAGAACACATCATCTACATATCTTATGGAAACATATCTACATACCATAATGGAAAAGGAAAAGAACAATTGTTTACAAAGTACCCTGTTCCTGTAAGCTTGCGTACTTTGGACAGACAGGCAGATCAGCATCCGTCCGCCTGGAGGAACACAAGTTGTACATCATTAAACACAACTATGGCCATTCAGGCTTGGCTGACCATGTTTTGGACACCACCCACAGAGTATCATGGAAGAAAACCACCATGCTCCACCACAGCAAATTCAAGAAAGAGAGACTTTTCTTAGAAGCAGCAGCAGCAGCTCTTAGAAACCAACCAAATCTTAACAAATACGGTTGCATTAAGCTTCTGAAGATTTGGGAAACACTCATCACCAGAGGTCCCACCTTACATTCCAGGCCACCTACTACTACTGCCCTTAGAGGGCGCTCCACCTAGATAGGACTTTAGTGTCACCCACGTGGTTGGGTTTAGTATTGTAAGTTTTTGTATGCATGTTACATTAATTGTTTTTGTAATCCCCATAGATGTCCTAGTGACTAGGACGAAATATAGGAGTATTAAATTCTAATTTAATTCTTTCTGAGTGTTGAAAAAAATCCATTAAACCTCCAACATAATGTCCTCACAGCACTTAAGCCTCTACACAAGAAGTAACTCAGCTTGTCCTTGTATATTTGTATATACTCCAGATGATGACCTTAATATGAAAGTCGAAATGTCGGGAAATTAAAATAGTTATTTAAACATGGTTGTAAAGTCCATAATTTCTAAAATAAATAAATGTCAAATAATGTTTAAAAAAAAAATAGAGTCTCTGTAGCTCTGTTAGTATAGATGAGGTCCTTTGGTTGGAAAGATCTGGGCTCAATTCCCATCCATAGTACAAGGAACTTTTATGTCGTCTCTTTCGACTAAAGGTGAGTTAGCCGGTCTCATATGGAGGTTTCGTCCCTCAGAACAGGAAAACCGGCCCTGTGACACATACAGGTTTACAGCCATGAATACTTACAATGTGAAAGAAATAGGTCCTCACCACAATATTCTTATGCCCCATAGTCAACTATTAATCACATCATGGTAGTCAACCTCCTGCACGGAGATGATACATAATGATGATTGTAAAAAAAAAAAAAAAAAAGCTTAATTGAAGAATTGTTGTCAACATATCTTGTACTTAAAATGTTATTTTATGGACAGTTGTCTTTATAATTTGATTTTATAATTGCTCCATTTATTAAATGTCTCAGGCATTTATGAACAACCAAATGGCAAGAGCCTTTCCAAAATCTGTAATATTATAAAAAATTACATGCTTGTTTGGATTAATGTACAATTATTGAAAAATAATGTTTGAAATCATTTTCATGCATTTGCTTTCAATTTTCATGAACCTTACAAATTATGCAGACCAAAACAAACAAACAAACAACAACAACGACAATAACAACAAAAAATGTTACTCTGCACAGTTTATGTTGCTTGGGAAAACTCCACTTGGGTCACACACGATTAGGAAATTCACTCACAAAAAAGAAAAATGATGAATTTTTTTTTTGTTTTCTAATGAACAGAAATGATTTTGTTTAAATATATGAAGTATTTTGAATGGAAATATATTTTTATTGTGTTAATTTTTTCACTTATTTAATATTCTTATCTTTTTTTTTTTTTGCTGCAGGAAGAAATAACATATGTTGTACATTGTGTGGAAGTATTTAAGTTGAACATGTCAGCCAGGAACCTGAAATTTATATTAATACAGGCATTATTGCTTGCTATTTATTTTTCCTCAATGGTATAGTATATTAAGAAAAACTTTATTTTGATTATTATATATATATTATAATGGTAACTAGTATCGCTGCATTGATGTATGCATGTATGTTCCTGTAACTCACTTGGTAGCAGCAGAACCCTATGGGTGGAAAGAAAGACCTGGATTAAAATCCTACCTAGCATGTGAAGAACCTTTATACTGTAAGAACTTCTAAATCGAGGGTGAGGAGTTAGGCAGTTTTATACAGAGGCAGAATCTGGTTTCATCACATGCAACAGACATAGCAAACTATGTAGTTAAGACAGCCAGGTTACTTACTTGGTTTTGAAAGGCCTTTGAGGCTAACACAACACAACACATAACAAAGGTATAGGTGATAGATGATATGATTTGATATATATGAGTGGTGCACCCAGGGAGGGGGCCAAGGGGCCCTGGCCCACTCCAAAAGAAAAAGGAAAAAAACACTAGAAAATTTTCCAAAAATGTTTTCCTAATTAAAATTCATGTTTTTTATTTATGTTGTGTCATGTCTTCTATTTCTATACTACTTATGAATTAGTGATCATTGCAGATGCTCAGTCATAGGTCGTATTGCATATTCTCAAATTGTTTACTCAACTCCCCCCCCCCCCAAGATTAAATCCTGAATGCGCCACTGATATATATATACATACATACATATAACTATGCATTGCATTGGAATACTCACTTTGCATATGGGAAGCAAAAAAAAAAAAAAAAGGATTCCAGATATTCTTCACTAGAATGAAATGAAAAACACCTTATTTAACATCCCTGACTATTTACCATCCACTAATTCAGTGCCTAGTTGTATCACTGTAATATATAAAAATTAATCATAATAATAACTTCACAAGGGAATGTATATGAGAGTATGGGATGCAAAAGTTGAAAAAAGCATTGGGAAAGTTGAGAAATTATATGAAATGTATGCAGGATATGATAAGATGATTGATGCATGCAAATAGAAAGGAGTAAGATTATTAGGTGAAAGATAGAAGAAAAGATAAATTATTCAAAAATGGCATTGTATATGAATTCCATTATGAAAAGTATGGTAAATGAGAAGATGCATATGGTACACTTTCCAGATGTAAGGATAACAGGGTGATTGAAGCTTTGGATACATAGAATAAATGAACAAGGAAGTTAGCAGTGGTTGTATATGGTTTGGTTGACCATTTATTCCAAATATATATTGGAGGTGTCACGAATAATAATAATAATAATATTCCAAAATAATTGAGGAGAGTGAATGATAACATTGTGTTGCAAATTATGTTGGTATGCTGCTCATGTATGATGAGAGAGAGAGAGATGAGAATGAGAAAATGGCTATGTAAGATGAATAGAGTAGGAGGAAGAAGAGAAAAGAGAGATGACTGGCATTGCATGGGAATCAGTTTGATCTGGATAAAACAAGATAAGTTATGAACAAGGGAAAGGATTGAGGTAATCAGGATTACATATTTAGTGATATCAGCTATCGGCCTGGTAGTGTGGATGATAATAACAA
Organism: Typopeltis vanoorti; assembly: GCF_054136105.1. Taxonomy (NCBI): domain Eukaryota; kingdom Metazoa; phylum Arthropoda; class Arachnida; order Uropygi; family Thelyphonidae; genus Typopeltis; species Typopeltis vanoorti. The sequence continues at coordinate 43,112,696 of NC_143560.1, forward strand.
GGAAATTTATAGGCAAATTGGTTTGAAACAGGGGGATTATCATTATGGATGGTTATGGTGATTTTGATTATGAAAATACATCATAAAATGAAGAGAATGCATTTAGGAGCAAGGAGAATTAATTTTTTTGGGTTTCTGAATGACTGCTGTCTTAGAATGCAACAGAAAGTACAGAGAATGTTATTGTGAGAAAAGTGTCAAATCTTGATGAACATTAATAAGAGTAATAACTTAGTCAATGTCCACTGATATGAAGGCAGGTTGTGAGGAAAAGATATATGTGGAACTACAAGGCAGCTGATTATGGAAAGCTCAGGAGATAGCATTAAATAAGAGAATGTGATAAGGAATTAGGTGAAAAGGAAATCAATGCTGCTAGGTGGTCAAGGAATATTTGACAACAGTGAGGCCTGAATTTATTCCAAAAGTCAGAGGAGTAGGGCAGATGTATAATGGATGAACGATGAGATTAAGTATACAATCTGGAAGAAACAGAAGGCATTAGAGACATTATAAAGGAAGCACTAATCTGGTACATGAAGAGTATGAAGAGAAGGCTAAAAAGATGACACTACATAGAAAACAAAGAGTACAGCATGAGCAGCTCTTATCAATCAGTCTAAGAAAAATACAAATCTCATGGAGTACTGTCTGGTATGCCAGTAAAAGTAAGAAAGAATGAATATGGATTGTTTATTAGTTGAAAAAATAGCAGACTGATAGCCACTGCTAGCAAGTTTAAGACATTTCATGCTAGTGAGTAAGATAATTTCATGCTAATGAGTGAGAATTAAATGGTACATGGGCTAGTACTGAGTAAGTAGGATGTGAGAAATTAGTAAGTAAGCAATGTTAATTAGTTAATATGACTTCAGAAATATCAGCCCTTATTTTAAAGTAATGCTCCATATAAATTCACTGTTGAAGTTGAGATGCTTGTTTAACAAGAGCCTTATGATTGGAAATGATGGAGAAAATTGTTCCACTACAGAAAAAAGTGATAGGACTAAGTCCTCAAATTATAGTCTGGTTGCGGTGTATGGAGTTAAGTGGTTAAAGTGTTAGAGACGTTGGCGAGTGGTTAGAATCTAGGATTGGGTTGATAACAGCAGGATTTGTTGTGAGTGTGTTGGCATGGATTTATAAAGGAAGAGTTGTGTTTTGGTGCAAAAAAAAAAAAAGTAATGAATTAATTAATTATATGAAGAGTCAAAGGCTTCAAATTGGCGACATGAACTTATTTAAGTTAAGGGATATTACATCCCATTTTCTCGGCTATGAAACAATATGGGATGTAATATCCCTTAACTTAAAAAAGTAATGAATAACTACAGTGATATACGTTATGGAGTAAATGGGATGTTGAAGTTCGATACTTTTTTTTTTTTGCACCATACCATATATTACGATAGGGTAACAGATGAACTAGACAAGGTGAGGATTCATATACATTAATATATTTAGATTTTTCAAAGGTCTTCCATAGGTTGCCAACAAGTTCATATTTAAATTGCACAGATGAGGTTTAATAATAAATTATTATATATCTAGAGAGGAAGTAGGACTTGATTACATCAAGTCCTACTTCCTTCCTAGATGTATATACTAATGTGTTAGCAACACATTAGTAAACAGAAAAGCAATATCAAAACCAGTCATGATGTCTAAATTTTTGAACAAAAATTAAATTGAACCCATAAAGGGTATGACTGCTGTTGAAATTTGCTGGGAGACTGTTCTTTCTTCATTGGTTATCTCTGTATAGAAATTGGTTGATGATGTTTCAACGATAACGATTTTGTGATAGTGTTATAGTGATTTGGGATAGTTCTGTTTGAACTTCTTCATCATTGGCGATAAAGTTTCTGGCTCGATTTCTCAACATGTGGATGATGCTCAGTTTATGTGACCTATGATGGTTTGAAGAGTAATGTAGATATCGTCCAGTGTCCGGAGGTTTTTTTTGTAAATGGACAGTTTGAAATTGTTACCTTGTCTTTTAACTAGTATGTCCAGGAAGTGTAGCTGTTTGTTGTTTTCTACTTCTAGAGTAAATTTGATTTTATTGTGGAGTGAGTTGATTCAATTGATAAACATATGTAGGTTTTCCATGTTGTCCTGCCATATGATGAAGATATCATCTACATATCTCCACCATATTGAAGGTTTAGGAGTAATGTTGGTGAAGATTTCATTTTCAAATTTCTCCATGAAAAGGTCTGCACATGGTGGTGACAGAGGGCTTCCCATGGCTAGGCCTTCTAATTGTTTGTATACCTTGTTGTTAATTTTGAAGAAATTTGATTGTAGGTAATGCTTGAACATCTTTGTAATATCAGCAGGAAAGACATCTTTGATAATGTTCATGACTTCTTCTACTGGTACATTCGTGAATAAGGATACTACATCTAGACTGGCGATTATGTCTGTTTGTGTTGTTATCTTCACGTTTTTGAGTTTGTCAACTAAGTGTTGAGAATTTTTTATGTAGGATTCTATTTGTCTAATTTTTTCCAGTGCCACTTCGTCCGATTGTGGATGGCAGGTCTTCCCCCACTTACCTATTGGCTAAGCACCTAGCGAACTTACTTAAGGGAAAAATTAGACAAACAGAATCCTACATAAAAAATTCTCAGCACTTTGTTGACAAACCCAACGTCTTTCCTACATTGGACAAACCCAACATCTTTCCTCATTGGACAAACTTCAAGAAGCCTGGAAATAAGATAGAAAGAACATGTTGGCCATGTAAATCACAACAGAATGATCACCTCCGGGTTAGCACATCACTTTTCAACTTCGAACCACACTATAGACTGGAACAACAGCTCTATGCCCTACGTAGATGAAGATTACAGACATTGATTATTTAAAGACGCAGCAGTAGTGCTACGTACAGGCAGCAACCTAAGCAGAAATCAAGGGGCCATACTGAACGATACTTAGAAAAATCTAATTAATTTCCTCAGTTCAACAGAACTACAGTACGTGAATAATCATATTACGCGTTTGCATGTAACGCGTGTTCATGATTCTGAGTAGAAAGTCACAATTCATACAGACATGTCACGCGAATGTGTTACCTTAGCTACCTAACAGGTACTAACATTTTTTGTATTCTTAAACCTTTTTTGCATTTATCAATTTTTTTTTGTACTGTGCAAGCCTTGAGAAAGCTAGTCAGTTACTAGCGAAACCAGTAGGCAATATTGTACGAACATATGTACAAATTAAAAATCTATGGTCAGTTTAACAATAAGTCTTATATTTTTTAACATTTTACGACCAAAAATATGTATAATTTAAATAGATCTTTGTTATATTCCCATGATTTCTCAACTATTTCTCATAAAGTAAAAATCTGATTCTGACAGAATCTATTTGGCCTGAATCCAGCTTGTTCTTCACCAAGCTTTTCTTCCACAATTCTTTTCAATGATTTCTCAAGTATACTTGTATAAATCTTACCAGGAACACTCATTAGGGAAATACCACTGTAATTCTCATATCAGCTTTATTTCCCTTTTTATATATGGATACTATGAGAGCTCTACTCCAACCCTTGGGAATTCGCCTTCTGTCCGGGCCTTCTGAACTGTGCAGTGCAACCACTATAAGACTTTTATACCTCCATACTTCAGCATTTCTGGTCAGATATCATCTACTCCAGCTGTCTTTCCACATTTCAAGCCTTTGATGGCTTTTTCTACTTCAAGTATGGATATGTATTCCTGACTGTATGCCTGTTGAGTGTTTTTTGCCACTGTGCTATCACTGCTTGTATTCATTTAGCAATTTTTCAAAGTAATTACTTCATACTTCAAGGATATCGTTTTCTCCATTTTTCGCATCACCTTTATCATCTCTAATTCCTTTTACAACACTCTTTCCCCCATTTCCGAGTTTCTTCAACAACCTCCAGAATATGTTGCCACCTTCTTGATATTTATTTTCTATGTTCTTACCAAAGTCTTCCCATGACTTTTGTTTAGCTAGTTTTATACAGTGTTTAGCTTTCTTACATTTGTCTCTGTATTCTCTAAGAGCACAAACTGACTTATTTGCCAGGAACTTTTGATATGCTTTCTTCTTTTCCTTCACTGCCTCTTTAACTTCTTGTTCCACCATGGAGTTCTGATTTTTCTATTGCTGCAGACATCCTCAACACATACCTTTCTGGTTGAATCAATCAGGGTTTTCTTCAAGGCTTGACACTGAATCTTCAAGGTTTGGTTCTTGTTCTCAAACTCTTTTATTTTTCTTCAATAATCTTTGTGTATTTAGTCTACAGTTCACATCTGAGAGCTGCTCAACTTTTATTCGCTTTAAAACTTTCTTACATCTTCTTCTTTTCAGAAATTCAATTTTATCCTGCTCAAGACTAAATAGTGATCACTTCCAATTTCAAATCCTTCCTCTGTACACTGGTGTCCTGCACCAGGGAGAAAACATCACTATCAACAATAACATAGTCAATGAGACTTTTCTTATTCCTTGCCTCTTTTCTCCATGTGAATTTGTGCACATTTTTATGTTGGAACATGGTGTTAGTAATAACCAGTCCATGTCCTGAGCAGAAATCCAATAGATATTTGCCAATATTATTAGCTTTGCTCTTTTCTCCAAATTTTCCGAAAATATTTCTGTATGTCTCACATACAGAAATATTTCCTACTCTGCTATTTTGATCCCCAACAAGGACCAACTTTTCCTTTTTCATTGTGTCAGTTGCTTTTTCTAAAGCCTCAAAAAATTCCTCCACTTCTACCTTAGTAGAACCTTCTGTGGTTCTACCATAGGCACAAATAAGTCTCATTGTCCAGTTCCTCATTCTGATATTTGCCCACATCACTCTACTTGAGACTGCCTGACATTCAAGAAAATGAGCCTCGTATTTTGTGCTGAATACTATGGCTACTCCTTCTTTTCCTTGATTGTCATTGCCTGAATATAACATTTGTATTTATTGCTCAGAAAGATCTCACCAGTTTTTGTCTTTTTTGTTTCAGTCACCCCTATTGTCTATCTGGTACTTATTTAATTCCTCAGCTAGCTCCATTTCTTTGCCATTCAGGCTTTTTATTGAATGAATTGACTGACCTGCTTGTTCACTGGATTGTAATCCAATTGAACATGGCTGGGATGCTTTGCATTTCTGTTCGACTAGTGCCACCACGATCGCTTCAAGAGCTCGAAATTGCTCTCACAGAAGAGTGGAGAAATATCACATAAGAACTGTTTGATCTTATCTGGTTCATGCAATCAAGATGTACTGCTGTTTTGGCTGTTAATGGAGACCATACGTCCTATTAAAAATTAACAAAAGCATTTTTGGCTATTCTTGTTGTTATTCTTGTTAAAATTATTCATGCTAAAATGTACAATTTGTTAAATTTGTAATAAATATCACACGACAGAAACTAAAATATCCCCTAATTGTTTTGACCAGTATAAATAATTAATAAATAAAAAAGTTATTAAAAGTTTAAATTCCTTCTCGACTTATCAGCCACCCTGTATAATGGAATTATTTTGCACTTCTCTTTTTTTTTTTTTAGCATGTGTTAGCATATGCTAAGTCATGCTAAAAAACCTCTAACTCACTTATCTGTTTTTAAATCCAGTTATACCTGACCATCCAGAGAGCTATGTATCATCATCATCATCATCATCATCATCAAATTCCTGCCATGTATCCTCAAGAGATGTACAGGGATATTATGATAGTACTACATGAAGAACTTACATCATTACTAACTTCCTGTCAACAATTATCATTCAAATTAATCTGTTATCTGTCAAGACTCTATGTATTTGCCTGGAATGTGTACCTTATGAAAATGAATACTGACAACTCTGCTATTTCTGACACTTGACTACCATTTACAATTCACCAGAGGTATTCTTCTGTGGTCATTCTTCTTTTTACTTGATACATAATGATAAAATTCTCTTAAATTTCCCTTGGCCTGCTTGGCTAACTTCTTTTCATAAATAAATTTCACCATCCTCATCATAACCATTGCTCTCCAGCCTGCTTTTCATATTTCTCCTACGCCTTATCATCACTTTTTCTCATGGTATCGATCTACATTTCCCTTTTATTCAGCATTGTTTTAAAATGTTATTTATTCATTCAACTCCCATTCTGTTTATTCATTTTATTTTCATACAATTTATTCTCAACTCTGGGAAGAGCAATCACAACTTTCAGGCATCCTTTGACTGTTCACTTGATTTCAGGCATCCTATACACTGTTGTTAACTCATTCTCACAGAAAACAGCCTAACTTATTGTCTGTACTGCTCATACTACCATCATCATTAGAGATTTCTACTTTGGTTAGATTTAACCCCTCTGCATTTATTCCTACTGACTTCTTGTCATTCCTTCCTGAATACACCAAACCAAACCCATCATATTTTGTCAACCAGGTCTCATTAAATGTCCATAATTTTTGGTTCTGCTCTATCTACTAATACTGAGAATTCATTGCCTTTATTCCTATACCAGTCTGATGAATATTCAGTAACTCTTATTTGAACTTACCATGTCAAATAAGAAGCTGGAATTTATTCCTAAACCAAATCATTTTTTCCCTCTCCAATTCCATTCAGTATTGTGAACAGTACTGTCGACAGGGTGTAGCATAGAGGCAGCCTGCCTCATGGTACGACTTAATAAGGGTGCTCATCCACCATATTACGGTAGGCAGCGTCGCTACGCTAACACTTTCTGTTAGCGTAGTTTTCCAAGCTTAAATTGATTAAAAATTATTTGTGAACAGCAATGACCCATGAAAGATTGGTTGGTGTAGCAACTATATCGATAGAGGCAGACATAGTTTATAATTTAAATTTAGAAGAGCTTATAAACAGTTTTCTTGTGCGATATCCCCATAGAGCAAACATTTAATTAATATTATTATGTAATTGTTTTGCATTAATGTTTCTCTTGTAATAAAAACAAAATAGCAATTAGAGATTTTCTTATATTTTTGTCTTATAATCCATCAGGGGTGATATTTAATTATTTACCTCAGGGCGCAATCTAATCTAGCGACAGCTCTGATTGTGAAGCACTCAAAGCCTCGAAACACTTTTTTCTTGTTACTTACACATTACTCATCTCACCTGTTTTACATTGTTGTCATGATGTTGCACTCTTAGACCTCCATTCATTTTTACATCCCTCTAGCATGCATCACTACCTGATATGCCAGCTCATTTGATCTCTCTCTCATTTATAATTTTGCAATATACCTCACGTTCTTCAATATGCCTGATCAACACAGTTCAAACACCATCCACCTTTTCCCTATAAACTATTCGAATTTGCTAACACATACTATCAACACATGCTACATCATATAAAGTGTTTCATGTTAAATACAGTGGACTCATGCTCCTATTGTTATAGTATACTACAAAAATGCAGTTATCAATATATATAAATAATTATAAAATAAGCACTCAACTATATACACCAATTAAAAATACATTTAGATTAATTAATAATAAACAACTAATTATTAATTAAACAAACATACTCATAGAAGACTAAATATTAAAAAACAACTTACCTCCTCATCAGCTACAACAAATCATTGCTGCATTATATCAGTCTCTGGATAAGGAGAAATATATATTATTATTATTATTATTATTATTATTCGTGGCACCTCCAAGGAGTTCAAAGACTCACCGTGGGAGGACACCCACTGTACAGCTCTCTGTCTCCACCACTACCAATCAACTACATCAGCGCCATCCACTGACCACCACCACCACCACCACAACAAGTATTTTTTGTCTGTAAATTGCTTGTGTTCTGAAGGGCCTATTTGTCTGTATGTGGGATGAAAAACCTGAGTTTCCGGGAGAAAAAACCCTGCTTCCTTCTTATGAGATCGGCTAACTCACCTTCAATTGAAAAAGTCTATATAAAGATTTCTCCCGTCACGACGGGAAGCGAACTCAGACCTTTTCCAATCGAAGGACACAATGTACCGTCGTTCTTCCAATTGTGCTATGGAGGCACTTAATTATAGTATATGTAGATTGATTTTTTTTTTTTTTGACTTATAAAGGCATTTCACAGATGGTGACATGGCATATTGGTGTACACTTTGAGAGAGATGAGAAAGGATAATAAATTAGAGAGAGAGAGAGAGAGAGATATGGCTGATGTTTCTAAATGTTGTGTATGTGGAAAACAATATCCTGAAAAAGGAAAGTAACCAGTCACAGTTACAGAGTTCTGTTTTTAGTCCACAGCTGTTCATCTTATTTATTAATGGTATTTCATGTAGCTAGACAAGTAATATTCAGTTGTTTCAGATTTCAAAGTTTGAGAAAGTGCTAAGAAATTATGCTAATATCAAGTCCCATCAGAGAAATATTTAAATACAGTATAGCTTAGACAGATGAGATATGCTGCCTTTTTAATATTAATAAGTGTAGGGTGTAGAAGTGCAGGGCTATGTACTACAGTATATTGTTATAAACCGTGTTCCAGGATGTGGATGCGATTTGGGGGGAAGGGTTTATGGTGGACAAAGGCTGATGTTATTTTGGATTTGTAATTGAACAAACTAAGTCTGTGAAGCCAGTGTGTTATGTTTGTTAACTGTATGTGCCCTTCTGGCTGGTTTGCCTGTTTTGTAGAATGAAAAGACAAGGGATTGAAGTTGAGATTGCAAGTGTTATATCGATGACTATGCAGTGTACTGCTACTGATAAGGAGAATGCTGAGTTATGATGAGGAAACTCCAGAGAGAAGTCAGAAGTAAGTTACTAAGACAATATCAGGAGTCCAGAAAGTTAGCTATGGAGGAAGTTTTAGGAAAATATTAATTGCAGTATTTAGTGAAGTGAAAAGAAGTGATATGATAGCGAAATTTAAGTTGGTTGTGAGGATTTCACAGGATTAAAATGGAAAGGATTATGCATAGAGTGAAGAGTGAGAGGGATGACAGAACAAGAGCCGTTTTTTTTTGCGATTGAGTGAGGATATAACGAAAAAGAAATGAGGAATAAATTTTTTTCCATATTGTGGAACAGTGAATCTATGATGATCTTGAGAGAAAAATCTTAGAATCAACAGAAATTGTAATAAATTCTGTTCACCTTAATGTCAACCTCAGCCACAACCTTTCTGATTGGTACTCCTCTGCTTCTTCTTCTTTTCAGCCATTTTGTGTCCACTGCTGCTGGACGAAGGCCTCCTCGAGTTCTTTCCACCTTTCTCTGTTCTTGGTAATGGTTGACCAATTTTCCCCAACAAAATTTGACAATCATCACTCCACCTTCTTTTAGGATGTCCTTGGCCTCGTTTCCCTTCTTTCGGAATACAGTTCATTAGTATGGTGGTGCATCGCTCATCTTTTCTTCTGGATTGATCCAGCCCATTTCCATTTTAGTCGCTTATGGCGAAGAATGATGTCAGTGATGTGAGTCTGGCTTCTTATCCAGATGTTTTGCTTCTTATCTTTTAATGTGATGCCTAGCATCAACCTCTCCATTAAAATTTTTTTTTTGAGTTCTTGTTAGTTTATTTGCCAGTGCTTTTGTTAACGACCAAGTTTTACAACCATATGAAACGACTGAAAGTATACACTGGTTAAATGTCTTCCTTTTTAAACAGAGTGGGACATCACTCTGTTTAAAATTTTAAAAATTGTTTTGAAAAATGCTTTTCAATTTTCTGAATGTACTCCAGGCAAGTTGAACTTTCCTATTTATTTCCTTTTGGAGTCCACAGTTTAGATCAATGAGATGACCTAAGTATGTATATGAAGAGACTCTTTCCAAGAAATTGTTTTCTATATTATGTTTTTTGGTGTTACAAAATGATTAAACATGATTTTAGTTTTTTCTCTGTTTATTTTTAGACTGACTTTTCTGCTTTCATGATATAGATCTTCTATCATTATATTAAGGTCTTCTGGAGTGTTTGCAAAAAGGTTCTGTTATTAATTTTTATACCAAGGTTTGTCCAGTTTATATTATTAAATATTTCTTGAAGGACTGCTGTAGAGATTTTAGGTGATAGAGTCTCCTTGTCAGACACCTTTTTCAATTGATATTTTATTGCTACTTCTGTGAAGTTGGATTGTTGCAGTGTGGTATATTGCCTGGAGGAGGTCCATATATTCTCCAGGAACTCCCTGCTTCGGGAGTGCTTTGATTATTGCATTAGTTTTGATGGAATGAAATGCTTTTTCATAATCAATGAAGGCTAAACAGAGAGGCAATTGGTTTTCTTCTGCTTTTTGTATTATTTATTTTACTGCATGAATATGATAAATTGTGTTAAAGCCTTTACAGAATCCTGCTTGTTTTACTGTTTGATTTGAGTCTAGAAGAGGGGTTAACCTGTTTGTTATTATTTTTGTGAGAATTTTGTACAGATTAGAGAGAATACTATTTGTTCTATTACTTCTTCTTTGTCCCCTTTTTTAAATAACAGTATCAGAGTGAATATTAATTGATTAATTTTATGCGAAATAGGTCTTCACCAGGACATTTTCCATTTTTTTTGTTTTAATGCTTGTTTTATTTCATCTGAAGTGAATGGGGAGATGAATTCTATATGCGATTGGAGAAGAGTTATTTATATTTGATTTACCTATTGAAGGATCACTATAGAGATCTTTATAAAATTCTTCTAGCCTCCTTAGGATTTGTTCATGGTTCCTTATTGTAGTTCCATTCTTATCTTTTATTGTAGTTATTTGACTTTTGCCAACTGATAAATGCTTTCTTAGTATTTTCATATTTTTATTGTTTTCAATTGTTTCTTTTATTTTTTTAGTGTTATAATATCTTATTTCGTTTTTCATTTTTTTCCTTATTGTTTTGCATAGTTGCATATTCTATTTTAGAAATTACTCCTCTGCTATTCAACTATTATTAGTTCTCATTCAAGAGACCAACAATATGGCTTGTCCACAAATTCATTCTAATATGAGCAATCCATTGATAATTTAGAACTTTGGTTATGTACCTAAGTAATGTTTTTATCTCTCTCTCTTTCTTTTTTCTCATCTCTTCCCTGTAATATGCACTTGATGAATTCTTCTAGAAAGTCGAAACTAGTAGTGCCTTTGGAAATAAATTAGTTATTTTATATTTTATCTTTTGACTATATAGTCATATAAGTTATTTTTGTTAAGAACATGTACAATAGCTGTGAAAATTTAATCTATGAAAAAAAAAAATACATATATATATATATATCACTTCCACACACACACACACACACACACACACACACACACACACACACACACACACACACACACAAAGAGGCCACATATATAGTCATATATGTTATTTGGCTATATAGTCATATAAGTTATTTTTGTTAAAAACATGTACAATAGCTGTGAAAATTTAATCTATGAAAAAAAATACATACATATATATATATATATATATATCACTTCCACACACACACACACACACACACACACACACACACACACACACACACACACATACACACACACACACACAAGAGGCCACAAGACCTATAGCAAATAGGTGCTTGTGTGGATTAAGGGCAAGAGCAAAGAAATCTGTTCATATTCTTCTTAAAGAGGGTTGTAGTCCTTGGGAAATACTTCATGTGTAAAGCTGTTCCACAGAACTGAGGTAGATGGAGTAAAAGATCACTAGGAATAACATGATCAGTGCATCTGCAGTACAACTGTAAAAGGATGTTAGGAAGCTGCTGCTCGTGTTACTGTAGGATTAGCAGAAATGGGGGCATAATTGATGCTAGTTCTGCTGAACATTGACCATGGAAATATCTATGGTACAATGTAGAAACTGATTGCTTCCACATTGTATCTCATATAATCAACAAGATTGCCCTCAAGTATTGCAGGCTTCAGTGTATATTGTAAATGAAGGTGGAATTTTTGTCTCAAGCCACTCCGGATAGGCTGTTTTCTTTAATTAGGCTACGCTGATATAATTTTGGAAAACCATGGCTTAGATATAGGATTGGAATATTGAAGAGAGTCAGGGAGGAATGTTAAGAAATTATCCTTGGAAAACCTCATTCCAAGGATAATTTCTTAACAAAAGGGAGGAGTAAAAGTCTTGAAGATCTTCCCACTTCTCATTGTTGCAATGCCAGACTACATGAGTCTAATCTTGAAAGGTACCTGTGGCATGACTATAAACAACAAATTACATGATAACTACAGTAATTAACTTTAATGAAATGAATGTACAGATATGTCTTACTGAAAATAACAGTAATTCATTTAACTGCCTAGGATGTATGATTACATATGAAAATGAAAAAGATATAAACCTAAAAATTGCAAAATATTTAAAAATAACAGATGTAATTAATTCTATATTTAAACCTAACTTAGTCCAAAAACAAACCAGACTAAAAGTAAGCAATGCATTAGCCCTACCAAGCCTATTGTATGAAAGTGAAAACTGGACAATAAAATAAAAGGACAAACAAAGATTAATAACAGCTGAAATGAAGTTTATGAGAAACACTTCAAAGTATACTCTATTCTAGTGCTTCCCAAACTTATGGATGTAAAGGCCCCCTTTGGAAAAATTAAAATATTTCATGCCCCCCCATCAAAAAAAAAATCGTAATACAGACATATATTATTATAATATTTATTGTATTTATATTCAAGATTTTGCATTTAAAACCTTTTTTGTGCTTCTTATCAATTTGGAAATGAAACTTATATGAATAAGCATATATTTACTAACATTCATTAAGCGCCAAAATAAGCAGGAAGCAAAATTTGTGAACCAACACCAATGTGTGTTTTTTTCCATTAAAATATAAAAAATAACAAAAAGAAATAATAAATAATAGAAATTAAATACGTTTCTTTTAAGATTAAAATAGAACTACTTAATCTTAAAACATTTTTAATTTGTTTTCATTATTTCACGTCCTCCTCAACAAAACTTGCAGTCACCAAGGGGGGCCGCGGCCCATGGTTTAGGAAGTGCCACTCTATTTGATCACAAAAGAAATGAAGAAATTATGAAAGAATTAAACCGGGAATCAGTAATAGAAAAAATTAAAAAATATAAACATAAATGGATGGAATATGTTGAAAGAATGAAAACAGATTACCAAAACAAGCCTTAAACTAAAAACCACTAGGAAAAAGAAAACCAAAAAATTAAGAGATTCAACAATGACTTCTAAGGCCGGAACAGGCCACTCTAGGTCTAAATCCTTGACAAGCATGATGATGATGAAAATAACAGTACATCATCAGTGCATGAAAACAAGCAAATCAAAGAAGCAGGAATACAAGGTACATGCAACAATCAATTTACCAATTAAAAACTGTTGCCACATACTAGAAATTAATATATTAATAAATAATATTATTAAAACTATTTTTGATGGTTACATAAAATGAGGCATTAGAGAGACAATTATTCCAATTCAGATTTGGCTGATGTAAAAGGGCTTCGCAACTTTCTTTGAAAATAGGTTTAATCATATTATTTAATATATTATATGTATCGATTGTTATATGTACCTTATATTCCCATTTCTTTGATTTGCTTGTTTCTACACATTTATGTTGTACTGTTATTTTCAGTATGAAATATCTGTACTTTCATTTCATTAAAGTTAATAACTGTGGTTATCGTGTAATTTGTTATTTATAGACTACACGAGGCTGTGAAAGGCTGAGAGGAGGATGTTCCACAAGAGATGAAACTCGGATTCGATTGTAAACTGAATTACCCAGAGAAGCAGTCATCTCCACAGTGTACCTCGAAGGATAACTGGTTAAGAAAAAACCCAGAGTATTTGATGCATGAAGAGGATTGTTGGGGATCCTGGTCGGTTGTCAGGAGATGAATGATTTGTTTTAAATCATTACTCACAGCAAATATCTCTGCTTTTCTTTCACCTTTGTAATTTCCTTTTTTGGAATTCGAAAAAGGAAGTTAGTTAAAAATATGGACATCAGTGTTGCCAAGGCAGATAACATGCTATTAGGGAATTTGGATTGTATGAAATCAATTTTGTGGATAAAAAGTTAAAGAGGTCACTGTGGTTTTCAGAACTAGTGAAATGGTAATGAAAAACAAATGAATGAGGCATAATGAAGAAATGCCTCATTCATTTGTTATTCTCATATAGTAGAAATGAAAAAATGCCTCATTCAATATAGAAAATTAGGCTATAGATGAAAAAGGAGAAATTCAATTATTATCATCATCAGATCTCTATGGAATCAAAAGACGAATGTGGTAGGTCTCACCATCGTACATGCATAGATATCTTCTTACTGGGCTTTAAATGGTGGTTCCACACACACACACACACACACACACACACACACACACACACACACACACACACACACACACACACACACACACATGCACGCACGCACACACATGCACGCACGCACACACATGCACGCACGCACACACAGAGAGAGAGAGAGAGAAAAAATTTACTGTCTCCTCACTCACCACACTCTCAGGCAATTCATTCCTACCACTCTCCTTCCAAAAAAAAAAAAAAAAAACTACCCTCCCACCCCACTGCTCATATTTTTCCTTATACAGCTTCCATGGATGGCCTCCCCTGTCTCCCCCTCATTTTATGAAAAATCTCATTCACATTGATGATGAATACAAATTGCATTCCTTCAATCTGTATTCATCATTCCGGAGATTAGCAACCACCTTAGTCCATCATCTTTGACCTTTTCCAATATCTCTTCATTCTTTTGAAAACAAAGTGAACAGATCTATGCACAATGATACATATGTAGACTGATCAAAGGCTTATACAATGGAATGAAAACATCTTTACTTCTACACTTTAGTGCCCTCCACATCACTGACATGATCAAAATTTTAGAAATGTGTCTTCAAAACTTCAAGTCCTTGTCCATCATCACTCCCCCAGATCTTTTATCTCTTCTACCTCCTCTAAGGTCTACTAGCCAATTGCATTCTCTGCATTCAATTTATGCTTTTTGAATTTAAAACCCTACACTTTGCAACATTGAACTAGTTAACTTTCTCATTTGCCTGCTTGGCCAGTCTATTCAAATCTTCTTTCATGCAAAGATACAGCACATGCTCTACTTCTCATACTTCTTCCCAACTTTGCATCATTCTCAAAGAGCTGAAACAGCTATTAACTTGGTAACTATCAGACAACCAATCTCTAATCCAGTGCACTAATCTACTATCCAACCCCATTCTTTCCAGTTTAATCAGCAGCTTGTCATGTAGCAATTTATCATAGGACTTTGCAAAATCTAAATATACCACTGTGTATGCATCTCCATTGTCCAATTCATTTGTTACCTTGGTAAAATAAGTGAGTAGATTGCTAAAACACAATCTTCCTTTAGCAAATCCTCACTTCCCATCAAGGAGAACATTGCTGTTATCAACACACACACACACGCGCGCGCGCGCATGCACACACACACACACACACACATGGAGCCTTAGTTTTATCATATCTCCCTTATGAAAGGGAAGAACAATTTGGCCATTTTTCCACTCCTTTGGAACTTGTCCCGGTCTAAGACTCATGTTAACAGTAGCATATTAATGCTATTGTTAACTGAGTGAAACATTTCCTCAAAACATGCAGTAATAAAAAAAGAAAAAAAGCTTTTGGCTTTTTTCTTTTTTTTTTGGCCCATTAGCTAATCACTGCACTTTTGCTACTCTTGCCTGCAAGTCACCTTTCTTGCCTGCTCTTTGTAATACTTGTGCAACTAATTATTGCCATTCATCCCATGCTGCCTCCATAATGCCTTTTTCTTCCAGATTGCATGCCTAACCTCCTTAGTCATCAATTTTACCCCTATTTATTTTACCTTAGCATCAATTTTATCTTATTTAATCTCCTGGCCTTTGGAATATATTTAGACATTGTTTCTGCCAGACAGTTTCTGAGTAGGGCCCAAGCAGCATTAACCTCTTTCCTATCCAATTTCACATTCCATGATATAGCTACAGTTCATAACTTGAGTTTGTTGTAATCACCAGCCTTATAGTTCCATATATATCCCCATTTCATAGAAATCCTCATAGAGGATTTCTTTGACACCACCCAAGTGACCACTTCTGGTCAATCATCAAATCTTCCTCCAGATAGACTGCCACATGGTAAGTTGGTGTGCATGTTGTTGAGGGAGATGGAGATGGATAATAGAACAATGAGGTAAAGATAGTGATTGCCTGAGAGATTACAGCAAGTTGTGTGTGTGTGTGTGTGTGTGTGGGAGGGAGCATAAGGAAATGAAATGTTACAGAAAAGGAAGGTAACCACTATGATGATAATGACATAGGATTTAGCCTTTTGGCCACTGCTGTTCAATTATTTGTTAATGACATTTCATGTAGTTTAACAAAGATATTTGTTTTTTTTTGCAGATAATACAAAGGTGTGTGTGTGTGTGGTGGTGGTGGGGGGGAGGGGATAATTAGAGTGGTGTAAGTGGCAAGTGTATTCAAGAAGGTCAAGCTGTTATTTTGAATGAATAAGTGGGACTGCTTTAACTTTGCTAAGTACAAAGGTTGATTCTGTGTACTTATTATACTGCACTTCAGGAGGTGGATGAAATCCATTAGTCAACAGAGACCTAAAATTTGTGTGGGGAGACACATTGCATAGAGATCATCTCTAGAAATTGTATAAGAGTATGATGAGAAAAGGAATGAGAACTAGGTTTTTTACATCCACTCATCCATCAAGTTCTAGATGAGTGGAATGCATTGCCAGCAGATATTGCAAATGTAAAAATTGTCAATGAGGTTGTTGTTTACACTCCTCCTACTTGCCATATCTCTTGCAGTGAGTCTGCCGACTCCATATCTGGTCTTAATAATAACTTTTGGGAACATAACGCTTCAAATTTATTTCAGTTAAAAATGCTAATTCCAAACTGTCTCAGACAATACAGAATAAATATATTCTGTATTGTCTGAGGTATCTCGCTAATTCGAACCTCTTTAGTCCGAACCCCTCCAGTAATCCCAATTGCGGTTTGAAAGAAAAAAAGTTTTATTTATTACGTATTATTATTTTGTGTACTATTATTTTTATTTAATAATTATTATTTTAACTATTATTATTTATTTTATTATTATTACAGTACAGTATTTTTTTCATACTGTTGATTGTACTGTTATACTGTAGTCTTATTTTGATTTATTATGTGTTCATGCTTGCTTTTTTATACCGTACACAAATGTAAATTTCACAAACAGATGTTACGAAATGGATTACAGGTAGAACCGAAAATGAATTCGAAATCAAATCAGATGCTGAAATTATAAATATGACTCTGCAGAATGAATTAGATGATGATAACAATAAAGAACTCGAAAAAAAAGTAAGGCATGAACAGTTTTTATGTGTTATAAAAACTGTTCATGCTGTTGCATGTTTTAATGTGTTGACAGTTGACAGTTGACAGTTTTAATGTGTATAGAATGGGCTAAGCAGAATGATATGCCATTCCACAAAATTTTATTGCTAATGCAGCTCTGAGAAGAAACATTAGAAAAATGTTTAGCTTCCAAGAAGCAAAAGAAAATCAGTGATTTTTTACAAAGAAATAAAAAAAAACTTTTTTGTGTGTTATTTTGTGAAACTTTTTTTATGTTGTTTACAAGAAAGTGATATTTTTTATGCAAATTAAGTTATGTACTGAACTATGCAATTTTATTAAATCAGAATCCTCAACAATACAGGTACATACAGACTAAATTTTTTACTAAAATAAACTTGTGTACTGTATTATTTTTTAATTTTCACATTACGGTACAGTAGCTTTTTTTCTATCAGTTACTTCATTTATTTACAGAATTAAATTGATGTACCATTGGAATCTGATTATTTTTGTCTTAAACGCTAGTTATTGTTGTCTCTATGGAGGAAATTCCCTAATCCAAACGAGCAACGTTTTTATTAGTTCGGATTTTTGAGATATCACTGTATATTCTTCTTCCTCTTGTGCCTTATCCCATCTATTTGGGCTCAGCCTTTTTACATGATACAACCTCCTCTGCTCGATCCCAACCAACTGTTGCAGAGCCTGATGTTGGCAGGGGGGAGGGGTAAGGTAGTTTTTTGTCTGTAGAAGTGTGTGTTGATGGGCCAGTTTGCGAGATCTGAGGGATGAAAAAACCCAAGTTTCCTGGTGATGTCTAGAATATGTTTTAGACATCAGTAACCCTCCACCTCCATATGAGACTGGCTAACTCACCTTTAGTCAAAAGAGACCTAGATAAAGGTTTCTTATATCACTGGCAGGAATCGAATCCAAGTCTTTCTGACCAAAAGGCTTCGTCTATACCGAATGAACTACAGAGGCTCTGATAAATATATATATGAACTTTTTAATTTTTCTGTGATATGCACCAATTTAAAAAAAAACTTATTTCTTAATTATTATTATTATTTGTTTTCACTCTCTAGGTTTTTTCTGAGCACTCATTTATTATTGATCATGAAAATAACCGTTTCTTGAAAGATGGAAAACCATTTCGTTACGTTTCAGGATCCATGCACTATTTTCGGGTACCATTTGTTTACTGGAAGGATCGAATGATTAAGATGAAGGCAGCTGGACTCAATACTATTCAGACGTAATTAATCACTTCATTACATGCCTTTATAATTGTTATGGTTTTATAGATGTTTTACGATGAAGTAGGGCATACATATATCTTATAACTTTTGTTTTAATCTGTGCATTTTTTTTTTTTTTCTGTGAAGATATATTAAAATTTTATTAAAATTTATTTTTCATTTAACTTAATATATTTATGTTTACATTCGACAATAACATGAAAACTGTTATTTATATTCTGCATGTGGCCTAAAACAGAAAGATAATTCTGTTTTAGGCAATAAATGAAATTCATTAATTAAAATTGAAAGAGATATCATGCAGGAATGAGTTATGTAATGTATTCAAAATTGGGACTCCAAGAAAATATGCAGTGTTTATTTTAGAATATAGTTCCATTCATTAAAAGTTAAAAAACCACTGCTATAGGATATTTGATGATGATATTTTTTTGCTGTTACATAGCAATTCTTTACCTGACTGTTTTTTACCTTGTTAATTTCATTCTTGTTACTAACAGACTTTGAATCTGCCATTTATCCATTTCTAACATATTTTTTGATAAGTTATCTTGATATCTGTGACAGCCTACCCATATATAAATATATATATATATATATATGTTTATAATTATTAACTGACTTAAACACCGAGAAAAAATATAAGAGATTTAATAAGGTTTCATTACTAGTTTCAGTGGAAATGCCAACTTCGTCAGGTGAATACAGTACCAGGGAGTAAACAACACCTTAAAAAATCTTAAATCTTAAAACATCTTAAAACAACTTATTATGGCCAGACAGAAAAGTCCATCTCTCTCCCCCTAGAAGAACATCAACATGACATTTCTTATAACCCGTGTTAGTGCCCTATTCAGCCATGTTTTATTCTCTGCCAATATACCAATGTTGAAGGACGACAACATCAAATAGACTGGAACTTAACTTCAAACATCCATAAATGCTCCAATGAATGAGAGAGAGAGAGAGACATATCTTGGAATCCAAAGAAATAGCTCTCGACTCTGCCTATCTAAACAGCAATCTCAGTTACAGTCTATCCAATTCACATGGCACTGTAATTCAGTTTTGGCGTACTTGTGATATCATTCACATGCAAAGTGCTTCATGCCAGAACTAATGCTTGAACTCAACTTCAAACACAACTACTACTTGTTCTAAACTCTGTGTTTGTTAAAGTACAATATTTTTAAGATGTTGTTTACTCCCTGGTACTGTATTCACCTGACGAAGTCGACATTTCCGATGAAACTAGTAGTGAAACTTTATTAAATCTCTTATATTTTTTCTCAGTGTTTAAGTCAGTTAATAATTATAAACATGTCATTAAACTGAGTCAATTACTCTGTAAATATATATATATATATATATATACATATCCTGACATTTTACAGAAATTTCGTATTTCATCCTCAATTATAAGGGAAATTTATTGTCATCATATAGAAGAGAAATGTTCATTAAGAACATGTTCAGGTAACTGCATTCAGTAATAAGTTATGGTGACTGTAATGAAGCAGCAGTCATGTGGCTACATTGAGCTTATACTATAGTAAAAGCTGTTCCTATGAACTCATAAATTTGCAAAAAAACTATCTAATTTTACATTTGTAGTTTTATATTGAAGTCATTCATCCTCAGTCCTTGGGTGGTAGATGATTTTCATCCCTCAGTGTGAAACTACTGTGACCACAATCTTTCTCTTTGGAGAGGCTTCAGGTTGTTGAAAAAGTACCAAATTTGGCCTTTAGCAGAGTTTTCAGATTATCTAACACTAAGCCTCTACACTACTAAATGTATTATAGGTTTATAGCACATTTTTTATAGCATTCGTAAGATTGATATGTGGTGATGGAGAAAACATGTTCAATATTAAGAAGGTACACTTGTTGTGAAGATGTGTCCAATGTATCTCTTAAAAAATGTCAAATATTAAGAAGTTACACTTGTTGCAAAGGGGTGTCCAATGTATCTCTTATTCCTGACATGCCATAATCATGCCATTCTTCCAAACATGTTAATAGATCTCTCTGTCTACATAAGTCGCAAGCATGTGGCACTTGATAGATTTCTTGAGGTGTCAAAGGATGGGTGGCATTTGTACTCAAGAGAATGGATAAGGTCAAGGACAGTTGCTAGTTTAATATGTGATTTAAAAGTGATGTAAATATCATATTAATGGAGCACTTTGGTAGTATTTTTATATCCAGATATATGGAATGGGAATAATTTTACTATGATCTTGTATGTCTGGAGTGTGACATGAAATATTTTAATATTTTACAGAGGTTTCAGGAATGGATAATTGCAGTCTGCTTGGCTCTATGTGTTATGTATTGTATAATACTGTATTGTTGGACTTGGTGCTGGTGTGGCTGTGCGTATATCTTCCAGTGGGCATTGACTTTCTATAAACAGAAAACAATAATAAACCATTTGAAGGAAAGGTTGACAGTTATCAATTCTTTTCTATAATGAAAAGTATTTTTGAACTGGCTGTTTTAAGGGCCTCACAATTATACCTGATGTGTATATGGATATGGGACCACTTAGCAAACCCATCATCGGCATAGTACAGCAGCTAGACTCATAACAAAACTATTCATATCCTCTGTGTCTTAGGTTCATGTGAAGACATAACCAAAATGCTACATAAATATAATCTTCCCACCACTACAATGGTATCATCATTATAGTCACATGGTGGTTCTATTAGTCCTGCCTTCCATATGATATAGATCACTATGGAAAGTCAGAGTTAACAAGAAGTGTTGGATATACTTCCCTTATCTAAGATTAACTAGTATTATGGTAACTACACAGAAATTATGGTAACTATAGAGAAGATTTTCATGTATCGGAGAGACTATATTTGGAATCAGCAATGAAGCCCAAAATCTTAACAAGTGCATCTGTACATTAATTTACCCAAAGTATGGAAGACTGTTATTATATTAAGATTATATCCAGCTGAACAGTCATAGAGTTGATACCTCCAGTCCTAAAACATACCATAATAGGATGCTGGTTCTCTTCTTTCTGTTACACTTTCATGTGTTTCTACAATCTCTTGATTATAGTGTCTTGTAGTTCTGTGACAAGTGCTTTTGTATTCCAAAGCTGCTGGTTTGAAATCCAACAAAATACAATAGCTTAATTTATTTTGTTCTTATATAGTTGTTGTGTGCCATGATATGTTTATACAGTGCTTTTTTTCAGGATGGTACACAATGTTATGACATACTGGCAACTTTATTAACAGTGACATGTGACATATAGATGTTGCAGTACATTTAAAAATGTGCAATATTCAGCAGTTTTTTTTTTTTTTTTTACATGTTTACCTGGTATTCAAATAAGTTTAATTATTCAATGAAATTTGTATTTTTTTTCACCTTACATCTATTGTTAAGATATTTGCTATATTATTATTATTATTTTTTATTATTATTATTATTATTATTATTATTATTACGGGCAACTCCAAGAAGTTCTTAGACTCATCAAGGGAGACCCTAAACATCATGTCAAGAACTATTCAGCATTTGCACATTATCTAACATACTTTTGAACTCATTCACAGTCATGGCACCCATAACAGACTCTAGCAGCTTATTCCACTCATTTACCACTCTCTCCAAGAAAAACCCTAGTTTTAACACCCTTGCTAACTACACTCTTGCTCAGTTTCCATGGATGGCCCCTAGTTCCCCCACCACCACACCTGTTCTGAAAAATGTCTTCTGAATTAATCTTGTAAAACCCCCTCAATAATTTTAATTGGTAATCTCAATCATATCACCCCTTTTTTGCCCTACCAACCAGTTTCTGTAACCCGCAAATCTTCAACTTGTTCTCATAAGATTCATTCTAGACCAGCTACCATCTTGGTCACTTGCCTCTGGATCCTCTCTATCTCCTCTCCATCACCAAGAAACCCTGGCACCCAGATCTGCACACATTAGTCAAGATGGGGTCTTATCAAGGCTCGATAAAGAGGAACAATAACCTGCTTGTCTCTGCTCATCAAAATATACTTCAGTAACCAAGTGATCTGATGAGCTGATTTAGCCACTTTTGTTATCCAGTAACACTCCCAAGTCTCTGGCTTCATCAACTTCCTGGAGAATGGTTCCACCAATGTGGTGGAACCATTCTGCTGATAATCTTTTCACCCCAAAACTTTACACTTTGCCACATTAAACTGACATCCATTCTGCTTAGCCCAATCTGCCAATCTATCCAAATCATCCTGCAAAATTTTGACATTGTGTGCATTCACTATTGCTCTACCCAACTTTGCATCATCAGCAAATAAACTGAAAAATTCCTCTCAGATCCTTTCCTATATCATTAATGGACAAATTAAATAGCAGTGGTCCAAGAACAGAACCCTGTGCCACACCACTAGTCACAGGCCTTCTTTTGGACTCTACTCCTGAATAAACTACTTTCTGATATCTCTCCATCAACCAACCTCCTATCCATCTCACCAACCCTGTATCCATTCCCATGTGCTGCAGTTTACTGATTAGAATTCCATGTGGTATCCTGTCAAAGGCGTTTGCAAAATCCAGCAGTATCACTGTAAACCCATTACCCTTATCCAGTTCAGCCATCAATGTATTATAAAACATGAGCAAGTTACTGAGGCATGATCGACCCTTCACAAAACCATGCTCCCCCCCCCATACAATATCCCATTTCCATCTATCCATTCCTGTATTTTGCTCTTGACCAACTTCTCCAATACTCTGACAATGATTCCTGATATGCTGATCGGTCAGTAATTAGCAACAGCAGTCATGGAGCCTCCTTTATGCAATGGAACTATTTTCCCCCTCTTTCCATCCTTTCAGGACTAACCCAGAGCTGAGACTTAGATTAAACAATATGGTCAAGGACACTGACAATTCCTTTGCTGCTTCACCTAAAACTCGAGCTGGTATACCATCCAATCCCACAGATGTATTCACATTAAGGTTCTGTAATATGCTATTCACCTCCATTTGATTCACCTCAGTTCCTGTAAGCCATCAGTTCCCTCATTCCTGCAATATCATCGCCTGGATGATATACTCTTGCAAAGTGTTCACTTAGTAATTCTGCTATTTCGACTGATTCAGTTACCTTCCTATCATCGGCATTCCTTAAAATCATTCTGCTGTATACATTTTTTCTTTTACTTGCAGCATATCAAAAGAACTCTTTGGGATTCTCTTTAGTACTAAAAAATAAAATATAAAAATTTATAACTACTTTTAGGCTTTTTTTAAATTACTTTCATGTTTATATCTTAGCACACTATGAGGCTGTGTCTCTTGCAAGTCATGCCTTGTGGGACTGTATTTAGTGCTACAATGAAACTTTACTTTGGTTTTTGACTATGAATTAGGGTGTGTTTTTGAGGAAGGATGTTTTTCTTAAATAGGGTAATTTTCATTCTATTTGTCTCTAATTACATTAAATACTCAAACTATTTTCAACTAAATAAGTGTACATTGACTGTGATTGCACAATTTTTAGTGCTACAATAAAACTTTACTTTGTTTTTCTTGTACCTATGCAGCATAGTGTGTAGGAAGATGGTTTTCACTATATATAGGATCATTTTTATTCCGGTACTAAGCTACCAATATATATCAGATATGCACAGACCAAGTGCAGCAAGTGAGAATTTGTCCCTGCCCCGTGTGAATGTGTTAAATAAATAATTTTACTAGGTTTTATCTGACTTGCACAGATGTTTTGTTCATCTAAAAAGTAATAAAAAAGTTGTCTTGAACCGTATTGGAAACATTAAAAATAATTAATAGTTTCTCCTCCCATTCCACAGTTAAGAAATTAAAATTAGTGAGAAAATGAGTGAAGCGTTAACTACAAAGACTATATCAAAGACTGGTTTTCTGCATCCAGCAACAAGGAATGACTGACATAAATGATTGACAAAGTTTCTGGACTGTTGATTAAAAAAATAAAATAAAATAAAAATCTTGAATGAAAATTGTCAAAATAAGACTTGGACATGCATTATGTAAATGAATTGGAACTCTTCAAGTTGAAAGATGGGCATGAAGACTTCTAAGGAATGGAAAGGTAGACAGCAATAGCTCTTTAAGAAAGAAAAATTTTGATCATAGGGAAACATGGGATATGAAGTTATAACACTGCTTACAGAAGTTGAGAAATAGCCCCTTGAAAATCTGTGTGAATGAGCTCAGCTGTAAATTTGTTTTTGGACTTGATCAAACACGAGAGTGTTACTGCAGAAGGGATATTTAATTCCCTGGTCAATTATCTTCGGTCATAAGGTATGATGGAAAATTATTTAAAATCTCAGTTAGTTTGTGTCACATGATGGTACAGCTGTTATGATAGGTTCTACAAGTGGGATTTCTGATTAGAACTGTTTGGTTATACTGTGAAATCCATTGCAGATGTCAATAGATTTAAAGCATTTATTGGCAAACTTTACATCAAGTATAGAAGATGAAAAGAGATAGCTGGCATTTGAAATGAGGTACTATAGATGACTCCTAAAAATACAATACACTCTTCACATCACATATTTTGAAGTAAGACAAAGAATCAGTTCTTTTGCTGGTCCAAGAGATAACATCATAACTAAAATTCAAAGGAAACAACTTATGTGGTTTGGTACTGTCATCAGATCATATAGTTGACCAGTGCAAGTTCTTGAAGGACTTATTCCAGGAACTCAAAAAAGAGGTAGAGCTAGAATAAAGTGGATAGACAATATATAAAATTGGACAGGTGCTTCACTTACAGAGCTGAAAGCAAAGTGTCAATCAAGGACTGAATGGAAGATTTCTGTGAGGAATTCCTAATATTTACTCTACAGTCCTTTATAGATTATAGGATGAAGAACAAGATAGCACATCACCAAAATATGCCTGAAAATTAAAAGTATGTGCAAACTCAGTTGATATTAAATTATTAAAATTTGAAGAATTTTAAGCACACACATTGTCACCATCGAGTTTCAGATCTGTTTCAGTTGTTTGAAACATTAGTTTCTTTTTGGTCTCAGATCTTTCCTTTTGGTTTGAGAGGAAAAGGAAAGATCCACATATGAAGGACTACAGAAAAAACTTACAAATACAACTTTTATATTAGACTTAGGTTTAATGTGCAATGCTCTTCAAGAATTATCAGATCTCAGTTTGGACTTTCTGGAAAGTAATATAAATCTGTATATAAAATAAAAATAAAAACAAATAAATTAAAAAAAACAGGAGTGCTACAATTTTTTCATTAAAAATGAACAGTATTACTAAAATTATTATTATTATGGCATCCCTCATCGAGTCAAGGACTCTTCAAGGGAGGCCATATGTCACCCACACTAGTTGTCATACCTTCTTTTAAACTCATTCACACTAGATACACTCACCACTTTTACAGGCAAACTGTTCCACTCACTCATTATTATTATTATTATTATTATTATTATTATTATTTCGTGACACCACCAAGAAGTCTAAAGACTCATCAAGAAAGGACACCTATTCTACAACTCTTCATCACCATCGCTACTGCCCACCACTAGTAATTTTTTGTATGTAAATTGCATGTTTCCTGAAGGCTAATTTGTCTGTATGCAGGATGAAAAACCTGAGTTCCAGGATAAAAAAAAAAAAAAACTTGCTACCTCTGTATGAGATCAGCTAACTCACCTTCAATCGAAAAAAAAACCCTTAAAGATGCTCATGGTTCTGTGTGAGAAAAATCTAGCTCTGATGCACTTTCTTAACTATACACAAACTTAACTTCCACAGATGCCTCCTTGTTCTCTCACCACCATCCATATAATGAAAAATTGTATCAAACCAATATTCTATAATCTTATCTAAAGTTTATAGACCTCTATCATATCGTCCCTATTTCTACTGTCTTCCAGTGTCTGAAGCCCACATACCCTCAATCTGCTCTCATAATTTACATTCCATAATTCTGCTGTCATCATTGTAACTCTTATTTGCACTCTTTCCACAGCTTCTATATTCCCTCTGAGCCCAGGAGACTAAATCTACACACAGTAGTCCAGCTGTGGTTGTATCAAGGCCTTGCAAAGAGGAAAAATGACTTCTATATCTTTACATGTCAGTGTTCATTTCAACATTGCAGTTATCCTCTGGATTATATTTGAAATTTTCGATGTGATCCTTGAACTTTAAATTCCTTTCCACCATGACTTCAAGATCTCTAGCCTTGTCAGTCACTCCAAGCATAGCATAATCGTGTCCGGACAGTTCATTGCAGAGACTATTCATCATGAGTAAAATTCATCGCGAAGGAAAATTAATTGTGGGGAAAATTAATTGCACTAAAATTCATCACGGATATATGTGAAAAAAATTTTCCATATAAGAAATATTTTAAAAAATATTTCTTTTAAAATATTTTTTAAAATAATTTAAGAAATATTTTAAAGAATTAAAAAATATTTTATATATTATTTACTATTTTGATTATATTTAGCTTTTTGAAAATTTTTATTCGGTATAAAGTTATTCATTGCGGATATATGTGAAAAAAAAAAAGAAATATTTCCCATATAAGAAATATTTTTTAAAAAATTGAAGAAATTATCCAAAAAATTTTAAGAAATGGCTGGCTTGGTTGGCTGAATGGATAGCTTATCTGCTCTCCAGCCAAAATGCTGCTGGTTCATATCCCGCCATGGACATGGATATTTGTGATCATCTGTGGAAATACGAGTGATGATCGGCGATAGATGACATTGGTGTAGTAGCAGTCAGTTGGTGATTGAATGTTGAAGACAGAGTTCTAGACCTGGCGCCTTCCCTCAATTAGTACTTGGACTCCTTGGAGATGTCAAATAATAATGATAATAATATTTCAGTTATACGAGGGTGGTCTAAAAAGTTCTTGGCCTCAACCATAGATGGCAACACTATTGGCAAGATTTTTTTTTTTTCTAAGTTGCACATCTGTCTTAAGCATCCATGTGAAATTTCAAGTCATTCTATCAAGTATTTTGTTTTATACAGCTGTCTGAAGTAAAAGTTTTGTCTGTATCCCTTGAAATGGATAAAATTGAGTTATAAAATTCTTTGTAAAAGAAGGTTTAATGCCAAAAGAAATTCGTTCGAAGTTCATAAAAGTTTATGGGCACTCTTCTACTTTATTTTCGACAATTAAGAAATGGGCTGCCATGTTTAAACGTGGCCGTACTAGCCTTGAAGATGATCCGTGTGAAGGACGTCCAAAAAATGTAACACCACCAAAAATCATTGATCAGTGCACGATATGGTATTGGATGACCGGCAAGTCAAAGTGTGTGAAATTGCTGAGACTACAGGCATTTCAAAAGAACGTGTAGGATATATTTTGCAAGAAGAATTGCAAATGAAAAAGCTTTGTGCAAGATGGATGCCAAGCTTGCTCACAGCATATCAAAAATGCACTCGCATGAAAATCTCTGAACAGTGCTTGGAGCGTTTTAAGACAAATAAAACTGATTTTGTGCATCGATTTATTACTATGGATGAGACTTGGATTCACCATTACACACCAGAATCCAAACAGCATCAAAACAGTGGACAAAAGCCGGTTGTTTAGCGGCGAAGAAGACAAAGTCTCTTCCATCAGCAGGAAAGATCATGGCATCGGTGTTTTGGGATGCTAAAGGCATTTTGTTTATTAATTATCTTGAAAAGATTAAAACAGTAACCAGGGAACATTATTCCAATCTTTTAACCAGACTAGACAAAAAAATTTGTGATTAAACACCCAGTTTGCAGAAGAAAAAAATCATCTTTCATCAGGATAATGCACCTGCCCACAAAGGTGTTTTGGTAATGGGAAAATTAAGGGATCTGCACAATGAATTGTTGGAACATCCACTCTATTCCCCAGATTTAGTTCCCTCTGACTTCTATTTCTTCCCAAAACTAAAACCCTTCCTCACTGGTCAACATTTTTCTTTGAATCAAGAGGTGATTGCAGCTGTGGAGGTGTATTTTGCAGATCTTATTGAGAACCACTACAGGGACGGGATAATATTTATTTATTTGCTGGAATAAATGTGTTAGTCTTAAAGGAGATTATGTTGAAAAATAAAAATAATTTTGAAATTATAAATTCGTTTTTTCCTTGTTAGACCAAGAACTTTTCAGGCCACACTCGTATATTTACGAATATCATATCTGCATGGGTGTCTAAGTGCACAGAAATATAATGAACGGTTCGCAGAATTAATATTCTTAAATGTGATGCCCTTTCTCCCTATACCTATTCCAGTTTTGTAAATGTTAATATTTCATCAACAGAACCTGCAGTATTTAAGTAATAAAAAATATTTATGACTTTTTAAGACAAAACAGAAATTAGGACCCTTGATCAATAATATATTACTTTCATTGTATAAGAATAAAAATATTATGAAAATCTAATTAAAATCTAAACAAATAATACATAAAAAACTATATTTTGTGAAATTTATATTGCACTGCATTTACTTTTCATATATCGATATCAATGCAATATCATTTCAATTTTGTAGCGATTAATGCTTTCAACGAATTTTTTCTGTGATGAATTTTCCACTCGACGAATTTTCCCCCCATGATGAATTTTCTCCGCGACAAATTTTCTTGTGATGGTTTGTCTGCACTTCTACGAACTGTCGGCGATGAATTGTCTGTGAACCAAGCATAATTCCACCAATATAATATGCCACTGGATATCTCATCACAGCAAAGTGCATAACTTAACACTTACACATTGAACTGATAACAATCCCTGGAGCACACCACTGGTTTATAGCTTTGCTGAAATACACTCCACCGCACTCTTGTAGTGTTCAAATGATTTATGCTTCAAATTTATAACTGAACTTAAAAACTGATCTTCAAACTGAAAATAAAAACATCATTCTCAAGTAGGGTGAATATAATCTAGTGAATTTCAATATTATCAAAATATAATTCTGTTTTATTTCCCAGAAGAAAGATCTTACTTCACTCCTTTTACTCCTAATAATATTTCATTCTTCAATCAAGATTAGTTTTCTCTTCTTGGGTTGACTTTCACGTCTAGCCTATTCTGGGACAAACATATCACATCCACACCCTTTTCAGATTCCAACAAACTATTTCACATCTCACAACTCACACTTCCATTCATGTGCTGTCTCCTATCTAGGAGGTTGACTACCAAGATGGACTCATGGTTAACTATGGACGTAACGACATGTGGTGAGGACCCTATCTCTTCCACATATTGTAAGTATTTATGCCAGTAATTCATGTGTGTTCACGGGGCCAGTTTGTCTGTTCTGAGGGATGATAAACCCGAGTTTCCAGGTGAAAAAACCCCTCTACCTCTGTACAAGACTGACTAACTCACCTTTAGTTGAAAGAGACCAGATAAAGGTTCCTCACATCTTGAACGGGAATTGAACCCAGGTCTTTCCGACCAAATGCTTTGTCTATACCGACTGAGCTACAGAGCTCCTCCTAACACTGCATAAACTCAAAATCCTCCATAAGGATGCTCAACTGTAGTGGGGAAAAATAAAAAAAATCCACTCACAGATTTTTTTTCTCTCACAGATGCTTTGTTTCTGCATTAAGTCTTATATTATATAATCTATAATAATATTATTCTATAATATTATTATAATATAATATTAAGTTAAGGGGATAATAAATCCCTCATTACGCTACCAGAAAAATAGCCTCTTGGCTCTTTATTGTAATAATATAATATTATTATAATGTTTTTTAAATTTCTGAATATAATGTTGCTCCTAATTCTTGTAGATAAGCTTATACATTGGTTAGACATACTTCTAAATTTTTAGGAAATGACAACATAAAATAAATTATTAATTATAAAAACTTTAATTAATAACTACTTATATTTCGACAATGTTACAATGCCATCTTCAGGGGATCACAAAACAATGTTATGTATCTGCATGCAGGCACTCACACTAAGCAAATGATGCTGAAGAAAGGCAACTGAAATCAGTTCTAGAGTCCTAAAAGGTGACCCCCCCCTCCCAGCAGGCTGAATTGGGTTGTCTTGGCTTTTGGGCTGACAATCTTAGAACGTAAGCTTCCCAAATTTGGGGCAGTCTCATGCACCCAAATTTGTTGAGGTTTGGGAAGTTTTTCAGAGCTGAAGCTGATTCAAGGAATAATGTTTCGTACTTCTACTTGCTGCAGTGTAATAAAGTGGCCTTCTTCCAGTGTAAGCACATTACCATTGGATTTGGTCCTGTGTACCATCCAGCAGTCAGCATGCAGAAAGCTGTTTTACTGCTTTACCCTCAAAAGGGAGCAGAAACTGGCTTCATAGTTGAATAATAATAACAGTGTGTTAAGCATGTCCAACAAGGTCCTAACCACATTGCATGTGGGAAGAAGAGGGGGGGGGGGAAGATGAAACTGAAGTCAGAGATCCTATTCTAGGGATGAAACATGATAGTAGCTTCTTTACACCTCTAAAAAGCAGAGAGTTGGTGTTTCACCAGGAAATGAAAGACATTTACCACCTAGCAGTCTGGTTGGCATATCCTCCTATTAAGGAAGACATTCATTTAAGGTAGCAATACACTTTACCAGATCAGAGCCTTAATTGTGGAAATGGGCATGGGAAGGTGAGGATAATTTGTCTGGAAGAGACTTTAAATTGTGTTGTTATCAGCCCATAATGGCTTAAAGTGACTTTTTATTAGTGGTACCGGGCTTTCACCCACCAAAAACAGATAAAGGCTGTATTCATTTACAGTCAGAGTGGCTTCAGTCGCCTTCCACCACTCTGTCTTTCACTGATTCCTTTGTTGTCTGTCATCATGTTTTCTGAGTACAGTCATCCCTCGACTTATGTCCGTTTGAGTTATGTCCTTTTGAAGATACATCTGTGATCCCATAAGGGAATAAATAACATTTTCGGCTATACTTTCGAACAAGACACAAGCAAGCATAAGATAAAGCATGCACAGTGACAACAGTGCTTTCAGCAGTCGGCACGTGTCTTCAATAGTTCCTCTGTTGATTTTGTGTTTGAGAAATAGGTTATTTGTGTATTTATCGTTAAATATTTCGTGATGTTTTGTGCAACATGGCCCCTACACGCACAATCAAAATACCCAGTAAAGAATCACAGAAAAAGAGGCGAGTAATTGATCTTGAAACGAAGTTGCAAGTTATAAAGCAACATGAAGCTGCTAAGCCCGTTAATGTGATTGCACATGACTTTGGATGGTCTCATTCTACAGTGATGTTCATTTTGAAAAATAACGATAAAATCATAGAGGCTGTGAAAGGATCTGCTTCCATTAAATCGATGATAGTGACAAAACAATGACAAGGTCCTATCGGTGATAGGACCTTGTCATTGTTTCGTCAAGCTACTTGGAAAAGCTACTTGCATCATGGATAGAGGACCTGAACCAAAAGCGCATACCCCCCTTAGCCCTGTGACCATAACCTCTAAGACACTAAGTCTCTTCAATATGATGAAAGAGAAAACAAAACCCGATTATGACTACGAATTCAATGCTTCTTCCATTTAGTTCATGAGATTCACACAGCATTTTAAGCTGCATAATGTGAAAATGTGTGGGAATCTGCAAGTGCTAAGAAGGCTGACAAGGAGTTTGTGGAAAAATTGGATAAAATTATTACGGAGGAAAATTATTTTCCGCTGCAAATATTTCATATGGATGAGACAACCTTGATTTGGAAAAAAATGCCCGAGTGGACATTCATCCACAAAAAAGCTCAAATCTATACCTAGTTTCAAGACTCCTAATGCCTGTGTTACCATTCTGTTACAGGTAATGTGGCTAGATATAAACTGAAACTATTTGTTATATGGCACAGTGAGAATCCACGAAGCTTCAAAAACATTAGGAAGCATACTCACAGTTCATTATCGGAGCAATAAGAAGTCGTGGATGACATGATTCAAAAATTGTTTGAGGATGCCTTAGTAAACTGTTAAACTGTTAAATGAGTGAAATAAAAAGCTATTGTGTGAAATAAAATGTAGAATTTAAAATTTTATTAATTCTTAATTCTAGATAATGCTCCAGGTCATCCGTCTTATACCGGTGATCTTCGCCAAGTTCAAGGTCATCTTTTTCCCACCAAACACTACTTCATTGATCCAACCAATGGATCAGGGAGTGTTTTTTCTTGCAGTGTTTAAGGCTTATTATCAAAGGAGAACTTTTTTCACAAGCCATTTCTGCTACTGAAGGAAGTGACCAGACTCTCATGCAATTCTAGAAAACATTAAATATTTATCATGCTATTTAAAATATTGCTGTGGCTTGGGACGAAGTGACTTCTTATTAGTATATGGGTGGCATCTGGAAAAAGACATTAAAAAGGTTTGTGCATGATTTTGGAAGTTTATAATAGTGGGCCTAGAAAACAATCTTAATCTCGAAGTGAATGATGACGACATAATTCAACTCATAGAAAGGTCCCCCTGAAGAGTTGACCAACGAAGAATTTGTCGAACTGCAGGAACAAGTATTGCAGAAGAAGAAAAACGAGAAAAGGAAGAGGGAAAAGAGAAACAGGAGAGATTATTAAACAATTTACTGTGAAGGATCTAGCAGAAATGTTCTTTGCAGTTAGCGATGTTCTCAAAATGGCTCAAGACATGGACCCCAATGTTGAATGCTACTTAATAGAAACGAAAGTACATGATATGTTTGCTTGCTATGAACAAATTCATGATGAAAAGAAGAAGAGGAATAAGCAAAGCACATTGGACATTTTCATCAAAAAAACAAAGGTTACACCAGAAGAGCCGCAGCCTGATCGTTCACACAGGGAAGGTAATGAAGATGTGATTGTGGAGGAAGATCTGGGTGATTGTTCTCCTGTTTTATAGTGGCGGTAACATACACAATACAGTTTTATAATAAGATTTAAAAATTAAAATGACAGTATACTTATTACAGTTAAGTCCCTAACCCCTATAACTGTGTTGATTAAATGTATCGATTTACGTCCGATTCAACTTATGTCCTGCAGGATGGAACGGAATCCGGACATAAGTTGAGGGATAACTGTACTGTCATTATCTGCTTCCACCAGGAGGGATACCCTGTCCTAGATTTCAGCCTGTTTTCAGAAACAAGTTTCCTGCAGCTTGGTAGACTTATGCGAGACTATGACTTTAAGAGACAAGAAAGAGGAAGTAAAATTTTATCTTCTGAAGAGAAGGGAGGATTTAGAAAGGTTTAGGAAGCTAGTTCTAAGTATTCTAGGATTTCATCCTATGGAACTTATGCTGGTTGGGGTAGGCATTCTCTCCATTTTGGGGGAGGACAGGTACCCAAACTCAAATTCTATTCATTCTCTGGGCTAGACAGTAGTTTACATTATTTTATGCTCATTTATTTATTTTTTTTGGGAGTTCATTTATTTATTTTTTCTTATTCTCTAATT
Organism: Typopeltis vanoorti; assembly: GCF_054136105.1. Taxonomy (NCBI): domain Eukaryota; kingdom Metazoa; phylum Arthropoda; class Arachnida; order Uropygi; family Thelyphonidae; genus Typopeltis; species Typopeltis vanoorti. The sequence continues at coordinate 43,146,818 of NC_143560.1, forward strand.
TTTGTATGGATATTTGTTTTTAAACTAAGGGTTAGTGGTGAGTGTTGTTTTTTCTTTGTCTTTTTTGCATCCAGAGAGTGTCTTGGGGGTTAGTGGTTAGGGAAGACTGATTGGCAGGGATTCATTAGCATGCTTTTGCATTTGCTGTTATTATTATTAGTTTGCAAAGATGACCCAGTAAGGCTCAATTTTTCCAATTCCCCAACTCTTTCGTGGAGATATGAGTCTTAATAAAGGTGGCTGTAGGATAAATGTTTGTTGCTTTCGTCAGGTGTTATGAGAAAGGAAAAGATAAGGCAATAGGTGAAGAGTTGGGTTAGGTAGTTTAGGTAGTTATAAAAATAAAAGTAAAAATTGTGAAAATTTTAAAAATTAAATGCTATCAATAGATGATAGATAATAGGATGTGATGATACATCATTAGGAAGGACTGGAAATTTGGGACTTAGCCGACCAAATTGTACTCTCTATTGGCTTAAACCACAAATCAATATGATAGTACAATATGATCAGATTTCATGCTGGCTGGGGAGGTGAGATCTTACTAAATAATAAGTATGGGATGTTATTTTCAGACAAAAATAATGAAGGAAAGGAAGGAGTAGCGATAGCATTCAATACCCAACCTGGAAAATAAACTTCTTGATTGGAGGGCAGTTTCAAGTAGAGTTATTTGTGCAAACTTCAAAATGGGAACATGGGCAATGAAACTTATTTTTACCTATGGTCCCACAGAAGGTTCTTCTTAGAAGAACCTTCTGTGGGACCATAGGCAAAAATTGTTTATACCTCCATTTTGAGTCATTAGAACATGCAGCTGACATAAAGAAAATGGCAGAAGTGTTCATTATTGGAGATCTGAACAGCAGAGCAGGAAATGAATCCCACTAGTCACATAGGAACATCTTGGGAAAATTTAGAGAAAAGGGCAAAGCTGATAATAATGGTAAGTATTTACTGGACTTTGCTCAGGACATGGACTAGTCATTACTAACACCATATTTCAGCATAAAGATGCACGTCTGTAGTAATTGCTTTGAAAGGCTGTTAAATGATCCAAGCAATGACAGAACCATACTAGAAAATTTTCAAGAGGAATGCAAAGAGGAGCACATATCAATACTTGGGGTAGAAAAAGCTGCCAAAAACTTGAAATGTGGAAAGGCAGCTGGAGTAGATGATATCCGACCAGAAATTCTTAAGTATGGAGATATGAGTTTTGCAGTTGCTACACTGCACAGTTCAGAGGGTCTGGTCAGAAGGTTGAATTCCTGATGATTGGAGTAGAGCTCTTATAGTACCCATGTATAAAAAAGGGAATAAAACTGAATGTGAGAATTACAGAGGAATTTCTCTACTAAGTGTTCCAGGTAAATTTATGCAAATATACTTGAAAAGAGGTTGAGAAAGATTGTGGAAGAGAAACTTGGAAAAGAGCAAGCTTGGTTCAGGCCAAATAGAGGTTGTCAAGATCAGATTTTCACTTTAAGACAAATAGTTGAAAAATCGTGGGAATATGACAAGGATCTGTACTTAAGTTGTAGATCTGGAAAAGGCATATGAAAAGGTGCCCAGAGGTGCTTTTCAAAACACTACAATTATATGGGGTGAATAGAGTATTATACAAAGCAATACATAGTCAATACTTAAGTTGTCAGTTAGCAGTCAGAATTGAAGGAAATACAGGAAGATGGTTTGATGTAAAATCAGGGGTAAGACAAGGATGCACATTATCTCCACTCCTATTCATCATCTATATGGATCACATTATGAAAGAAAGTGGCATTAGGCTTAATATTAGAATTGGAGATGTCAAACGTAGCTCTTTGCTTTATACAGATAATGTACTCCTAAACACTAGTGCAAGTCTAATTAAATTGAATAACAGCTGTAACAAATTTGGCATGAAAATCAGCAATAAAAAGATTAAAAGTATGAAATAGGCATTGGCATAGAAACCTTCAGCTGTATTCTGAATGGCGATCCTATAGAACAAGTAAAATATTTCAGTTATTTAGGCACAATTTTTATAGTTTCATAGTGAAGATGGCAGGTTAACTATGGAAATAGACAGCCAAATAAGCAAAGCTGGTATGGTGGGTAGCCAGCTAAATAAATTTATATGGAATAAGAGAGAAATGAGCCAAAACTTCAAAAATAAGATACTTCAATTGATTATAAAAGGGATGATAAATGGAAGAAGAGGACAAGGAAGACAAAGAAAATCTTGGCTGGTAGACATAAGACAGTGGACTGGCACGAGCTCTGAGGGATTGTTCAGACTGTCTGAGGATCGCTCAAAATTTGTGAAGTTGGTCATTGACCGATAGAAGATGTCACTTAAAGAAGAAAAATTACAATTGTAACATTGTATTCCTAAAGATGTCTCTGACAAAGAAAAAATATTGAAATGATTGCACCTGCTGTTTAATTATTTCTCTTTCTAATGTAGTTATTACATTAAATTGTACTGAGTGTTTATTCATGTTACAGCATGTGTACTGCACGAACCTACAGCATTCTCATTTCACTGCTCAACTAACTGCAGTTGCAACCTCTTCAGTCATTTTCAGAATTTCAGATTTATGCCCTCTTCAAGGTTGGACTCTCTCTTTCTTCAAATCAATGAACTATGCATCCCACTACATTTGGTGTCACAGGATTTTTTCCCAAAGTTTTCAGGCACCTGTCCTTGTGGAGCTTTGCTGCAGCCTTTTCCCCATTCCTATTCCTATAGAAACACTTCACAAGCAAGGCATGTTCAGGGAAAGTGAAAATCATCATGCAAGTCGAATGAGTTTAAAGTCAGTCTTGCTCTTTTGTTCATACTCCTTATGGCTCATTTGGTATGCAAAATTCACTATCTTTTTTTCTCACTCACAGTGCCACATTACCCCTATCAGTCATTTTTTGAACTAATTTTTTTTAGGTTAAGGGGATAATAAATCGCTCATTATTTTAAAGCCAGATACGAAACTCAGAGATCAAAATGTAAGAGTTTCCTGCCGAAGAACTATCGGCGAGTCCAAGCGTAAGTCAACACCTGGGTAGCACAACACTAGGGCAACTTGGAGCAAAGGCAGAGCAAGCTCCATCACTATCCTTAATATTTTCTCATAATGTAAAACGCAGCTCCTAGGAGATGTATTACTGTTTTTACATTATGAGGAGAGGTCACTACCCAGACTGGTTTCAACCTTTATTAAGGTCTCATCAGTGAGTAGGTAGACTTGGAATACCAAGGTTTAAGTGAACCAAACTTACATATACCCCTACTAACGAATTGCCAGACCAGTATACCCATATATTATTATTACTACAATAAAGAGCCAAGAGGCTATTTTTTTTATTTTTTTTATTTTTTTTTATTATTCCCTTAACTTAATTTATGGTACTGGAAAAATAGCCTCTTGGCTCTTTATCGTAGTAATAATAATATATGGGTACACCGGTCTGGCAATTCGTTAGTAGGGGTATATGTAAGTGCGGTTCACTTAAACCTTGGTATTCCAGGTTTACCTACTCACTGATGAGACCTCAATAAAGGTTCAAACCAGTCTGGGTAGTGACCTCTCCTCATAATGTAAAACAATAATATACATCTCCTAGGAGCTGCATTTTACATTATGAGAAAATATTAAGAATAGTGATGGATCTTGCTCCACCTTTGCTCCGAGTTGCCCTAGTGTTGTACTACCCAGGTGTTGACTTACGTTTGGACTCGCCGATAGTTCTTCGGCAGGAAACTTAGATTTTGATAGATTTTGATCTCTGAGTTTCGTATCCGGCTTTAAAATATTGAGGGATTTATCATCCCCTTATCTTAAGTTACGCCACCGGAAAAATAGCGAATAGCCTCTTTATCCTATTTTTTTTTTTATTTTCAAAATCTTTTCCCAATGATCTGATTAGGGCACCTACCAAGTTTGAAGGCATTTCATCTCTACTGACTTCATCTGATCATTTCTTCTGGTTCTCTCTCTCTCTGCAGATTGCTCTGAATAGGGGTACTTTAATTTGAAATGCCTGTATAATAAATAAATCGTGAATCAAGAATATGTTTTAAAAATGCTTAAAAATTTTGCTTAACAGCATTTCTTTTTCATTTTTTTTAGCTATGTGGAATGGAGTCAGCATGAACCAGAACCTGGAATTTACAACTTCAATGGGAATAATGATTTAGTGTCATTTCTTAAAACTGCTGCTGACCAACAACTTCTGGTAATTCTGAGACCAGGTCCATATATTGATGCTGAAAGAGATATGGTAAAAATGTTATTTTAAAATATGACAAAGTATTATTTTCTTGTACAAATTCATAATGTTTAGTGAAATTATATATTTATACACAATAGAAATAAATAAATAAATCCACTAATGCCTTTTTGTTTCCCAAGGAGTGCAGGCAGAACTTTTATAGTCTTGACTAACTTTTAGGAAATCAGTTGGCATCTGGTGTCCATCCTTAATAATCATTAATAGCTGAGTTCAGGACTAATGATACCCTTTGAGACTCCAGAGTGAGAATACATGTGACAAGAGAGCCATTTTGTTACCCTCACATGCATTATTGTCGGAAATCAGTTGAATCTTGCCATTAATTTTGAGTTGCAGGATTAAAAACTTAAACTTCTGGAACGAGAGTCTACCTTACATGCTTTCACTAAAGATTGAGTAATTAAAGAATCAGCTGAAGATCGTCCTAAAAAAAGTTTCTCTAGTCAGAGAGACTAGAATTTAAACTAATAACAATCCTTATTTAGGTGGCCTAACATTATGGAATAAGCAACATTTCCACAAGACTATGCAGTTCTTTGTACAAAGTATAGTTGAATCTTGTTTAACATCATGCTCAGGTTACATCTTTTCATTTGATGGTGAAGTTTCCATTGGCATACATGCATTCATTCTTCATCACCTACTCCATTTACCATCACACGTTACTCACACGATACTCATGTGATGCTTCTGTGAGGCCTGCATGATGACAGGTTGAGGCAGACATGGAACACCACTATCCAGTCAGTTGTTCTCCAGGCATTTGAAAAACATTTTTTTTAATAATAATATAATATTAAAAAATAATTTAATAAAACATTTCCTGGAATGTTGGGAGACAGTTAAGGAGATTGCAGCTTTCCATCCTAACATAGAGAGGAAAAAGTTAAACATCTGCTCCTTCAAAGACAGCACTGTGGCCTATTTTAAAAAGCTGTTGAATGAGAACCTCTGGCAAGAGATTCTCCTTCAACCTCAACAGAAGGAAGTACTGTCATCCCAGAGATTCCTCCTGCAGAAGAAGAGAATATAGTATGTTAAACTCCCTGACACTTTTGCAGGAGACTCTTCTTCCCAACACTAATCCTTCTCCTCTTTACCTCACCTCTCCATTACCTCAAACTTAGTATGAACAAGACCCAAATAAATAAAGCTTTTTTATTGTTATTATTTGTTTATTATTCAATTGGTATGTAATATGCATAAATACATTAGTTATGAACTTAAAAATATTTACAAAGCTTTAAATTAATAGCTTTGGAGATGATACATTTTTACTTCTGGGTCTCAGAAATGGATTACCTAAAACCCCATTGAACATGTAATTTGTTTAACATCACTTTCAGTTAACATTATTTTTTACCAGAATGAATTAGTGATGTTAATTGAAGGTTGACTGTATATCAGAAAATAAATAGTTGTTTGATCAGTAATGGTTTTCTAAATATAAAGTGGCTTCTGCTTCATTTTAATGAATCATATATAAATATAGAAGTGGTGCTGTAATCACATATGACACATTATCTGATGTCTGAAAAAAAAAAAAGAAAAATAAGTTGGGAGTTGATTAATAATTATTAGAGTGTATGTATGTATGTATGCTATTTGGTACAAAAGTGATTTGTGGAAGTTTATGTGTTAATGTGTTTTTTGGATTGTAGAAATTGTTAATTAGAAACATCATTGTTGGTAATGTGAGCATGTTCAAAATGGCAATAAGAAAAGGGTGCTTAAAAATTGCTTAAAGAATGGAGATTTTTATTCAGAATGGTTTCAGTACCAGAAGTGTAGTGTGTATACATGTGTTGTATGGGGGAAGAGGATGAAATAATGAGGCTGTGTGTGTGTGTGTGTGTGTGTGTGTGTGTTGAGAGGATGAATAAGAGGCAAATCTATGCAGCACAATTAGTAATGACAATACTTGGTTGGAAAGGCCTGGATTCAAATCCTGTCCAGAATGTGAAAAACCTTTATGTTTCAACATGTCTCATACAGAGGTAGCAGTGTTTGTATCTATTTCCCCCAAGATCATGATGGACCATTAAGCCTAACTTGTTAAAGTGAAGATGAATAAGAAGAAGAATGAGAAAGTGTAGATTTGTTGAAAGTGTGATATATATATATATATATATATATATATATATATATATATATATATATAGTGAGCAGAGCATAGAGTGAGCAGAAGTCAACTTACATCTCTTGCTCAATTGTTCCATTTCATGCAAAAGATGTGACACCAAACAGTCTGAACAGGCCACACAGGCAGGAGAGCCAGTATCAGAATTTCTGAACACAAGCCACTCTGGACTATCTGACCATGCTTTGGACACCCACCACAGAATATACTGAAAAGAGGCCATTCTATTGCACCACAGCAAATACAAATGTGAGAGACTATTTGTCAAATTTATTTCAATTCCCAACCTCAACAAATTTGGGTTCATGAAACTTAAGGGTGAAAGCTGTATATGCACAGAACCAACCAGGGCTTCTGACCTAATGTACAATCCTCACCTTCTCATGGTGCATCTTGTTGGGTATCTACCCAGATACCGAATGAACGAGGATGAGCTGGCAGTTTGGGATTTAGCTGACCAGGAAAAACTGGAGAAAAAACTGTCAAACAGGAAATTAATAATGTGCAAGTGCTGGGAAGGCAGACCAAAAAGAACTTAGTTATAGCGCCTCCATAGCGCAATTGGAAGCACGACGGTACATTGCGCCCTTCGATTGGAATAGGCCTAAGTTCGATTCTCGTTGCGACGGGAGGAATCTTTATCTGGTCGATTTCAATCGATGGTGAGTTAGCCGATCTCATACGGAGGTAGCAGGGTTTTTTCTCCCGGAAACTCGGGTTTTTCATCCCGCATACATACAAATCGGCCCTTCAGAACACACGCAATTTACAGACAAAAATTACTAGTTGTGGTGGTGTTGGAGGTGGGCGGTAGGTGGCGTTGATTCGTAGTAGAGGTAAGGTGTAGAGACAGTTGAAGATGTCCTCCCGCGATGAGTCTTCGGACTCCTTGGAGGTATCAGGAATAATAATAATAATACAGTATTTTGGAGGAAAGGTCACAATTACCGAGTTTCAGAGAGATGACAGAAATGGCAAGAGATAGAGCTAGATGGCAAAGATTTCTTCATGGGGGGGGTGATATTCCTAAAAATATCATCCTATATTTATTACTCATTAATAAATATAGGATGATATTTTTAGGAATAGCAATCGAGGAAAGGAAGGAGGAGAACCAACATTATATGGGCAAACGTTACAAGTTTTCCCATGTAATGTTGCTTGTAAGGCAATTTCAAGTAATGTTTCACGGACAAACTTTTAAATGAGAAATTGCTATTCCTAAAAATATCATCCTATATTTATTAATGAGTAGAATCTCTCCTGTTTTATCTGTTTTTAATCTCTCCCACACTAAAACTCTGTGGGATTATTTGTGCTTATAATCCCACAGAGGATTTTCCTGAGGAAGAAGTGGAGGAATTTTTTGAGTCATTAGAGCAGACAGTTGATAAAGAAAATGGAAAAGATGGTCCTTGTTAGCAATCTAAACAGCAGAGTTGGAAATGAATCCCACCAGGCATATTAGAAAAATTCAGGAAAATTTGGAAAAGGGCAAAACTAATCATAATGGTAAGTACCTGCTAGATTTCTGCTCAGGATATGGAGTTGCAGTCAATTCCTAACACTATGTTCCAACATACAGATTATCACAAATTCACATGAAGAGAAGTAACAAAAGCCTTATACTATTATTGTTAATAGTGCTATATTCATGCTGGTTCAGGATACAAGAGCATAAATAGGTACATACAGAAAGATTTAAGTGTTATTGATTATTCATAATAATACTTCATGGTATAAACAACACAAGAAGAGGAAAAATACATTGAATAAACTCACTAATATACTGCTCAAAACAATTGGGGGATATTTTGGTTTTCTTGTAAATTATAAAGTTATAAAATCAAATAATTTACAAATGTAACACATTTGTTTTAAAATATTCTTAATATTATTATTATTATTTGACACCTCCAGGGAGTCCAAAGACTTATCGAGGGAGAGTGTGCCAACAGCATCGAACGATTGTCCCCCTTCCAACTACTAACCGTGCTCAAACTTACTTACCTGAGCCATTAGTAGCAGAGGACAACAGTGTAGAGAATGCAACTGTGTAAAAATCATGTTAAGACTTGTCGAAACGTGTCTTAGCCATATTAGCATGTGGGGAGTATAAAAGCATGGCTTGTTGCGCTCTCTTCCACAGTGCATAATTATCACTTCAATTCTAAATTTGTGTTACCTACCACCCACTATTTTGTTAAAAATGGCAGTGCAACATGATAACCCAGAATCCATGGCTTGGAGAGTCATTGGTCGATTAGAAGCTGGACAAAAATCCAGCAAGTTGTCGCTCAAGTGTGTCGCATATCTCAAAGCATAATTTTGCGACTTTGGAATCACTTTCTGGAGATGGGAGATGTTTGCCGAAGACAAGGTCAAGTTCACCCATCATCTACCACTCCAACAGATGATCGGTATTTGTCATTACATGTCAGAAGAAATCGAACATTTAACACAACACAACTTCATAGCGAACTTGCCATAGCAACAGGGAGGCTGGTATCGACACAAATAGTACGAAATTGTCTTCATGCCATAGATTTATATGTTCGAAGACCAATGGCTTGCATTCCACTTACTGCAAATCACAAAAGAGCCTGAAGAATTTGGGCACAGGAACACCACAATTGGACAAATGAGGATTGGGCTCGTGTACTTTTTAGTGATGAGTCCAGGTTCAGTCTGCAACCAGATAACCAACATATCTCGTGAAAGTGGAACAAGAAATAATCCATAGTTTGTTAGTGAAAGACCCCCAAATCAAGGTGGGAGTTTGATGGTATGGACTGGAATAAGTATAAGTGGCTATATTGATCTCTGTTTTATCAGAAACAGTTCCTTAACAGCCCAAAGATATCGCGATGAGATTTTGGAACGTATAGTTCGTCCATATGCTGCTGCAATTATCCAAGATTTCATTTTTATGGATGACAATGCTTGTCCACATCGTGGAAATTTGGTACAAGAGTGGTTTGAGGAAGAAGGTATTGAATGAATGGACTAGCCTGCCTGTTCACCAGATTGTAATCCAATCGAACATGCCTGCAATGCTTTAGGTAGGTGTGTTTCTGCTTGATTGGTGCTACCACGATCGCTTCAAGAGCTTGAAATTGCTCTCACAGAAAAGTGGGGAAATATCCCACAAGAGCTGTTTGATCATCTTATCTGGTCCATGAAATCAAGATATACCACTGTTTTGGCTGTTAATGGAAACCATATGCCCTATTAAATATTAACAAAAGCGTTTTTGTCTATTCTTGTTGTTATTCTTGTTAAAATTATTTCATGCTAAAATGTATAATTTGTTAAATTTGTAATAAATATCACTTATTTAAACAATATCTCATCAATTACACCCTATCCGTAAGTAAGAAATATTTATTCATGTATAAAGTATCCAATAGTTATAATTATTTGTAGAAATTTATAATTATCCGACAGAAACTAAAATATCTCCTAATTGTTTTGAGCAGTGTATTTCACTGTTTTTCTACCTAGCATCATCAGAGCACAATTATACCTGTGTCAAGCACATAGCATTGATGTAAGTAATTGTGTAAATCATTTCAAATTGTTACTGAAAACAGAACTAATGTCCTTACATGGTGTCCTCTATGAGACCGTAAACTTAATTTAGAGAAGTCAGGCAATTAATGACATACTTGTTGAGGTTGGAAGAGTGCTTCATAGCTGATGCTGATTCTAAAATAGTCTGTGATGTACTCTTAACATGTGGGATGATGGGAATGGTTTTGCTGTGATCCTGTGTGTTGGGTGTAGGAGAAATGGGGGCATGCAGTATTTTATCTATTTTATATGGGCTGTAGCCATTAGCTAAAAAGGTGCTGCAAAGTTTCCTGAGCTCAGTTTCAAGTGCTGTGTCATTTGAACAAATAGCCTGGCTCGGTGAGTGAGTGTTTTGAGGACATCATACTGTTGGGAAGAGTGGTGATGTGATTGTTTATGTAAATATCTTCTTGTTCATGTGGGTTTTTCTGTAAATGGAGAAGGATAATGATCCATTAGGAATTTGTGTCACTAGTGTATCAAGAAAGGGAATACAATTGCTACTTTCTTTTTCTATGGTGGAGTTTATTTTAGAATGTTGAATGTTAAGATGCACCAAAAATATATCTAATGCATTTGGACCACAAAGCCAAACAGCAAAACATCATCAATATAGCATAAGCAAACTATTGGTTTAAGTGTAGCTGCATTGAGTACTTGGTTTTCAAAATGTTCCACAAGGAAATTAGTCAAATTGGGGGAAGGGATATACAAAACAGCTGTTTGTATATTTTTCCTTCCTGTAAGAAATAACCTATATATATATGTGGTGAATCTGAATAATTCAGTTATGTTGGGGTGGGGGCCTAATGACATCAAGGGTCTCTGTCAAAGGTACAGTAGTAAATAGTAAAATAATATCAAAACCCACCATGATGTCAGAATCTATCAAGGTTAGAGTTTTTTTTATTAATGTTTTAAAATGTAGAGAGTTTTTAATAGATGAGGGAAAGTTTCTTATAAGGGAGAAAAGTGATTTGAATAAAGGTTAGGTTAGGTTAGAAAGAATGTGTTTTTGTAACGCACAACTGATGCTATTTTTACAATTAATCTCTGATCCTAAGTTTGTTTATGTGCACAGTTTCAAACTTATACAAACCAGTTTCTGTTTGAAAAGTATCAGCTTCACAAACTTTCCTACTTTTACTGGCATATATTTTTTGTTTTCATGATTACTCTGCAGATGCATTTTTTCCCTGCCTTTTCCAAACTGACAAACGTTTCTTTCATTGCTTTTTTTTTTTTTGTGTGTGCCCTTCCTTATAGTATTAACTGAATTATTATTATTATTATTATTATTATTATTATTATTATTATTCGGGCCTCCAAGGAGTCAAAAGACTCATCGAGGGAGGTCCTTCCTAAGACATAAAGTCTGTCAAGACTCATCGAGGGGAGGTCCCCCCCCGAGAAACACAAAGTTTATCATACCACTCTTTAAAGTCACTGACCGTTCTCGCTCCCACCACTCCATCAGGCAATGCATTCCACGGCTCAACCACCCTCCACACAAAGAAACCACTCCTTACCCTCTTGCTCACAGTTTCCTTTCGTAACTTCCAGGGATGGCCTCTTGTCATCACTCCTTCCCGCTGATCAACCAAGCGAAAGAACTCCCCAGTGTCAACCCTGTAACCACCTCTCAACAGTTTAAAAGTCTCAATCATATCACCTCTCCTTCTTCTATCCGCCAAACTCTGCAGTCCACATTCTCTCAGCCGATCCTCATAACTATCCTTGTACAGTCCTGAAACCATCTTTGTCATCTGTCTTTGTATCCTTTCCACAGTTAATTTATCCCCTTCAAATCCTGGGGACCAAATCTGAGAACAATAGTCCAAGTGTGGTCTGATCAGAGACTTATACAACGGAATGATAACCCTCTTATCTCTGCAGGTCAGTGTCCTTCTCATAATAGCAGCAATCCTCTGTGTTACCTTCACCACCTTTGCAATATGTCCCCTAAACTTCAGGTTTCTATCAATCATCAACCCCAGATCTCTTGTCTCCCCTACTTCCTCCAGTATAACTCCTCCCATAGAGTATGCAGCATCCCATCGATGTTTCCCAAACCTCAAGACCTTACATTTTGCTGCATTAAACTGACACCCCCATTCATTTGCCCATCTATCTAGCTTATTTAAATCCTCTTGCAGGGCTACCACATCTGCGCTATTACTAATAATCCTTCCCAGTTTCGCATCATCCGCAAACAACTGAATATCCCCCTGCAATCCACTGGCTATGTCATTGATATAAAGGTTAAACAATATAGGTCCTAGTACTGAGCCCTGTGGGACCCCACTTGTAACCCTCTGCCTCCTGGAAACTGCTCCACCATACAAATTTTATCAGCAAACAATTGCACAGATCTGATGTTCAGATCAATAGAGTTATTTTGTTATTCAGTTAATAATGCCAGTAATTCATATTAGATGAGGGAAAGGCATATACTGCAATTTTCTTAGACTTGGCAAAGGCATTTGACAGGGTGCCACATGATAAGCTGATATTTAAGTTGCAGCACATGGGTCTGGATGTCAGATTGGTCAACTGGATTCAGGATTGGCTGTCTGATAGGTATCAGAGAGCCAATCCTGAATCCAGTTGACCAATCTGACATCCAGACCCATGTGCTGCAACTTAAATATCAGCTTATCATGTGGCACCCTGTCAAATGCCTTCGCCAAGTCTAAGAAAATTGCAGTATATGCCTTTCCCTCATCTAATATGAATTACTGGCATTATTAACTGAATAACAAAATAACTCTATTGATCTGAACATCAGATCTGTGCAATTGTTTGCTGATAATGCAAAGATAGATTATGATCAACTTAGGAGAATACTATCTTTGGTTCCATAGTATCAGTTACTGAATGGGAAAAATGTCAGCAATGCATGGGAATCTTTGAAAAAGTGCTTAAATGAGGCAGGATCTGAATGTATACCTAGTGTTCGAAGAATAAATAGGTTGAGAATGAAATGGATGTGCAGCCTTATTAAGCAAGAGATCCACAAATCTCGAGAGAATAAGAGTGAGAGGAGTTATGAAATATACAAAGCTCAGGACAGAAGATGAATATTGTGCAAAAAGCTAAATCAGTAAATTATGCAAAGAAATTGGCTATACAAGCTAAAGACAATCCAAAAGAATTTTATTGCTATGCCGCAAGCAAAAGAAAGAATGAATTTGGAAGAATAACTTTATTGAATGCAGATGGTACTCTAGTGTCAGAATCTAATGAGATTATTCAGTTAATGAGAGCTCACTTTGCTAAGATATATCAACCAGGTGTATGTAACATGGTGTACAGTGTTATTGCTACATTGGACGAAGGATAAGAGGTGCAGGAAAATCAGGTTGAAGAGTTGTTGCATAACTTGGATAAGAATTTGTCAACAGGGGCAGATGGAATATCAGAATGTTTGCTAAAGGAATGCTCACCGAATTGGCTAGGCCTTTCACATGTTTGTATAACTTGAGTCTGAAGGAATGATACCACAGGAATGGAAGGAATGTATGACAGCTCCATTGTACAAGGGTGGTGCAAAAACTGTTGTGTCTTAACTATTGATCTATCAGTATCTCTGGTGTGGTAGTGAAATTTTAGAGAGGTTGGTAAGAACTCATATAAGAAATGAGTGGGCAAACAAGCTATACTCTGCAAGGAGCAGCATGGGTTTACTAAAGAAAGGTCATGCTTTAGCAATTTGCTCATATTTTATAACAATGTTATGGCTGAGTTGTATAAAGGAAATGGATACACTATATACATATAATGTTGTATTTTGTTAAGACATTTAGGGTAGACATTTAGGCAAAATCCAATATAATGTTAGATTTTGTTAAGACATCTAGGATACCACACAAAAGGCTATTGCATAAAGCGGAGCATATAGGATTGGAATATAAATGCTTGACTTAAATCAGTGGATGGTTGACAGACAGATATCAAAAAGTGATATACAGTGGGGGTGAATCTGCCAGATTTAAGGTGACCAGTGGTGTACCTCAGGGTTCAGTCCTTGGGCCATTGTTGCAGTCTATACATTAATGACATCAGAAGGGTCTAACAGGAGATGTGCAATTGTTTGCCAATGATCCAAAGATAGGCAGGACAATCAGGGATACTACTGATATCCAGCTTACAAAATGAGTTGAATAGGCCGGAAATATGGTCAAATGAAAATGTCCATCAGTTTAATGTGAGTGAGTTTAAAGTTATGCAGTTTAGTCTGATGAGATTTCCAGTAGCATATTGTATTAGCGAGGTTATGCCACAAGAAACTGATGAAATTAGGTATCTTGGCATAATGGTGGATAGGAATTTGAAGTTCAAAGGTCACATAACAAAAGTTGCAAATACGACTCAGAGGATAATTGCAATGTTGAAGCAAACCTTGACATGTAATGATAAGGAAGTCATTTTAGCTCCTTATAAGGTCTTGATAAGACCACACCTGGATCACTGTGTGCAGATTATTTGGTCTCCTATGTTCCAAAGGGATAAAGAAGCTGTGGAAAGGGTGCAAACAAGAGTTACAAAGATTATATCCAAATTATGGGATTTAGATTATAAGAACAGATTGCAAGTATGTGGATTACAGACTCTAGTTAATAGGAGAAAGATGGGTGATACGATAAAGATGTTATAGGATATTGTCTGATTAGATTTTTCATTATATGGAAGGTGGAGAGAGAACACGGGGGCATCCATGGAAGTTAAGTTTGTTCGCAGTCAAGAAAGGGATAAGAACTAGGTTTTTCTCCCACAGAGCATTAAAAAATGCAGTCACTACCCATAAAGGTAAACTATTACCTTTATGGGTAGTTTATGGAATAGTTTACCTTTATGGGTAGTGAGTGCATCTAGTGTGAATGAATTTAAGAGAAGGTATGATAGTTGGACACTGAAATAATCAGAGTGGATATTGGTTAAGGCAATTTATAGCCTTCCTTCATTAGTCCTTGACTCTCTGGAGGTCTAAGATAATAATAATATTATTATATTATTATTATTACCCCAAGACCTCATGGAATCAAAGACTCATCTGGGAGGTCATTTTATCACACACACAGCTCATCATACTGTGTCTTAAACACACTCAAACTCCTTGCAAACACCACACTCTCAGGCAAGGCATTCCAATCATTCACAACTCTGTACGAAAAAAACCAGCCTCTCACTCCCCTACTCACACCCTCTTTATACAGTTTCCAGGGATGACCTCTGGTTCTCCCCTAATCTCCCAATATTTTCTGTAGAACTTCTCCAGCATTGATCCTATAACAACCCCTTTACCAACTTGTAGGTAATGGGGTTGTTATGATATCTCCCCTCTTCCTCCTATCCACCACTCTGCAAATTACATCTTCTCAATCTTTCCTCATACTTGACATTCCAAAGGTCAGAAACTACCTTAGTCAGTCTCCTTTGGGTCCTTTCCAACATTTCTTCATCCTTCTGAAAACCACGTGACCAAATCTGGGCACAATAGTCCATGTGTGGCCTAATCAAAGCCTTATACAATGGAACAAGAATCTCCCTACTTCTACACATCAGTGTCCTCTGCATCATTCCCAGAAGCTTTTCTGTTGTCTTCACAATTTTGGCTATGTGTCCCCTAAATTTCAGATCCTTATCCACTATCCAACAATCCAACAGCCCTTTCCAACATCTCTTCATCCTTCTGAAAACCAGGTGACCAAATCTGGGCACAATAATCCATGTGTGGCCTAATCAAAGCCTTATACAATGGAATAAGAATCGTGTAGATTCTTATAAGAATCGTGTAAGATTCTTATAAGAATTCTTATAAGATTCTTATAAGAATATCTATAAGAATCTACTTCTACACGTCAGTGTCCTCTGCATCATTCCCAGAAGCCTTTGTGTTGTCTTCACAATTTTGGCTATGTGTCCCCTAAATTTCAGATCCTTATCCACTATCACCCCCCAGAACTCTTATTTCCTCCACCTCCAACAATATATCCTCACCAAGTATAAATTCTGTATCCCATCTTTGTTTTCCAAATTTTAAAACCTTACATTTTGCAACATTGAACTTGAAACCCCATTTCCGTGCCCAATCACACAATTTATTCGAGTCTTCCTGTAAGGCTACAACATCTTCACTACTCTTCATGGTTCGTCCCAACTTTGCATCATCTGCAAACAACTGAATATCTCCATTCAAATCTTCACCAATATCATTAATATACAAGTTAAGCAGTAATGACCCTAAAACTGACCCCTGAGGCACTCCACTAGTGACTTTCCTTTTCCTGGATATCGCATCCCCATACACAACTTGTTGATACCTATCTGATAGCCAGTCTCCAATCCAATGCAGTAGTCTAATATCCAACCCCATCTGCTCTAGTTTGATATCATCTTTGTAGAAACTAAAGAGGGAAACTCAAACTTGCATGGAAATAAATTAAATCAATCTAAAATTTTTGCTTCAGTATCAAAGTCATCCTCAGTATGTTAACAATGTTACACAAAATAAAATGGAATACAAGAATTAATCTTTTAAAGTGCCACTACTATGTAATACAGCAAACAATCAGTAGATTCCTAATTTAAAATAATTAGTATAATAAGATCATAATCAGGAATTTACAGAAGATTGATACAGTAATATTTCTCATAAAGGAGATAATTGAAGGCCATCAGATCTGTTTAAATTTGGGCAGTGTAGAAAGGCCTCACAGCTCTCTTTGTATAATTATTCTACAAGGAATTTACTTTTATGTTAGAGTTTATAGTTTTCTTCCAGAGAATCCTATGTTTAATTGAAATTATATGTTGTGCTAGGTCAGACTGCTCCAGTTCTTGATACCGGATGTACAATTTATGTTCCTCATGACAGGAAGCTGCAGATCTATCAGTAAGAGACACATCACAAGGGCAAGGGATCTGGTAGACATCTGGAAAGCTGAGTGGAGGAAGCTTGTCTTTAGATGAGAAAAAGAAAGTTGAAATCTTCTTGACAGGATGAAAGGAAACTATAATGTTAAGAGATCTTAGAACTTTAGCTGTAAGTTCAGAAATTCCTTTAATATATGGAAGTGTCATCCAAGAGAGATTTTCAGGAGATCTAGAGACTGGTTGCCTAAAGCAGTTAAAAGCTTTTTTTATAAAACATTCATTAAAACCAGTTTTCAAAAAGGCAGATTTGATATAATTAAATTCTTGCTATAGAAGGTCTTCAGTGGAACATATATTATGAGAATGATATAATGAGGTCTTAACCACCTTACCGGCCATTATGGATCAAATACGCATGCTCATACGCTTCGTATCCATCGTATATTTCAATGTAATATCAATGGTATTATAATTTTAATATGCACTTCACATCCATGATAACCTTGATGTCTATAGACGTCTTGGCTGGTAGCGTGGTTAATGGTTCCAACTTTTTGACTGGGATGATGATGAGAAATAGCAAAGATCTAATGATTAGTATGTGTTTCTTTTTGAAAAACTGAAAATTGTAAAGTACCATCTGGCTGATGAAAAATCAATATATCTAAAAAGGCTAGTGTATGGTTTTTCTCCTCTTCTAAGGTAAATTGAATTCTAGGATGAATCATATTTATCTTAGAGGTATATAGTTTTAAATCAGATGGAGAACCATTCCATACTGCAAAAATATCTTCAAAATGCCCCATGTAGTAATTGGCAAGGATAGGAGAGAGAGAACTGTTGCCCATGGCTTTATCTGTTGATATAATTTGTCTTGGACACTGAAATAATCAGAGTGTAAAGCCCAGTGAAAAATCTTGTTTAAGTAAATTAATACTATCCATGATAGGAATGTTTGTGAAAAGAGATACTATATCAATATCTGAAGGTCCTGTTTTAAAACTGTTATTGATATCATCAGCATATGTCAGAATTTGTACTGATTTGTAGAATTTCCCTTGTGTTAATATTAGCATCTGATGACCTTTTCAAACTGTATTAAACGGTAAGCGAGATAGAGCATTAATTTGTTGAAAACACTGTTTTTTTATCTGTATTTGGACCAAATATTTCTCATTGCAGCTTTGATGAGAGCAGTAAACTTTTGTGAGATGTATAATTCCTTAATTGCAATAAATAAATTAGATCTGTGTATGCTATCATATTCTGCCTTAAAATCCATGAAAGGTAATGTATTTCAATCATTCATTGCATTTTTCTGGCATTTGATGTATATTGAAAATCTGGTTACTCATGAATTTTGGAAGATGGGATTTACATTGATAGTTGCTTTGCATAGAGGATGCCAAAGGGGGGAAAGTCTTGAATAAAATGTTGGGAAAAACTTTCATGCATATTCAACTGATTTCCTTTAATTAGAACAGATCATTACATCACCTTTCTTATGGATAGAGCATATGATGCTCAGATTCCATTCTTTTAGTATTGTTTCATTAATCCAGAGTTTGGCAATAAGTTGGCACAGCTATTTGAAGTATTCTGTACCTGCATATTTTATTAGTTCTGTTTGTATCAGATCCATTCCTGAATCTTATTATATTTGAGTTTTTCTAATGGCTACTAATTTCTAAGTTTCTAATAGATTTTTTGGTTTTCTATTTATCCATGCCATCTAATTGATTAGATACATTAGTTGGGTATTGCGTTTCAGTAGTTCAGTGAATCTGCCCATGTTTTTTTTTTTTTTTTTTTCAGTATATTTCTTTGTGCTCAAAATTATGCCCTACATAACATTCAGTCCTGGGCTGAAAATTTTTTCAACTTATGTTCATGTTTCGTTAGAGGGTTCTACATTCATTTGTACTTTGAAGATGTTCCAATTCCTAAAGTTCATACTCATTCTATTTCTTTTTTTTTTTTTTCTTTCCTTCTAGCCATATGACATTCCTCTGCATCTTTACAAGTGTGGTTTCTTTGCTGCATTCTTCTATGCCACATTTTTTGTTGCTATCACATGTCACGTTCTGTATCAAACCAATGACTGTACTCAACTGGGCCTACTTTTCTTAAGATATTTTCTGCTGTTATCATTATGATGTCCTTGAGGATTTCTCAAATGTCACTGACATTCTTCACTGTCAGTTAGACTCTACAGATTTTAACCCCTGATTCCTTCACTCTTTCACTGTTAAACTTTCTGGAATGGGATCCATACATCCTTCTTACATCTGAAATTCAGCTTTTAATCTTTGATATAACTAGATAATAGTAAGAATCAGCATTTTTATTATTATTATTATTATTATTATTATTATTATTATTATTATTACGAGCAACTCCAAGGAGTCCTTATACTCATTGAAGGAGGCCCTAAACATCATGTCCATCACAACTATTCACCATTCACTGTCATAGCACCCACAACAGACTCTGGCAGCTTATTCCACTCATTCAACACTCTAAAAGTAAAAACCCAGCTCTAACACCCTTACTAACCACACTCTTGCCCAGCTTCCATGGATATACCCTAGTCCTCTCACCACCAGTCCTGTTCTCAAAAATATCCTCTGAATTAATCCTATAGAAACCCTTCAGCAATTTGAATGTCTCAATCATATCTCCACTTATCTGCCTATCAACCAATTTCTGCAACCCACAAATCTTCAACCTGTTTTCATACGGTTCATTCCATAGACCTGGTATCATCTTGGTCACTCACCTATGGATCCTCTCAACCTCCTCTCCATCAAGAAGAAACCAAAGTGACCAGATCTGGGCACAGTAGTCGAGATGGGGTCTTATCAGGACTCGATACAGAGGAACAATAACTTGCTTATCTCTGCTCGTCAAAGTATTCTTCAGCATCCAAGTGATTTAATGAGCTGATTTAGCCACTTTTCCAATGTGCCCTCTAAACTTCAACTCCCTATCCACCAACACTCCCAAGTCCCTGGCCTCATCAATCTTCTGGAGTACAGTTCCACCAATGTGATATACTGCTGCTAATCTTTTGACCCCAAAATGCATAGCCTTACATTTTGCCACATTAAATTGATATCCATTCTCCTTAGCCCAGACCTACAATCTATCCATATCATCCTGCAAAATTTTGACATCTTCTGCATTCACTATTGCCCTACTCAGCTTTGCATCATCAGCGAACAAATGAACCGTTCCGCTCAGTTCCTTCCTTATATCGTTAATGAACAAATTAAACAGCAGTGGTCCAAAAACAGAACCCTATGGCATACCACTAGTCACAGGCCATCTTTTGGACTCTGCTCCTGAGTAAACTACTCTCTGGTATCTCTCCATCAACCACCCTCCTATCCATCTCACCAACCCTATATCCATTCCCATATGTTGCAGTTTATTATTATTATTATTATTAAAACAAGACCTCATGGAGTCAAAGACTCATCTAGGAGGTCATTTTATCTCACACACATCTCATCATACCGGGTCTTAAACACATTCAAACTCCTTGCAGACACCACACTCTCAGGCAAGGCATTCCAATCATTCACAACTCTGCACGAAAAACACCTGCCTCTCACTCCCCTACTCACACCCTCTTTATACAGTTTCCAGGTATGACCTCTGGTTCTCCCCTGATCTCCCACTATTCTCTGTAGAACTTCTCCACCATTGATCCTATAACAACCCCTTACCAACTTGTAGGTCTCTATCATATCTCCCCTCTTCCTTCTCTCCACTAGACTCTGCAAATTACATCTTTTCAATCTTTCCTCATACTCGACATTCCAGAGGTCAGAAACTACCTTAGTCAGTCGCCTTTGCACCCTTTCCAACATCTCTTCATCCTTCTGAAAACCAGGTGACCAAATCTGGGCACAATAGTCCATGTGTGGCCTAATCAAAGCCTTATACAATGGAACAAGAATCTTCCTACTTCTACACGTCAGTGTCTTCCTCATCATTCCCAGAAGTCTTTGTGTTGTCTTCACAATTTTGGCGATGTGTCCCCTAAATTTTAGATTCTTATCCACTATCACTCCCAGATCTCTTATATCCTCTACTTCCAACAATATATTCTCACCAAGCATAAATTCTGCATCCCATCTTTGTTTTCCAAATTTTAAAACCTTACATTTTGCAACATTGAACTTGCATCCCCATTTGCTTGCCCAATCACTCAATTTATTCAAGTCTTCTTGCAAGGCCACAACATCTTCACTACTCTTTATGGTTCGTCCCAACTTTGCTTCATCTGCAAACAACTGAATATCTCCATCCAAATCTTCGCCAATATCATTAATATACAAGTTAAATAGTAATGGCCCTAAAACAGATCCCTGAGGCACTCCACTAGTGACTTTCCTTTTCCTGGATATTGCACCCCCATACACAACTTGTTGATACCTATCAGATAGCCAGTCTCCAATCCAATGCACTAATCTAATATCCAACCCCATCTGCTCTAGTTTGACTGTCAACTTATAATGAGGTACTCTATCAAAAGCTTTTGCAAAATCCAAGTATATTACTGTGTATCCTTCTCCTCTGTCCAAGGAAGCAGTCACTTTATTGTAATAAGTAAGTAGATTACTAAAACACGACCTCCCTTTAGCAAATCCATGCTGTCCATCAAAGATTATACCATTGTTGTCAATCCAACTCTGGATCCTAGTTCTCACAAGCTTCTCCAACAACTTAACCACAACACCTGACACACAGATAGGCCTGTAGTTTGATGCTTGAGTTCGATCCCTCCTTTATGAAGTGGCACAATCTTGCCCTCCTTCCACTCTTTAGGGACTTGACCAAGTGCAAGACTCGTATTAAAAAAATATGTCAAGGCAGGTGTCAACTCTCTGGCACATTCCTTCAGAATATGCGGTGATATATTATCAAGTCCCACAGCCTTATTTACATCTAGTTTACTCAACTCCCCAAACACCTCTTGCTCACTTACAGTCAGTCTCTCCTCCCCATCATCAACTGCTCTTAATCTCTCCATGAAGTCACATTCACAAGATTGAAAGATCTTTATGAACTGCTCATTAAGTATCTCCACCACACATTCTGCAACAGCTGTCTTTATACCATTTCCTCCAATCAATGTCATCCTTCCATAATCATTCTTTCTTTTGCTGGCTACATATCGAAAGAACTCCCTAGGATTCTTTTTAGCTTCATTAGTTAACTGCTGTTCATACCTCTCTTTAGCTACTCTCACCAACCAAGTCACTCTCCTTGCCTGGTCTTTGTAGAACTCATGAAATTGGTTACTTCCACTTCTCTTATGCCCTCCACAATGCCCTTTTTCTCTGTATTGCATGCTTAATCTCTTTATTCATCCATCTCACACCTAACTTATTTAACCTTTTCACCCGTGGTATACATTTAGACATTGCATCCACTAAATATTTTTTGAAAATCCCCCAAGCTGCATTGATCTCTTTTCCAGCTAACTCCTCATTCCATGCTACACCTGCAAGCTGTCTCCTGAGCTCTTCATAATCACCCCCGTTGTAGTTCCACATATACCCTTTTTTCACAGGGGTCCTTGCACTGCTGGCAACCACCCAAGTAATCATCTCATGGTCACTTTCACCAATTGGTGGATGATTTGATACCTCATTGATAATTACATCCTCCGATGAGATGACCAAATCCAAGACCCTTAATCCTCTTGTGCCCTCTGTTACATACTGTCTGAGGTAGTTATCCCTCAAAAACTCAAGAAACTCATTTTCTTTACTTCCAGTTGCTATCTCTTCATTCCAGTCTATATTGCCATAATTAAAATCACCCATAATGATCACCCTTTTCTTATTTGCTTGGCTTATTTGACTATACATTTCACTATCACCACCATCCACATTACCAGGTCTATAACAACATCCCACCAAGTATTTGATTCTATTCACCTCTATCTCACACCATACTGCCTCAAAACCACTGGCCCCATTTCCCTCTTGCATCTCTACCTTGTATGGACATAACTCTTTCTCTATCATCAATAGCACTCCCCCTCCCTTTTTACCCCTTCTATCCTCACGAAACACATCATACGTTTCCATCTCTATTCCTGTCAGGATGTCATCCTCATCTAACCATGTCTCACTTATTCCGACAATCTCTGGGTGCACAGACGCAATTAGTGCAACCATTTCATCCGCCTTGTTTCTTATACTTCTAGCATTGGTATACAAACACAACAATTCATTTCTGGATCTACAGCTAGTTCCACTGATACCACTCACTCGATGTGATCTCTCCATGCTGGACTGGGGACATTTCCCTTTCTGCTTCTTCATTTTAGAACCCTTTGCAATTCCATCTGTTTCCTTTTGATCCCTGATCATCCCATTACTTTCCTGCCTACACATTCTCTCACCTCCTCTTGGAGCACCCACCTTTCTCACGCTGTGTATCCCTGTCCACCCTGAGCCTCCCCGTTTTCCTGCTCCTCTTGCACACCCATTCTCTCATTTTCTATACTCATACCACTCACTTCCACATTCATTTCGACTCCTTCAATCTCTCCTGTCTTACTCTCCTGCTCTTCCACATCACTCCCCTCTCGATCTGATTCATTCTCTCTATTCACTTCTCTACCTTCCAGCAGCAGTCTCTCCAAGCGACTCACACCATAACCACTCAAATGCAGTCCATCGCTCCCATACAGCTCACTACGTCCCTCAAACTCATTCCACACATTAACAAACTGTACTCCCATCTCCTCACACATTTCAGCCAGAATATCATTCATAATCCTTGCTCTCCGCCTCATTTCACCACAATCATACCTAGGCAACACACTGACCACCCTTCCGGTCACACTATTCTCCTTTATCTTTCCAAGCAGTCTCCTGACATTCATTTTGACATGCTCTTTGTTCTCTCTCATATCATTCGTACCAATTAATACAATTAACTCTTTTGCTCGTTCCCGCCTCATATTCAATGCCTCAATCACTCTACTCATTTTACCGCCTGGAAAACATACTTTGTGCATTTTATCCTCTAGCACACCTTTAATAATGGAGTCGCCATACAATGCCACTCGCTCATCTTTTGTTATCTCTTTCATGCCATCATGATTTATTTTAATAGTTTTGACCTGAATTCTCTTAATTTCATTCCGCATCCATTTCATTTCTTGCTTCATCCAATCCAATTCACCTTCTGAACCTCGCGACACATTCACTCTATCATTAAATCTATCTAACTTTCTAACTCTCGACCCCCTCTTCTCACTTTCCCTCTCATTCATCCTTCTTTGTTTCCGTACTTTCGGACTAACATGCGTCCAACTTTCGCTATAATTCTTCTCACTTTTACTGTCATTCATCTTTCTTTGGTTCAGTACTTTCGTTCCAACATGTGTCCAACTTTCGCCATCAGTCATTCTTTTTTTACTATCATTCATTCTTTCGATTTTTTTTACTTGCGATTTCTGCACCACGCCATTTCTACTTTCATTCGTTCTCTCAATTTCGTTTCTTTCCGCCTCCCTTTCGTCCCTTTTAACATCCGTTACGGTTGTCAAATCGCTCTTTTTCTTTTTTCCTGATTTTTTAACATTTTTTCGCCTGTCTTTCTCGCCATCCTCTTTCAAACGTGCACTCACGACACAATCGGTACTAGCACTTTCTGTCATCAACTTCATATTCGCATTCATCAATTCCTCGTTCAGGTCATATTTCGCACACACCCTTCTTCCATCCGCACTAAACATCCACTATGCATTAGAATTTCATGTGGTATCCTGTCAAAGGCCTTAGCCAGGTCCACAGTATCACTGTAAACCTTTTACCCTTATCCAGTTCAGCCGTCACTGTGTTATAAAACCTGAGCAAGTTACTGAGGCATGATCTACCCTTCATAAAACCATGCTTACCCCCATACAGTATCTCATTTTCATCAATCCATTCCTGTATTTTTCCCTTGACTACTTTCTCCAAGACCTTGACAATGACTCCTGATATGCTGATCGGTTGGTAATTTGCAACAGTAGTCTTGGATCCTCCTTTATGCAGTGGAACTATTTTCCCCTCTTTCCACCCCTTCGGGACTAAATCAGACCCGAGACTCAGATTAAATAATATGATCAAGGGCACTGACAATTCTTTAGCTGCTTCACGTAAGACCCGTGCTGTATACCATCCAATCCCACAGATGTATTCACGTTAAGGTTCTGTAATAGACTATTCACCTCCACTTCATTTACCACAGTTCCCATATAAACTAATGGTTCCTTCGTTCCTTCAATATCACCACCTGGATGATATACTCTTGCAAAGTGCTCACTCAGTAATTCCACTATATCGACTGATTCAGTGACCTCCCTACCATCGGCATTCTTTAAAATCATTCTGCCGTGTACTTTTTCTTTTACTTGCAGCATATTGAAAGAATTGTTTGGGATTCTCTTTAGCTTGCATGGTTAATTTCCTTTCATAATCCTATTCTGCTTTTCTTACCACACTCGTTACCCTTCTGACCTGCGCTTTATACTGGTCATGTGCCTGCAGGTCACCTTTCTCTGTAAATTCCTTCCACAGTTTTTTCTTTTTTTGCAACTCAAGTTTAATGGTGTTATTCATTCATTTAACCCCTACATGATTTACCATTTGGACTCTAGGTATACAGTCAGCCATAACCTCCTGAAAATGCTGCTTGACCTCTTCCCATGCCCTATCAACATCCAGTCCTTGCAGTTTTACATGCCATGGCACTGACCCAAGCAATCTCCTAAGCTTGTCATACTTGCCAGCACGGTAATTCCACATGTACCCTGTCTTAATCGAAAATTTCACATTTAGCTACCTCCCAGGTCAAGACCCTACGATCACTCTCACCAATAGGTGGCAACATGGTCATATTCATTACAGTCAAATTCCCAGATGCTATTACTAGGTCAAGCACTCTCAAACCCCTAGTATTTTCCATTACATTCCTTCTCAGATAGTTATCCCTTAGTAACTGAATAAAATCCAGTTCCTTCCTCACATGGGTCCTCTCCTCTTTCCAATCAGTGTTACCATAGTTGAAATCCCCCTATAATAATTAATCTTCCTTCCACTCATTGCATCAATTTGTCTATGCATACTATCTCCACCATCTATTCCATCACTTGGTCTATAGCAGCACCCAAATAGCCTCAAATGAGCTATTTTCACTATCCTGCAATACAACTTCTATTTTCCTTGGCTGCAGTTCATCAGCTATCATCAATAACAGTCCTCCCCCCCCCCTCATTTTATTCTCTCTGTCCCTCCTGAACACACTATACCCTGCACATTCTATCCCACTAACTATATCATTTTCTGTCAGCCATGTTTCACTAATGCCAATAACCTGTGGCCAGGAAGATTTGCTTCTCTATACGATCTAATAACTATCACAGCAGACAAGTGTCTAACATCTGTTATGAAGTTATCAGTTTAATTAAAGGCGTTTCTGTCAGGAGATTTCAAAGTCATTTTATGAATTTCTTTATGGTTAAACATTCTGTTGCCAGTCACCATATTTCATGAAGAAATATGGTTGATCAGTTGGTTCCATTGTTATTGAACTTATGCAAGCTACATGTTCCAGTCATTGGCCATTATGTATAAATCAATAAAATAAGTGTTTTTCAACATCATTTTTTTCTTCGTTCAGAGTATGTGTGCAGGTAGTTGAGTTGTTCTCTGATTCATAATCTACACAATCTAGATAATTTAAAGTCCATGATAAGATGTGTTATCCTCTTGTTTGCAAAACATATATGATTATTCTTATGGCTATAAAATATAATGGTTTCTTCTCTATAGTCCTGTTTCCTCCTGCCCATCTTGTTTCTTCTATAGTAGTAGTAATATGTAATTTGCACCTATAATTGCTCCAGACATTCTTAAGGTTCCAGGTTTGAAAAGAGAGAGAGAGAATGTTCCATGATCCAATTCCCAAATCCTTTAAACATTTTTAATTTTATTATAAATTAGTCTATCCAACCATTTTCCTCAAAGATTTCTCAACAAGATATTTTCTAGGCAGTCATCAACCTCATTCCGATCCCTCAGGAATCCTGGAGGATGGATATTTTCTGTTAGGATTGTCTTCTCTAGCTGACTGGTCCAAGTTTGAAAGTACCAGGAACTTGGGTTTTTTGTCTGCATAACTTAGAAACGTTGCTCAGGAGCCACAGCTAGGAAATGGCATCATAGTCGGAATAAATGGCATTACTGGAGTTTTTGTAGTACACATCTGTCTGACATATGCATTATAGTTGGAATAAATGGCACTATCTGAATTTTTACAGTACACACCTATCAGAAAGACGTGTACTTTGAGACCACTTATTACTGTAACCTCTGATTCCCGATTATTCATATTAATGGATAATTGCATTAATGATAATAATTATTAGTAATAACAATTATTAAAAATTGCATGTTAGTGCTGAATTTTGTGTTTTATTATAAGAAATTTTTGCATATTTATATATGATTTATGATATGATTTAATGTATAATTTGTACATTATGAAATATTTGATTATTATTAAAATAATTTAATTTTTATACAATATTAATAAAACTAATTTTATGTTCAGGGTGGTCTTCCATACTGGTTATTAAGAAAAAATCCTAATGTTCAGCTGAGAAGAAGTGATCCAGGTAAGCTGATTGAAGTGTTGATTTCTTGTGTTTGTTCTTCCTTTCCAACTGCACTTACAGTGTCACTGTAGCAGAACTGGAAATGATGTGACATGTTCCTTTTGGTTGGAAAACACCTGTTTTATTTTTGGCATGGAGAAAGGATTTTTTTTTTTTTTTACATTAGAAATGAGTTGACTAGTCTTATGCAGAGATAGCATGTTTTTCATTCTTTCATTTTTTTTTTTTCTCTACTGGGATTTAAACAATAGACAAAAATATGATTTAGTATTATGGAACATAATGTTTGAGTAGCTTTTGCTTTAATTAATGTTTGATAAACAAGGTTTTAATTAGCAAAGATTAATAGAACATTCATAGAATAACACAGTTATTCTATTAATTCTCCCTGTCATTCCTGAACACACTATACCCATCACATTCAATCCCACTAGCTATATCATCTACAGTCATCCATGATTCACTAATACCAATAACCTGAGGTCTGGAAGTGCCAACCATGGCCAAAAACTCTTCCTTCTTGTTCCTAATACTCCTAGCATTAGTGTACATGAATTTAAGACCCCATTAGCCCCAACCCTACCTTGATGCCTTATATTAACTATCCCACTCTGATTTGTTGTCCTTATTCGCTCAGGCATATTATATTCATTCATACATTCAACTGCCCCCCTAAGAACTGTATATCTACTCCCCCCCTTAATAAATCTAGTTTCCCTGAATTTGCACATGCACTACATTCAGCAACACTTTCTCAAGTCTCCTTACACCATAACCATTCAAATGCAAGCCATCCATCTTATATAGATCCTTTCGCCCATCAAACTCACTCCACACGTCCACAAATTCCACACCACTCATCATACATAACCCACGCATAAAGTCATTCGCAATTATGGTCCTCCTTTTAAACATTTCACTGTCATACCGTGGCAAAAGACTAATTACTCTAACTCTCTCACTCCTTTCTTTTGCTACCTCAAACAATTCATTCAGGTCTTCTATCATTTCCATTTTATCTTCTTTCAAATCATTCGTACCTGCCACAACAATCATTTCTTTCACCCTTTCCTTTTGCTCTCTAATAGACTCAGTTACATCCTTTATGGTCGCACCAAGTTGGTACGACTTTGTCAAATCCTCTACTAACACATCTCGTACTAACGAGTCTCCATACAGCACTCTATCCTTCATTTTGTTCTTGTTCACACTCATTCGCCTATTTTTCCTGTCATACTTTTTATTATTGGCTGGTTCATTCAGTCAACTTTTGCTCATATGCTCTAGCTGCTGTTTTGCCCTTTGTATCGCACCATTCAACAACGCGATCTCACTCATTGCATCTATCTCATCTTTTTTATTCTCTGTAAAACCATTAATACTATCATTCACACTTTCTACATTCACACTCTCACAGTTCTCTGGTACAGCCTCGCCGTTTCTTGTCATATCCCTATTTTCTTCATTCTGAAGTTTGACAAAAAATATCACACTCGCGATCCGAAATACACTTCAATTCCCCATTCTCAATACATTTTCTACACACATTCACTCCTTTATTATCATCTAACCACACTCCGACTGCACTCCACGAAGCATACATTTCACAGATAGTACACTGAATCATCTCCTTTATATTACCGTTCTTGAAAGAAGATGGCAACCCATCATTACTGGCCGCCATTTTCCTTCGTACTGGAGCCATACTTATTTGTAACGTATTTTATCAAATTATAAATTATAAAACACCAAAAACACATAAACAGACACACTAAGATACGCAGGGCAAACAAAACTACGCAATATTAAAGTAAATTTATCAATAATAACTGAAAATAACACTTATCTTATCAGGAGCTTTCACGAACACTATTAAGGATACCAAGTAATTTTATAAACTTGGTTTTTTTTACTCCTTCTCCCAAGTAAGCAAAACAATTAAGTTTGTGCCTGAATGTAGTTCAAGTCTAAAGGTAGTGCAACACCAGGGGAACTCGTTGTAAAGGTGGGTAAAGATCTGATCACTATTTTTAGTATTTTCCATAATGTAAAACACATCTCACTAAGAGATGTATACTGTTATACATTATGGGTGGGGGGTCACTACGTTGTAAAGGTCTGTAAAGCTCTGATCACTATTCTTAGTATTTTCCATAATGTAAAACACATCTCACTAAGAGATGTATACTGTTATACATTATGGGTGGGGGAGGGGTCACTACCCAGACCAGTTTCAACCTTTTTTGAGGTCTCCTCAGTGAGTAGCTAGACCCTGAAATACCAAGGTTTTTAGTAACACAGAGCCTTATCAACTCTACCTATACAAGTTGCTACAAGGTGCTTTTACTTTGAATAAGAAACTCTGGATGAGATAAAGATGTGAGAAGTTTTTTACCTTGGGGATAATATATATTAAGGATATCAAGTAATTTTATAAACTTGGTTTTTTTACTCCTTCTCCCAAGTAAGCAAAACAGTTAAGTTTGCGCCTGAATGTAGTTCAAGTCTAAAGGTAGTGCAACAACAGGGCAACAGTACACACATATATATATAACAGTATACATCTCTTAGTGAGATGTGTTTTACATTATGGGAAATACTAAGAATAGTGATCAGAGCTTTACCCACCTTTACAATGAGTTGCCCTAGTGTTGCACTACCTTTAGACTTGAACTATGTTCAGGCACAAACTTAGCTGTTTTGCTTACTTGGGAGAAGGAGTAAAAAAACCAAGTTTATAAAATTACTTGGTATCCTTAAAATATAATATATATTATCCCCAAGGTAAAAAACTTTTCACATATATATATATATATATATATATATATATATATATATATATATATATATATATATATATATATATATATATATATATATGGAATGTATTGTATATGTTATATATATATGTATACACACACACACACTACTGGAAAGAAGGCAACATACATCATAGTGTGAACAAACAGCCATAGCACCCACCTTAATAAGATGTAGGACCTCCTTTTGCTGTAATGACTGTAGCAATCCTGTGGGGGCATACAGATGTCCGCAGAAATCGATTCGAAAATCAGTATTGCCACCCGAGAAAAAATGCAAATCGCGGGAAATAACGTCCACATCAAGTTGTTAATGGCGGGAAAACAATATATCGTATGAATAGGCCTTAAGACGGGACCAAAGGAAAATGACGTAAATGGCAGGAAAACATAAATTGCAGGAACGTAAAAATGGGATTTTACTGTATATGGCTTTTGAAGGGATAAAACATATGGGAGAATGTGGAGGTAAGGCTTAGATACCAGGATAATATGAGGTGTGTGAGATGTTGATTATGATGACAGATTGATTGCTTATGAGAGAATATAGGTTTAAAAGTTTGGTGGTGGAGGAGTGAGTGGGGAATGTACAACCACTCAAGTTGGTAATAGAATTTTGTATCATAGATTCAGAGAAGATTTTTCAATATATGCCATATTAGGGATATAAACAAATGTTGTCCCTAAAAATTGAGTAAGAAAATAGTAAAGGAGAAACACATTGGTTTTTCATGGTAGTGAGCAGAATGGATTGCCTCTAAGAATGGTGAATACTTCTTCAGTGAATCATTTCAGGGAGAGGTAAGATATATGTGGTGTGAGTTAAGAGACTTCGTATGAGAGGTCTGTAGAGGATTCAACCAATAATAATAATAATAATAATATTAGTTCTTAATTTTTTTTAGATTTTTTAAACTTGTTTTTAATGTACATTCTATATATAACATTTATTAGAAGAAATTTTTTTTTTCTAGATTATCTGAAATATGTTGATCGCTGGCTTAAGGTTCTGCTTCCAATGATAAAACCCCTGTTATATATTAATGGTGGTCCAATTATCAGTATTCAGGTAATTTTTTCATACATATGCAATTTTTATTTTCTGCATTACAGTGATATCTCACTGTAATGAGAGATACCCTGATGTTCATATAACTGAACCTTCAGCTAATTGAAGTAGGTCAATGCATTATGGTATTCAGGGCAGAAATTGCTTTGTATCCCATAATATGCTGAACTACTTCGTACAGTACCATGTGACTGTATCTTCACTTGACCAATCCTGCAGTTATCCAACCAACAAATTGATTTCTCACTGCAGTCAGATAATTGGGAGTTTATTGTATATTAATTCTTTTTGTTTAAAGATAGAACAGAAATGTTTGAAAATTACCTCTAATATGCTATATCAGATGTAGACAGTTGTTTAAAAATGATCTGCTATATCATGTGGGATTCAGTATTTCAATTCACTAATGTATACTCTATATTGCCTTTCCCCTTCTTTTCTTTTCTTGGGAGCAATGAAAGGAAGGGAAAGAACTTCTAATATGTACAATAAATTACACAACATCTAGAAAGGTGCTAGTTTATCTATAGTAAACATATAGAGTGGAGCCTCCATAGCTCAGTTCGTATAGATGAAGCCCTTTGGTCTGAAAGACCTGGGTTCAATTCCCATCTATGACGTGAGGAAAACCTTTATCTAGTCTCTTTCAACTAAAGGCAAGTTAGCCAGTCTCATACAAAGGTAGAGGGTTTTTTTCACCTAGAAACTCGGGTTTTTCCGTCCCTCACAACAGGCAAACCAGTCCCATGAACACACAAATACATGGATTACAGTCATGAATACTTACGACAATATGTGGAAGCAATAGAGTCCTCACCACATGTCGTTACATCCATAGTTAACCATGAGTCACATCATGGTAGTCAACCTCCTAGATAGGAGATAACACACGAATTGGAAACATATAGAAATTTAGGTAACCATCCTCAGGATGATTAATCCAGTTTCTATGTTTCTTTCATTTTTATACCTTAATTGAAGGACACTTCCCTACGACACACAGTGTTTAGTTATCATAATTATTGCAGATTAATTGTCGTGTGAGCTCATGGAAGAATTGATGTAATAAATTTAGTTTAACATGTTTGCTGCCACGCTCCTTGTGCATAGTTTGTTACTACATGCCAAGCACTTTCACTTCTTCAAGGTCAGTACAAGTAATGTCCACTCGGTTAGCCTAGTGGCTGTGTGCTTCGCAACCATATTACTGGGGAAGGAGTGTCCCAGGTTCGATTCCCGTTGAAGACGTGAGGAATTTGAGGATCTTCCTCAGCCATAGAGTTAGCCGGTCTTGAGAGCAGGCAGTAGGGTGATGAAAAATGCCAGATAAACTGGCATTTTTCATCCTGCAAGCAGACTAATTAGCCCTGTGAACACACATGAATCTACAGCCATAAATACTTACCCCCCCCCATGAGGGGGCTCAACTCACCCCAATAGGGACAGGGGCGAAAAAGGGAGGAAACTCCATATGAATAAATAAGTACAAGTAATCTCGTAACTGGCGGTAATCGACATATGAGTATATTCATAGTTAGCTTGTGAGGCTGATACATCAACTACGAGTGTACACACGTTCACTGCTTGCTCCGCACGCCAAGCACTTTCACTTCTTCAAGGTCAGTATGAGCAATCTTGCAATCTTGTACCTGGTGGTAATCAACATATGAGTATATTCGTAGTTGGCTTGTGAGGCTGATATACCAACTACTAGTATACTCGTAGTTGGCAGCGAACATGTTAATCCTTTATCCAAGCGTAAGCAAACAAAGTTTGTGCCTGAAAATATCTTCAGGACTGAAGCAAAGTGGTGATTATCCAGAGCACATTTGGATAAAGGATTAAACTAAATTTATTGCAGTCTAACCAAGTGCAAAATAAACTTCCAACATCTTTCTCTAAATCCAGAGTAATTTAATAATAAGGTGGTACAACTCATAGAGGTAAATATTGTTGTGTCCTGAATAATCAAATTATAAGTGGGACAAAACATTAATTCATTCAGGAACAACTATCTTAGATTGTGGATAGAGAATGTTGTGTTTTCACAATGAACGGCATGTATATATATATATTAATAACACTAAGATAGAAGTGAAGAAATAATTAATATGAAAAATATGTGAGACTTAACCTCTTTTGTAAGAAGTCTAATAAGAAATTTATTTAAGGTATTAATTTATCTAAAGTATCCCATTTCATGTAGTATAAGAAAGCAAAATGTATAAGCTAAGGTCCAAGGGTCACACTTTAGCTGTCCAGAATAACGTATGACCGGAGGGAAAGTGAAGTTATACGAAAAGGAAGCTAGAACTCTTTCTAGCTTCCTTTTCTAACTAACTACTAACCTTGCTCAAACTTACTTAACCTTTTGCAAGATGTTAGTAGCTGAGGCTCTACCAATCGACCAATCTTTGCTGGCTGTAACAGGAATTTAGTATACTTATATCTCTATAGTTTTTAGGGTCATCTCTAATACCATTTTTAAAGATAGGGATCACAATTGCTTTTTTTCATTCTATTGAGGGGTTACTAGTTGAATAGATTTTATTTTAAAATGATAGGAGTCTTTCTTTGAACCTTGTTCCTGCATATTTATATAATTCTGAACCTAACTTATCTTCTCCAGGTGATTTTCCGTTTCTTGTTTCTTTCAGGCTGATTTCTAATTCTTCTTTAGTTATTTCCTTTTCATTAAATATTTGCCAGTTATCTTTTTTTTAAATATTTATCTGTCCATAATTCTGTATAGAAATTTAGAAATTCTTCTAATTTCAATTCAGTGTTTAATTTTATGTTTTCTTTAGTATCTTTACTTAAGTGTTTCTAAATCTTATATACATTGGGTCTTATTTTATATAAATCATGTTCTAAATTAGAAACAAATTTGTTCCATGATTCTCTATGTCTTTTTCTGACTTGTCTTTTAGCTATGGCTCTTATTCTTTTATACTCTATTTCATCTTCTAATCCTTTACCGCTTAACCATTTATCATAGGCTTCTTTTTTCATTTTGATTATTTCTTTGATTCTACCATTCCATATCTTCAGTTTTTTGTTTTATTGAATTTTTTTGTCTAAGCTTTCATTTGCTGCTGTATTTAGTATTTTTATATTAAGATATTCTATTTCTATTTCTTCATTCTGTTTTATTTTATCTAAATATTGGTTAATTTTTTGTTCATATAGCCATTGTGTACTTGTGTCATTTAATAATCTAGTTTTATAAACAAATGTTTTAAATTTTCTTTCTGTTCTTGTTATTTGTAGCCATTTAGGTAGTAATCTTAATTTTATTTTAACGAGGAAGCGGTCACTACTTATTTCATATCCTCTGTGAACTCTAACATCTAAAGAGAACTTTGATGTATTTTCATTTAAGATAAAATATTCTAATATTGATTTCCATCCTCTTGCTGCCCAAGTATATTTATGTATGTCCTTATGTTTATAGAAAGAATTCATTATTTTAAGGTTATTATAAACTACGAAGTTATCAATTTTTTTTACCATTCCTGTTTAGAGTATATTCTCCATATATTCCTGTATTATTATTAATTTTCATGTTTCCAATTCTTGCATTTAAGTCTCCTGCTAATTTTACATAACCATTTTTATTTATTTTATTATATATATTTTGTAACTGATTATAAAATTCAATATTATCCTATTCTCTTCCTTCTTCTGGTGCATATAAACCAATTATTGTTAAATAACTTCTATCTATTTTTATTCTAGCTTCTATTATTCTTTCATTTGATAATTTATAATGTTTTAACTGTTTTGAAAGGGAATTATGAATCCAAATCATAACACCTGCTTGTGCTCTTTGGTTTCTGTCAACTCCACTATATATTACATTAAAATTTTCAGTTCTCATTGTTCCTTTTAATTTCTTTTTTGTTTCAGTGATAACTACTATTTGAAAATTTCTTTCATTTAATATTTGGTTTAATTTTATTTCTTTATATGTTATTCCTCTTACGTTCCAGTTTGCTATATGTATTACATTTTGTTGTTTCCATTTTCACTTTACCTTTTCCATTCCAGGGTCGTTTTCCATAGATTCATTCTGATTACTTTTCTCTGTCAACTTAAAAGTAGGATAATGTTCTCCGTGTCAGCTGACTAGCCTGGCAGTGGATAGTCCAATGGTAGGGCTATTACCTTAAGGCTTCTGGACTAGCCTTCTTCCAAATTTAAACTCATAGGAGGAATAAGGTATATTGAATGGGAAAGAGTAGATTATAGTAGAATAGAATAGAATTATAATAGAATACCTGTTCTTAATCCAGTCAATCGGTTAATCCAACACCTGTTCTTACCATGGCTTCTTAGCCATGGTAAGAACAGGTGTTGGATTAACCGATTGACTGCAGGTTGGAAAGAGAGGCAAGGATGCCCACTTTCTCCTCACCTGTTTAGTATCTGTGCTGAGGACATCATGCATGTAGCATTGGATGAGCTTAAGACAGGAATTAAGGTTGGTGGTAGATTGATCAGTAAACTGTGGTATGCAGATGATACAGTACTCCTTTGTAATGACAAGGAGGAACTAGGGCAAATCCTTGACAAAGTTAATGAGATCAGTAAGAACAGAGGACTTCAGCTCAATCCTCACCAGACAAAGATTATGGTTCTCAAAGGAAATACAAACAAGGAAGCTCCTGAGAAACAAATGTACCTTAATGGAGAAAGAATTCAGGAAGTCAGCAAGTTTAAGTAATTATGATCCATCATTAATGTGAAAAATTGTTGTTCAGAAGATGTCAAAAGAAGGTTAGAGATGGCTAAAACAACAATAATGGACTTCTAAAATCTGGAGAGATGGATCTATCTCCGCAGGAACAAGTTGAGGATTCTGAATGTAGTTGCTTTTCCAACTGCAACTTAAATACATTTGAACCTAAAGAGACTTGGAACCTAAAGAAGTCTGATAGGAAAAGGATAGCTACTTTTGAGATATGATGTTTTGCAGAAGGCTGTTGAGGATATCATATGCTGATAATCAGACAAATGGGTGGGTGATAGAAAGGATTGGTAGATTTTGAGGCTCCTTATGGATATTGACAAGAAAGAAAGTTGAATTACATTGGACACATTGCAAGGATTGAAGGTGGACTTCTCAAAACATAATTGCAGGTAAAGTTCCTGGAAAAAGAGGAAGGGAGATGGATGGGTGGATGGTGTGTCTGGAGTGACTGATCTTCAGAGATGAAACCTCCAGAAAAGCATACAGCAGGAACTGCCTGATGAGGACTAGTGTGGCACATAACTGAGTGACCATATGGCATCTGATGATGTCCAATTAATAGATTGATGGAAGGATTGTTACTGGGTTAATGTGGAAGAAATTTTTCATAGGATAAGAGAAAGGAATATAACAAGAGGGCATCCCTAGAAACTGTAAAGGAAGATATGAACTGCGACATAAGGAGCAAGTTCTTTGCATGGTTGGTAAGTGGAATGCATTGCCTGACATTTTGGTGAATGCAGATACATTGAATGAATTTAAAGCATAGTTTGATGGACTTTGTATGTAACAGTATATACCTCGTGATGAGTCTTTTAACTCCATCAAAGCATGGTGCTAATAGTAATTAATTTCACACATTTAAGACTTTCTCAATGTTTATAGTACACTCTTTTGGTAAGCATGACAAATGTTGTATATTTCTTATATAGGCGGCATTGTCATTAGTGTTTCATACAGTAGACTACAGACATAGTTGGCCATTATCTTCAACTAAAAAAATAGAATAAATGCATTTCATTATTTATTCATCGTGAGACAATTCATCGTGGAGATCACGGAACAATTCATCGCGTGGAAAATTCATTGCAGGAAAAATTCATCATAGGGGAAATTTGTGTGTGGAAAATTATTGCGAGAAAATTCTTCACAAAAAAAATTTGAAATCATGTTTCAATGACATGATATGTCATTGACATTCAATTTTCAATGACATTCCCATATATATAAAAAAGAAATATTTTATGTATGATTTATTATTTCGATTATACATAGCATTGTGAAATTTTTTTATTCTGTATAAAGTTATTAGTATTTAATAACTTTATACAGAATTCCATCTACAGGCTGTGTAGATGGAATATTAATTGTTACAAAACTGGGATAGGATGGTTAGAGAGAAAGAGCACCATATTTAAGAATATTTTGGAATAATAGTTATATCCAACTATTAGTTATGGTTAACTATTTATATATTCCTATTCCTATTAACTATTCTATTAATAGTTAGAATAGTTATTAGAGAGAATAAAGTATTTAACAATAGTTAGGGAGAAAGGGCAATATATTTAGAATATTTATTGTTCTAACCATTCACTATTTTTCTGTTCTGTGCATTTAGACATTCATTCAGGTGTGATATATTTTTTACCTGAACTAATTCATGATGTGTTTCAGTTATTGAATGCTTGAATGCACATGCATTTTGAAAATTACTGCACTTTTCCTGCATAGTAAAGACATCTTGCATGCTGCTATCATTTGCAGAGCTAGTTTAAATTCATAGGTGCAATTTCGAGTAAAGATATTAAAGAAAATGATAATAAAATTACGTAAATGCTATAATAATGATGTAAATCAGCATAAGTAAATCTGCTGCTTCAATACTAGTCTTTACTTTTTCCTCCAATACTAGTATTTTATGACACTAAGAAATTTAAAATTTTATATTTAGTATTTTTTACTGAAAAAAAATATAGATGGATGCTCTCAAAGTGAAATATGAGTAATTACTTCTCTTGTGAACCATTCAAAACAAACATTACAGTTTTTGAACCGTTCAAAACAAACAGAAATATCATGTCGTTAACAACCGACTCAACTGGGTAACAACCTTAGCTATGCAGACGATATACGCCCTCTGTCCAAAAAGGAACCAAACTTTTCGAAAATAGAAGAAACCAGTGGCGCCACCTGTAGTACTTTTTGTTTTCGAAAGCGGCAACCTTCATTAGTGTTGTGTACACTGATTATGACATTTGTTTCATTAGAAGCCGAGTTATAGTGCCAAGAGCGACAGTGTGTTTTGATGAATGGTCGGAAAATGAGTTTCAAACAGAGAGCTGTGATTGATTTTTGTGTTAAACTTGGTAAAAGTTTTACCGAAACACATCAAATGCTTCAAAAAGCATACCATGATGAATGCTTATCCCATACTGAAGTTTACAAATGGTTTAAACGATTTCAAAGTGTTCGTGAGACGCTTGAGGACGACAAAAAGCCGGGCCGTCCAAAAACTGGACGGCCGACTGAGCGAAGTTAACATCCAAAAAGTGCGTGATTTCATCAAAGAAAATCTGAAATCGTCTGTAAGATTGATTGAAGATGAATTTGGGATTCCAAAATAAACTGTGCACAACATTTTGACCGAGAATTTGGGCCTTCGTAAATTGAATTCCTGATTTATTACCCACAAGTTGACCGACAACCAAAAAATGCATATCGAATCGAACGCTGCATGGACCTCCTTAAAACTGCTTGTAAAGACTCAAACTTCCTTGAAACGATTGTTACTGGTGACGAAACATGGTGTTTTAGTATGAGCCCGAAAAAAATTGCCAGAGTGCTGAGTGGAGACCACCAGAAGATGGCATCCAAAAAAAAAGTCTCTTGGAGAAGTCAAAAGTAAAGACAATGCTGATTTGTGTCTACAATTCCAAGGACATTATCCACAAAGAATTTATTCTGCCTGGCCAAACGGTCAATGGTGAGTTTTATCGCGAAGATTTGAAGTGATTGATAGCGAGAATTCGTCATGTACGGCATGAATATCGCGAAGCAGGCAGTTGGTCACTTTTGCACGATAATGCACCATCTCATCATTTGAACATTGTGAGACAGTTTTTGAGCAAAAACCAAGTTTGTGTGTTGAATTGCTCGCCGTATTTGCCTGATTTAGCACCCTGTGACTTCTTTCTCTTTCCCCGACTTCATTTGCCGATGAAAGGAAAGCGATACAACACCATTGAAAACGTTCAAGTGGAAGTAACCACAACCCTCAACAAAAACTGATATAAAAAACTCATTAAATGAATTAATTGACCATGCCAAATGCTGTATCGAAGCTGAGAGAGAGTACACTCGGGTCTTTTTTTATGCGTATCTTTTTTATGCGGTGCATAACTTCAAAACTTATGTATATACCGTTGTACGTAATGAACAGCGTGTTGAAGCACATTCTGGTGTAACATGATAACGTGTAAGCAGTGAGTGTCCGTGAAGTTTAATTTTGCACGTGAGTTACTGTTTGTCTTTTTATTATCGAAAGTCTAAATTTTGCTAATTGTTATTTTAAAGATTTAATTTGTCTCAATGGAAAAAAAAAAGCGCCAAAGAAAAGCAATTTCTTTGGAAATGAAAATTGCAATTTTAGATTGCTTAGCAAAAGGAGAGGGATCTATGGCGATTGGTAAACATTTTAATTTAGGTGAATCTACTATAAGAGCAATTAAAAAGAATGAAGTTGCAATAAGAAAATCTGTCATTTCTGGCACAAAACTAAGTGCCAAATTATCATCGTTCTCACGAGATGCTTTATTAGAAACAATGGAACGAGCGCTCATAATTTGAATTGAAGAACTAACTAAAAGAAGAATTCCTATAAGTGGTTATTTAATTAAACAAAAAGTTCTTTGGTTTTATGAAAAGGTGAAGCAATTGGAGCCGTCTACTTCTGTTTCCCAGGCTGATAAAGAATTTTCGGCTAGCAAAGGATGGTTAACCGGGTTTTTAAAAAGGAATGCACTTCATAACGTGAAGATTACAGATGAGGTTGCAGCAGCAGATGAAGAAGCAGCCAAAAATTATCAAGAGAAGTTAGCCAAAATTATTGAACATGGTGGATATTTTCCCGACCAAGTGTTTAGTGCTGACGAAACAGGATTGTTTTAGAAGAAAATGCCTAGTTGAACTTACATCGCAAAGTTTGAGAAAAAAGCAAGTGGATTTAAAGCAAGCAAAGATCGAGTAATGTTGTTACTTTGTAGCAATGCATCAGGAGATCGAATGTTGAAACCCCTCCAGTAAATCGATCTCTAAGACCACCTGCTCTAAAAGGCAAAGATCTAAAACAGCTACCGGTACATTGGATGGCTAATACGAAGGCCTGGGTAACAACTACTGTATTTACTGAATGGTTCAATAATTGCTTTGTACCAGAAGTGGAAACCTATATGGAGCAAAAAGCTCTCGATTTTAAAGTTTTATTAATTGTTGACAATGCACTAAGTCATCTGCATATAGGACATCCAAATGTGCAGGTAGTGTTTTTTCCATCCAATACAACAAGCATTATTCAGCCATTAGATCAAGGCATAATTTCTACTTTTAAAAATATTACGTTAAGCACAACACTTTTAATTTATATTGGATAAACTAGAAAATGAATCATTAACAGTAACTGACATTTGGAAAAAATTTTCTATTTTGGACTGCTTAAATCATGTTGCATCTGCTATCGCTGAAATAAAACTGCAAACTTTAAATGCTTGCTGGAAAGCAGCTTGGATGTATTGCAAACAGTGCAACTATGCATACATCTACATTATCAGCTGAAATCATTACTTTGGCACATGAAATTTGTGGAGAAGGTTTGAAACATTTAGCCAGAATGATGTAGACGAATTGCTTGTGGATAATGCTGTAAGTGATGATATTATTGGATATCGAGATTAACTTTAGACATTGTCGAAGATACAGAAAACGATAGTGAAGAGGAAGAAAAACCTGTCCCCCTCACTGCAAATAGAATTCAAGAAGGTCTTGAACGAGCCTTTAAATTCTAACGTGAGCTGAAGAACTGTATGTCTGGATATCGCGAGCTGTATAAAAAAATTAGTAAAATCATCATCGCAAAGTTTAATCACTGATTACATTGTCAGAAGAAAAAAATCAGCACAGAACGAGAGTGAAGCTAATTCTGTTTGTGAAGAACCATTGCCTTTACCATACAGATCTGATGCGCTGAGTATCTCTTCTGGTGACAAAAGTGATTTCGCACCAGTTTGCAAACATTGCCGAATATTGTCTAATAGCGACAATAATTCTGATGACAAAATGTAAAAAAAACAATTGTTACTTTTCAATGAAATTAAATGAATAAAGCTTTAAAATAAACTTAGGCATTCTTATTTTCCTGAATTTTCATAAACTTCTTTTATGCGATTTTAGGTTTATTTTAATTCATTGCTTCGGTTTTATGCAGTTTTAGAAAATTATGGAACGTATCCCTAATTTTTCAACATAAGTTAGGCCTTTTTTTGTGCAATTTTTTATATGCAGTTTTCAGTGGAATGTATCTACTGCATAAAAAGAGACCCGACTGTATATTGATTGAAATAAATGATTTCAATAATTATAATTGGCTTGTGTTTTATTTTCTATCAAAAGTTTGGTTTCTTTTTCGACAGAGGGTGTAGTATTAATAGACTCATCTTTAGCCAGGGTGCAACAACACTTTGACAAACTATGACAAGCTGCAACAATATTTGGATTGACAGTTAAATGAAATAAAACTAAAATACTCACAAATATAGTACAAGGCTCCATCATTACAGAACAACCAACCTTTAGAAAAAAGTAGAAGATTTCCAATACTTAGGCTCAAATATAAATAATAGTGTAAATGATATATTATTAAGAAAATATAAACTCTCAATCAACACAGGAATCTAAGAAATATATCGGAATCACCCCTCATTACCTTGGAAACAAAAATTAGGCTTTACAAAGCAACCTCTCAGGCTGTCTTCTTGTATCATGGAGAAACATGGGACGGTTCCACCCAAAAAACAATAAAAACCATTAATAGCTTTAATACTTAATTTAACCTGCTTAAGACTGTTACTCAGTTACTTTTGGAAGGATCATATTTGTAATTCCAGTATTTTAGAAGAGGCAAACCAAAAACTCTTGATTGAAATCCAATGCAGACATCAACTTGATTGGCTTGCACATCAACTGAGACATCCTCCTTCTCCATATTTTGACATCTTAGTTTTATATGCTCCCTCAAATGGACAAAGACCAACTAAACAATTCTGGCAGTATATTAACCATTTTATCAGCACAGATACTCTCTCTCTCTCTCTCTCTCTCTTTCTCTCCATGAGAAATAACTCAATTGGCTCAAAACAGAGATGCCTGGAAAAATACATATTATTACTATTATTATTATTATGTGACACCTCCAGGGAGTCCAAAGACTCATCGAGGGAGAGTGTGCTGCAGCATCGAACAATTGATCCCTTCCAACTACTAACCGTCCTCAAACTTGCTTAACTTTTTGCAAGCCATTAGTAGCAGAGGCTCTACCAATTGACCAATATAATAATTAACTTTTTCTTCCTATTTATTTAGTTTGTTTCCCTATTTACAAATTGTAAATTGTAAATAAACCATGATGATGAACAATAGACTAGATTATGTACCCTCTCCCACCAGTAAGCTGTGGATTCGAAACTCGCAATAGGCATGGATGTTTGTAATTGTTATTGTTATTTCAGATGAATTTCTTCATCTGAAAATACTAGCATTGGAGGAAAAGGTAGACTAATATTGCACCCGCAGATGGCAATTTAGCTACTGCTGATTAACATCATTATGATAGTATTTACATAATTTCATTATAATTTTCTTTAATATAATTAATCAAAAGTGCACCTATGATCTTTGATCTTAAACTAGCTCTGTTAGCGATAACAACGTACAGCATATCTTTCCTATGTAGGAAAAGTGGAGTTATTTTTTTTCAAAATACACGTGTATTCAGTAACTGAAACACCTCATCTTCTGAATTAGTTCAGATAAAATGTGCATATATATATATATATATATATATCACATCTGGATGGGTGTCTAAGTGCATAGAAAACCAGTGAATGGTTTGCATAATAAATATTCTTAAATATGGTGCCCTTTCTCTCTAAACCCCTATTCCAGTTTTGTAAATATTAATATTCCATCAGCAGAACCTGTAGTATCAACATAAGAAAGAATATTTATACCTTTTTAAGACAAAACAAATTAGGAAACTCACTGATCAATAAAATATTACTTTCACTGTATAAGAATAAAAATATTATGAAAATCTAATTAAAATCTAATTATTCCCTCTTTCCCTCTTTTACCTTTATGGTGTTGAGGGTTTCTATTCCTTATAACCGCAACCGTTATACGAAGATACGGTGGTTGGCCTTACGCCTCCCAGTCAGAGGCGTAGCTGGGGGGGGGGGGGGGGCTGTCCGCCCCAGGTGGCACTTTGAACCTTTTTGAACTTTTGCAGTTAATTCTAAAATACAGCCTCAAGAACTCAGTTCCAAATATTGTAATACTACTGTGAATTTTCCTCACAATTGCTAAGTGTTGCTAATTGTGAGAGGAATTTTTCTAAATAAAATTGATTAAGAATTACCTACATTACTATGAAACAGACTTCACCAATGTCATCGACGATTTTGCTAACAGAAAAGCAAGAAAAATAACATTTTAGAATGTTGAAAATTAAAGTTTTACTTCAAAAATAACATACTGTTTTAATTTATTTCCTTATGTGTCGTTTTGACTTTTTTATAGTATTTTTGGTGTGTTGAGAGGGGCAGAAAACTCAGGGACCGCCCCAGGGGGCAAACGTTCTAGCTACACCACTGCACCCAGTGTATCCTATGTCTGTAGAAGTGTTATGTTCTCAATGCTGGTTTGCCTGCTTGCAGTAGGAAAAACCCCAGATAAACTGGGGGGAAAAACCCTGCAGTCCTCGCCCAAGACCAGCTCTTGGCTATGTTTGAGAAAGATCCTAAGCTCCTCATATCAGGTACAGGAATCAAACCCAAGATGCTCCTTTCCCAGGCATATGGTTGCAACCAGCTATTTGGCTAACCGCACAGACTAATCATAGATACATAATAAAATTATATTTTGTGAAATTTATCTTGCACTGCATTTACTTTTCATATAGTGGTATAAATGCAATATCATTTCAATTTTCTAGCTAATAACATTTTCAGTGAATTTTTTCCACTATCAGTAGTTCATGCGATGAATTTTTCTGTGATGAATTTTCCCCTCGATGAGTTTTCTTCTTGATGAATTTTCCCTGCGATGATTTTTCCTTGCAATGAATTTTCCCTACAATGCATTGTCTCTGCAATGAATTGTCCCCTCGATTAATTTTTCCGCGATGAATTGTCTGTGAACCATTTATACGTATGTTGTCTAGATTTCAAAGGCTATAGTTATGAAGGATCAGACTAGGGATGTGCTGAAGCTGATTTGACTGAATAAGCAAATATATGTGAGAATACTTTACCTAAGAATGTAGTCACATGATCCTGCAAGAATAAAATTTGACTTTCCTTCATTTTAATAAAAGTCATTAATTTTACAAAGAACTATTAAAAAATAGAACACAGCTTAGAAATAAGGAAAAAAAGGCTCATATTTCCTTAAATAACAAAATAAAAAAATCTTAATGAAAGTTTGATTTGAAATGCTAAATATAGAGAATAATTATGGAT
Source organism: Typopeltis vanoorti (assembly GCF_054136105.1). Classification (NCBI taxonomy): domain Eukaryota; kingdom Metazoa; phylum Arthropoda; class Arachnida; order Uropygi; family Thelyphonidae; genus Typopeltis; species Typopeltis vanoorti. The sequence goes on from NC_143560.1 coordinate 43,191,811, forward strand.
TTAATAATCAGAATGAAGTTATAACAAATTATGATTTGGGGAAAAAGCAATTTTCATAAGTACTTCGATTTCATCATAAATATTTCCTACTTCTGAAAACAGCGATTGTGCTGATACTGGTATCTGGTGCTGAAAGAAATTTCTTTATCTTTCACTTAAATTGGGCAACATGATTTTGCATTCTTACCACCATGCTAGTAGATCTTTAGTTCTTTTTATCAGTGGTTTGTTAAAATATATAATCATCTCATTATTGATGTTTTTCTGCTGTTGATTCTGCTTTCAATCTGATGGTGATACAGCAGTATAAGAGATGATATCATTATTATTATTATTATTCAGGCCTCCAAGGAGTCAAAAGACTCATCGAGGGAGGTCCTTCCTAAGACATAAAGTCTGTCAAGACTCATCGAGGGGAGGTCCCCCCCTGAGAAACACAAAGTTTATCATACCACTCTTTAAACTCACTGACCGTTCTCGCTCCCACCACTCCATCAGGCAATGCATTCCACGGCCCAACCACCCTCCACACAAAGAAACCACTCCTTACCCTCTTGCTCACAGTTTCCTCTCGTAACCTCCAGGGATGGCCTCCTGTCATCACTCCTTCCCGCTGATCAACCAAGCGAAAGAACTCCCCAGTGTCAACCCTGTAACCACCTCTCAACAGTTTAAAAGTCTCAATCATATCACCTCTCCTTCTTCTATCCACCAAACTCTGCAGTCCACATTCTCTCAGCCGATCCTCATAACTATCCTTGTACAGTCCTGAAACCATCTTTGTCATCCATCTTTGTATCCTTTCCACAGTTAATTTATCCCCTTCAAATCCTGGGGACCAAATCTGAGAACAATAGTCCAAGTGTGGTCTGATCAGAGACTTATACAACGGAATGATAACCCTCTTATCTCTGCAGGTCAGTGTCCTTCTCATAATAGCAGCAATCCTCTGTGTTACCTTCACCACCTTTGTAATATGTCCCCTAAACTTCAGGTTTCTATCAATCATCAACCCCAGATCTCTTGTCTCCCCTACTTCCTCCAGTATAACTCCTCCCATAGAGTATGCAGCATCCCATCGATGTTTCCCAAACCTCAAGACCTTACATTTTGCTGCATTAAACTGACACCCCCATTCATTTGCCCATCTATCTAGCTTATTTAAATCCTCTTGCAGGGCTACCACATCTGCACTATTACTAATAATCCTTCCCAGCTTCGCATCATCCGCAAACAACTGAATATCCCCCTGCAATCCACTGGCTATGTCATTGATATAAAGGTTAAACAATATAGGTCCTAGTACTGAGCCCTGTGGGACACCACTTGTAACCCTCTGCCTCCTGGAAACTGCTCCACCATACACAACTCTCTGATACCTATCAGACAGCCAATCCTGAATCCAGTTGACCAATCTGACATCCAGACCCATGTGCTGCAACTTAAATATCAGCTTATCATGTGGCACCCTGTCAAATGCCTTCCCCAAGTCTAAGAAAATTGCAGTATATGCCTTTCCCTCATCTAATGTTCTTGTAACTTTATTATAAAAGGCTAGCATATTGCTAAAACAAGAGCGTCCTTTCACAAATCCATGTTGATTCTCACAGATAACATTACCCTCATCTGCCCAATGCTGTATACGGTCCCTCACTACTTTCTCCAAGATCTTAACAACTACTGATGACACACAGACTGGCCTATAATTAAACACTTCTAGTCTGTTACCACCCTTATGCAATGGCACTATTTTACCTTCCTTCCATTCCCTGGGCACCTTTGCCAAAGCCAGACTTTCATTGAAAAGCCACGTTAAAGGTACTGTCAATTCCCTAGCACATTCTCTCAAAACTCGTGGCGAAATACCATCCAGTCCCACAGCTTTACTGACATCCAGAGTACTCAGTATCTGAAACACACTCTCCTCCTGTACCTCCAGACCTCGTACCAGTCCTATCCCTCTAGCATTAAAACTGACTCCTCTAGGATGAAATACTCCAATAAAGTGTTCATTGAACAATTCCACTATGTCCTCTGCATCAGTCACTCTATTCCCATTTTTATCCCACAATATCATTCTTCCACAGTCATTTCTCCTCCTACTGGCCACATAGCTAAAAAATTCCCTAGGATTTTCTTTGGATCTTAGGGCCAATCTCCTCTCATATTCCAATTTCGCTTTCCTTACCACACTAGTCACTCTTCTGGCCTGTGTCTTATATTCCTCATGCATCTCTTCACCTGTCTCCTTATATCTAAGAGTTATGTCCATACAAGGTAGAGATGCAAGAGGGAAATGGGGCCAGTGGTTTTGAGGCAGTATGGTGTGAAATAGAGGTGAATAGAATCAAATACTTGGTGGGATGTTGTTATAGACCTGGTAATGTGGATGGTGGTGATAGTGAAATGTATAGTCAAATAAGCCAAGCAAATAAGAAAAGGGTGATCATTATGGGTGATTTTAATTATGGCAATATAGACTGGAATGAAGAGATAGCAACTGGAAGTAAAGAAAATGAGTTTCTTGAGTTTTTAAGGGATAACTACCTCAGACAGTATGTAACAGAGGGCACAAGAGGATTAAGGGTCTTGGATTTGGTCATCTCATCGGAGGATGTAATTATCAATGAGGTATCAAATCATCCACCAATTGGTGAAAGTGACCATGAGGTGATTACTTGGGTGGTTGCCAGCAGTGCAAGGACCCCTGTGAAAAAAGGGTATATGTGGAACTACAAGGGGGGTGATTATGAAGAGCTCAGGAGACAGCTTGCAGGTGTTGCATGGAATGAGGAGTTAGCTGGAAAAGAGATCAATGCAGCTTGGGGGATTTTCAAAAAATATTTAGTGGATGCAATGTCTAAATGTATACCACGGGTGAGAAGGTTAAATAAGTTAGGTGTGAGATGGATGAATAAAGAGATTAAGCATGCAATACAGAGAAAAAGGGCATTGTGGAGGCAGCATAAGAGAAGTGGAAGTAACCAATTTCATGAGTTCTACAAAGACCAGGCAAGGAGAGTGACTTGGTTGGTGAGAGTAGCTAAAGAGTGGTATGAACAGCAGTTAGCTAATGAAGCTAAAAAGAATCCTAGGTAGTTCTTTCAATATGTAGCCAGCAAAAGAAAGAATGATTATGGAAGGATGACATTGATTGGAGGAAATGGTATAAAGACAGCTGTTGCAGAATGTGTGGTGGAGATACTTAATGAGCAGTTCATAAAGATCTTTCAATCTTGTGAATGTGACTACATGGAGAGATTAAGAGCAGTTGATGATGGGGAGGAGAGACTGACTGTAAGTGAGCAAGAGGTGTTTGGGGAGTTGAGTAAACTAGATGTAAATAAGGCTGTGGGACTTGATAATATATCACCGCGTATTCTGAAGGAATGTGCCAGAGAGTTGACACCTGCCTTGACATATTTTTTTAATACGAGTCTTGCACTTGGTCAAGTCCTAAAGAGTGGAAGGAGGGCAAGATTGTGCCACTTCATAAAGGAGGTGATCGAACTCAAGCATCAAACTATAGGCCTATCTGTGTGTCAGGTGTTGTGGTTAAGTTGTTGGAGAAGCTTGTGAGAACTAGGATCCAGAGTTGAGTTGACAACAATGGTATAATCTTTGATGGACAGCATGGATTTGCTAAAGGGAGGTCGTGTTTTAGTAATCTACTTACTTATTACAATAAAGTGACTGCTTCCTTGGACAGAGGAGAAGGATACACAGTAATATACTTGGATTTTGCAAAAGCTTTTGATAGAGTACCTCATGATAAGTTGACAGTCAAACTAGAGCAGATGGGGTTGGATATTAGATTAGTGCATTGGATTGGAGACTGGCTATCTGATAGGTATCAACAAGTTGTGTATGGGGGTGCAATATCCAGGAAAAGGAAAGTCACTAGTGGAGTGCCTCAGGGATCTGTTTTAGGGCCATTACTATTTAACTTGTATATTAATGATATTGGCGAAGATTTGGATGGAGATATTCAGTTGTTTGCAGATGATGCAAAGTTGGGACGAACCATAAAGAGTAGTGAAGATGTTGTGGCCTTGCAAGAAGACTTGAATAAATTGAGTGATTGGGCAAGCAATTGGGGATGCAAGTTCAATGTTGCAAAATGTAAGGTTTTAAAATTTGGAAAACAAAGATGGGATGCAGAATTTATGCTTGGTGAGAATATATTGTTGGAAGTAGAGGATATAAGAGATCTGGGAGTGATAGTGGATAAGAATCTAAAATTTAGGGGACACATCGCCAAAATTGTGAAGACAACACAAAGACTTCTGGGAATGATGAGGAAGACACTGACGTGTAGAAGTAGGAAGATTCTTGTTCCATTGTATAAGGCTTTGATTAGGCCACACATGGACTATTGTGCCCAGATTTGGTCACCTGGTTTTCAGAAGGATGAAGAGATGTTGGAAAGGGTGCAAAGGCGACTGACTAAGGTAGTTTCTGACCTCTGGAATGTCGAGTATGAGGAAAGATTGAAAAGATGTAATTTGCAGAGTCTAGTGGAGAGAAGGAAGAGGGGAGATATGATAGAGACCTACAAGTTGGTAAGGGGTTGTTATAGGATCAGTGGTGGAGAAGTTCTACAGAGAATAGTGGGAGATCAGGGGAGAACCAGAGGTCATACCTGGAAACTGTATAAAGAGGGTGTGAGTAGGGGAGTGAGAGGCAGGTTTTTTTCGTGCAGAGTTGTGAATGATTGGAATGCCTTGCCTGAGAGTGTGGTGTCTGCAAGGAGTTTGAATGTGTTTAAGACCCGGTATGATGAGATGTGTGTGAGATAAAAGGACCTCCTAGATGAGTCTTTGACTCCATGAGGTCTTGTTTTAATAATAATAATAATAATAATAATATCTCTTCCATAGCTTCTTTTTCGCATGCAATTCCTGTTTAATATTGTTTGTCATCAACTTCACTCCAAATTGCGTCCTCTTCTTCACTTGTGGTATACAACTTACCATTGCTGATAACAAATATTCTTTCACAATTTTCCACGCACTGGTGATATCCCGGCCTTCCAATTCCTCCCTCCATGAAACTTCCCGAAGTTGATGTCTAAGACTATTATAATCACCTGCCTTATAATTCCACATAAGTTCCCGTCTCTTTGATACTCCTGCATGTCTATTCATTTTCCAAGTCAACACCATATGGTCACTCTCTCCAACTGGTGGGAGAGACGTCAACTTAGTTATTATCAGCTCTTCTGATGCTGTAACCAAATCCAAAATTTTTGAACCTCTTGTTCCCTATGTTACATGTTGCCTAAGACATTTGTCCCTCAAGAATTCTAGAAATTCCATTCCCCTATTGTTACATGCATCTTCCTCTCTCCAATTTATACTACTGAAGTTAAAATCTCCCATAACAATCATTCTTCTTGCACTTGCCAAACTTAGCTGTCTAAACATCTCCTGGTCCCCATCCTCTGTGCTCCTGAGTCTGTAGCAACACCCTACTAAATATCCTGTCTTGCCTACCTCTACCTCACACCATACGCTCTCAAAATCATTTGTCTCACTTCCTTCCAAATTCTCCACTCTTAGAGGACATAGGTCATCACTTATCATAAGCAGCACCCCACCACCACGTTTTCCCCTCCTATCCTGACGAAAAATGCTGTACCCTGCTACTTCTATTCCTGTTTTTATATCCCCTTCTGTCAACCACGTCTCAGTGATCGCAATAATTTTTGGCCAGGCTGATGCTATCTGCGCCACCAATTCCTCTCCCTTATTCCGGATACTCCTGGCATTAGTATACAGCATATAAATGCCATTGTTTCTATACCCAGCATTATCCCTTCTAGACTCCACTGGGCTCAGTGTTACCTGACACTGTCTCCCTTCTCCCAAGTATCCATTCCCACAAGAGGCCACCCCTGCTATCATCCTCCCTGGGACACACTGACTCGTTCAGAACAGCAATCTTTCCAGATGCCTACGTCCTTCCTCATTCAAATGTAAACGGTCTCTCACATACAACTCCTCTCTTTCCTCAAACGCACTCCAAGCATCCACATATACCAGTCCTCTCTTGTCACACATTCTCGCTATTATGCCATTCAATATCACCGCTCTTCTGCTCAGCTCATCATTATCATACCTAGGCAACACGCACACTATTTTTCCTCTCTCTGTCTTCTTCCGTACAGTCTCAAGCAAAAATCTCATATCTCTCGCTGCCCGACTTACATTACCACTCAAGTCATTCGTTCCTACCATCACAATCATCTCATCCACCCTTTCACCTCTCTTAATTGCCATAGCCACCCTTTCTATTGTTCCTCCTGGCAAACACTCCTCACGCATCCTATCTTGAACACCACGGATCATTGAGTCGCCATACATTATACCTCTTACCATTCCCTCGCTCCTATTGTTTCCATTCTCTCCTCTTCTTTCATTCCCATACCTCTCTCTTCTACTGTTTCCATTCTCTCCTCTTCTAGCACTCCCATACATCTCTCTCATTCCCTCACTCCTACTGTTTCCATTTTCTCCACTTCTAGCACTTCCATATCCCTCTCTCATTCTGTCTCTCCTACTACTGTTTTCATCCGCTCGTCTTCTAGCATTCCCATACCTCTCTCTCATTCCATCTCTCCTACCGTTTCCATTCTCTCCTCTTCTAGCACTTCCATATCTCTCTCTCATTCTGTCTCTCCTACTGTTTCCATCCTCTCGTCTGCTAGCATTCCCATACCTCTCTCTCATTCCCTCTCTTCTACTGTTTCCATTCTCTCCTCTTCTAGCACCCCCATACCTCTCACTCATACTCCCTAAATTCTCTCTCTCTCTTACTCTGATTCGCCTTGCATTTAACTCTTCCATTCTCCTAATCTTATTTTTCATACTTCTGCTCTCATTCACAAGACATTCCACCTCCTCTTTCAACTCATCTATCTCCCTCTGCAGGTCAGTCACTCTTAATCTAAATTCACTCTCCCAAACAAAACCATCTCCTAAACTTCCACAGTCAAAAAAATGCCATGATTTACTTCTATTTTTCTTTTCATCATGATTTTATTACAACTTCACCTTTCTGCTAAAGAAAAGTTATTGTCTTCATCACTTGATGTTTCTAAATCATATTCAGATTTCTCATTATTACAGTAATCTGCTGTTTATGAGACCACTTCAGGAAGGTTCTGATAATTGAAGGGTTGGACAATTACATGGTACTTTATCAGAAATTGGTTGTCATGCAAGAGTCTGTTAATTGAGGGATTATTGTTTGGGAGGTTGGATGAATGGTAGATTATAATTACAATGCTATTAACGTAATCAATTATGTCTTGCTTAAAATATGCTACTTTAAATCTTGGATCTAATTGTAGAAATAATATATTTGTTTTCAAATAAAGTATCAAATAGCTAATTTCTACCCATTGAAATTTTTTTCATTGCTCATACTCTAAAGAAAAAAAAAAGTCTTATCTTCATCTTTAGATAAATACATTTTCAGAGTTGTAGGTAAGTGCACTTCTGAAATTAAAGCAACATTTAAACTAATTGAACTCATTTAAGCTCAAGAAAACCAGGACATCCTATTAAGAGATTCAACGATGACTTCTAAGGCTGGAACAGGCCACTCGAGGCCTAAATCATTGATAGGCATGATGATGATGATGATGATTTAAATTCATGGTTGGAGTAATTTAAACACTCTAGTAAATTTAGCAGTGATTCCATTAAAAACTTCTGATTTGATGTTAATGTACTTAAATGTTGTCAATTACACAAATATTTAATGCTTTTTCGATCTTGTATTTGTTGTAGTATATAAAAAATAGAGTTTCAGCTAGTAGTACATCTTAAATCTTCACATGAATTTTCTTCACATAAGTAAAAATTTCATATATTGTTGTTGGCCAAAATTTGGACTTCTGGCCAAATTTTTGGACTTTTTAATATAAACTACAATTAAAATACAAGACAACATAAAAAAAAGTACTTATATGGTGTACTATCATGCAAGATAAGGAGAAACTTTTCCCTGATTCACTGCATTTATGATGTATGTAATTTTTTTTTTTTTTAGCTGGCCAAATACTGAATCCTAAATATTGATATTGCAGTTATATAAATTGATAAATATGAAGAAGTGTTTCACAATACCATACTATTTTCATTGTAATGTTGTAATGGAATGTGTGAAAAATAAATTCAACAATAAAATTTTAAGATAGATACCTCTTAAATTAACTTCTACTAAGATGAATACCTGCTACTACAAACTTTGCTTTTCATTCTGCTATTAAGGAGAACAAACAGTAACGGCTGTTTGTTCCTCAAACTGTGGTGTCCATTCAAAAATGTATGTTCTCCATTGATTTTTGTACATGCAATAAAAAATTTTTTTTTGTCATCCAGTGTTATTAATTTTTCAAGAGTATCTTTTTTATGTGATTAAATTTATGACTGTAAATAACAACATAGTTTGTATTTATTATAATAGTGTATTTCTTTCTTAATTAATTTGATGAGAATTTATTTGTTTAAAGGTAGAAAATGAATATGGTAGTTATGAAGCATGTGACTTTTCCTATACTGCCCATCTAAGAGATCTCTATTGGCAGTATTTAGGCAATCGTATTGTACTATTTACAACTGATGGCGCTGGTGATTCAAATCTAAAATGTGGAAAAATAAGTGGCGTATATTCGACTGTTGATTTTGGATCAGGTATGTATGTGTAATCGTATCTATTGTTATTTAATGAAATTTTATACCTAATATTTTTAATTTATTATTATTATTATTGACATCCCAACCCCCTGTAGAATTATAATACTCATCAGAGAATGTCTACACTAGGGGCGAATGCTGATCTTGAAATTCATGCTTGCTCTTGTTATCATTCAGGGAGTGAGAGGTGTGATTGAAGTCTGATTAGCGGAATAATGAATTACTGACCATTTAAAACTATATATTTCAAAATTTATGTACATTTAATCATACAAATACAACTTTTATTTTACAAATGATATTCTATCTTTTTCAATTTAGCTACTTGAATACAAATTCTACCCTACAGTTCTTCTTTATGAACTGGTCAATAACATTGTCATAAAAAGTTGTAACTTAATTTTCCCAATCAACAAGAACACTTGTAAAGGCTGGCTGAAGCTCACTGGCTAGAGCTACTATCACTGCATATGGCATGTGTTTAAGATGACATGAAGGGAGCGGAAATGGCTATGCGCATGCATGAAATCACTGTGCTGCAGCGAGGACCTGGAAGCTCCGACAACCGAGCAAGTCAAGGTAGCTTTGACTAGATGAGCAAGCATCAGCCTTCGATACACAACGCAAAGCTCAATTATTGCCGTGCAAGCTTACGACATCTTCTGTCTACAAAAATAAAAGTCTAAATGGAATGCTTATAAATGCATGCATTTATTAACAAATAAATATTACTTCTTTCTCAATCAATGAGCTTGCGCAGCAAGCATAGCAAGCATGGAGAATTCGCCTCTGGTCTACACTAACAATTAACTTGCCATACTAACTACTAACATTATTACATAGACTCTATCAGAAGTCACAGTGGTATTTCAAACAGCAGTGCTGAAAAAAGTAATTATTACAGAAAATGTAAAGTGGAAATGAAACAACACACCCACAGTGTGGCTTATAACAAAGTTTTTGTAATTTTTACATTTATGTTTATGTATGTCTTGAAAATTATGCCTGGTAGTTCCTGCAGAGTACCACACATTGTAATTTTCATTCCAGACACTGAAACTCGCATCACTCCATTACTGATACTAGTATCTCCTGCTGTATCTAACAATACAGCAGGAGCTTTTTTGTTTTTCCTCTTGTTTTGATTTACTAAGCATTTGATTCTAAGCATATTTGTATCAGGAAATTAGGTGGGAACAGTCTGATGCAAACCATGTGAGGAAGGTTGCACCATCTTACTGGAAATAAATCTTCTGTTTGTTATTCTCAGAGCAGTAGGAGCCACTCATATTTTTTAAATTATTTTGATCATTATTATTACATGGGCATCTTCATGAAGTCCAAAGGCCTAATTATTGCAGGAGACCCAAGCTAACTATTATCCATATATTGCCTTTCTTACTGTTCCTTAAACTCATTCACAAAGTGATTCTGACCACATCTGGTAACTCATTCAACTCATCCACACTCCTTTAGAAAAGTATTTGATTTTCACCACACAACTTCCAGGATGATCCCTTGATTAACTTCTTCTTATGTATTGAAAACTTTCTTCTTCTTCTATCCTATAAAAACTTCTTTAGCAACTTATATATTTCTATTATATCCTTACTTTTCTGCTTATCAATGAATTATTATTATTAACATCAGACCTCCATGGAGTTAAAAGACTCATTGTGGGGAGGTACACATTGTCACACAATTTTGATGACTTATTCTGATCATCAAACCATACTTTAAACTCATTCAATGTATCTACATTCATCACACTGTCAGGCAGTGCATTACACTCTCCATGCCAAGAACTTGCTTTTTATGCTCTTGCTCACAATCTTCTTCTACAGTTTCCCCTCGGGATAGCCCATTGTTCCACCTCCTTCTCCCATTCACTCATCAGTCACTCTTCTTTGGACCTTTTTATCTTCATCACTGTGAAGACCAGGGGACCAAATCTGTATTTCTGCATGTTAATGTCCTCTGCATCATTGCCATAATCTGATGTGATAACTTCACACCTTGTGCAGTGGTGTGATCTCTAAACTTCAGATTCTTGTTTACCACTACTCCAAGGTTTCTTGTCTCCTCAACTTCCTCCAGAATTTCCCCACCAAGTGTATACTTTGCATCCTATTGCTGCCTACCAAATTTCAGGATCTTACATTTTGCAACATCTAACTGGCAGTTCTATATTGCTGCCTTTTCATGCATTCTATTCAAGTCCTCCTGTAAAGCCTCAGCATCTGTTTGATTCATCTTCACTCTCTGCAGTTTTGCATCATCTGCAAACAGTTGTATATCTCTAGTTAAACAGTCCCAACATCATTAATATATAAGTTAAATAACAATGATCCCAAAGCAAACCTCTGCTGTACACCACTAGTGACTTTCTTCTTACTGCATTCCCATACACAACTTGATGATACCTATCAGAGAGCTAGTTGCTTATCCAACTCACTAATATATTTTAAATTAAACTTGCCAAGAAATTATATTCTTGTTTAAACCTTCATCCAATTGTAAGCAAACAAAGTTTGCTGATGAAATATCTTCATGACTACTTGTATATAGAGGCTGATGACTTCGCATCAGTTATCTCATAATGCAAAACACTCATCTCTTTCAGACATGTAAGTGTTATGAATTATGGGAAGATCCACCCAGACTAGTTTCAACCTTTATTGAGTGGGAATGTGGTGAACGAGACCTAGAAGTGATTCCAGGTTGAATAAATGCAGAAGTCAGGTATTTCCCCATATACAAGTAATAAAAAGGGCCACACCTAGACCAGTTAGGTGTTCTACACTGATGTGTAGAAGTAGGGAGATTCTTGTTCCATTGTAAGGCTTTGATTAGGCCACACATGGACTATTGTGCCCAGATTTGGTTACCTGGTTTTCAGAAGGACGAAGAGATGTTGGAAAGAGTCCAAAGGTGACTGACTAAGGTAGTTTCTAACCTCTGGAATGTCAAGTATGAGGAAAGATTGAGAAGATGTAATTTGCAGATTCTGGTGGACAAGAGGAAGAGGGGAGATATGATAGAGACCTATAAGTTGGAAAGGGGTTGTTATAGGATCAATGCTGGATAAGTTCTACAGAAAATATTGGGAGATTAGGGGAGAACCAGAGGTCATCCCTGGAAACTGTATAAAGAGAGTGTGAGTAGGGGAGTGAGAAGCAGGTTTTTTTCGTGCAGAGTTGTAAATGATTGGAATGCCTTGTCTGAGAGTGTGGTGTCTGCAAGGAGTTTGAGTGTGTTTAGGACACAGTATGATGAGCTGTGTGTGTGTGTGTGTGTGTGTGTGTGTGTGTGTGTGTGTGTGTGTGTGTGTGTGTGTGTGTGTGTGTGTGTGTGTGAGATAAAAGGACCTCCTAGATGAGTCTTTGACTCCGTGAGGTCTTGGGGTAATAAGAATAATAATAATAATATGACCTTGTATATACCCAAGCTGGCTAGCACAAAGAATACTGCTGCTATCAACCAACTTTTGCATCCTAGCTCTGACCAGCCACTCCAATACCTTAACTACAACTCTAGATATATAGGTTAGCCTATAATTTGTAGCCTTAGCCTTATCACCACTTTTGTGAAGTAAAACAATTTTCCCTTCCTTCCACTCTTTTGTTTGACTTGTGCTGTTACAAGACTCTTGATAAACAGGTATATCAAGGCAGATACTAACTTGGAACATTCCCTTAAGACACATGGTGATATGTCATCATTACCAATCTACCACTTTCATCCATTAAGATCATCTTGTCATAATCATTTTTTTTCTGATTGATACATATTGAAAAATCTCCTACGGTTTTTCTTAGCCTGATTAGCTCACTTTTTCTGCCCTTACTAACTTAGTCACCCTCCTGGCCTGCTTATTATATTCTTTGTGCTACTGATGATTAATACCTAATTTCATACTTCACCCCCCCATTCTTCCATTTGACACCTAGCCTTTTGACCTTCAGAATACATTCACACATAGATGCTGTTAAGTATCTCTTTGTGAGTTCCAAAGCAACATTTATTTCTGTCCTACTTAACTTCTCATTCCATGGCATAGCTCCAAGCTGTCTCCTAAGCGTTTCATGATCACCAGTCTTGTAATTCCACATATATCCTTTCTCACGGAAGTCTTCATATGGATAGTCATAATCCAAGCGATTGGTTTATGATCATTCTCATTAACTGGAGGGAAGTGCAACTCCCCACTAACAGTCACATCCTCTGAGGAAATGATCAGATCTAAAACTCTCAATCCTTGCATGCTCTCTTTTAAATACTGCCTAAGATAGCTATCTCTCAAGAAATTCATTTTTCTTAATCTGAAATGCTGCATCGTCATTCCAATCTGTACTGCCATAATTAAAATCACCCATAATGATCACTTTCCTTTTTCAAGTTGCTCACACATTTCTTGGTCTATAGCAACATCTAACGAAATATCTCTTCCTGTCAACCTCCATCTGATACATTACTGACTCAAAACTTTTGCCACTATTTTCCTTTTGCATCTCCATTTTGTGGGGCTGTAATTCCCTTGCTATTATCACCAACACTCCCTCTCCTGTCTTGTCCTTTCTATTATCAAGAAAAATATTATACCCTTTCATTTCTATTCATGTCAGAATATCGGAAGTTTATTTTGCACTTGGTTAGACTATAAGAAATTTAGTTTAATCCTTTATCCAAGTGTAAGCAAACAAAGTTTGTGCCTGAAAATATCTTCAGGACTAAAGTAAGGTGGTGCAACACCAAGCAACTCTGAGCAAAGGTGGACCAAGCTCTCATCACTCCTTGTCTCAGTATCTCCCATAATGCAAAGCACATCTCCCTGTGGACATGTATACTGCTATGCATTAAGGGAAGGACCACTACCCAGGCCGGTTTCGACCTTTATTGAGGTCTCGTTCAGTGGGAGGCAGACCCAAATGTGGAGATACCAAGGCAGAAGCAATAGAAGAGGTCATATTTACAAGTTCCAACAGGTGTACCACCTTATTATTGAATTACTCTGGATTTAGAGAAATATGTTGGAAGTTCATTTTGCACTTGGTTAGACTATAACAAATTTAGTTTAATCCTTTATCCAAGTGTAAGCAAACAAAGTTTGTGCCTGAAAATATCTTCAGGACTAAAGTAAGGTGGTGCAACACCAAGCAACTCTGAGCAAAGGTGGACCAAGCTCTCATCACTCCTTGTCTCAGTATCTCCCATAATGCAAAGCACATCTCCTTGTGGACATGTATACTGCTATGCATTAAGGGAAGGACCACTACCCAGGCCGGTTTCGACCTTTATTGAGGTCTCGTTCAGTGGGAGGCAGACCCAAATGTGGAGTACCAAGGCAGAAGCAATAGAAGAGGTCATATTTACAAGTTCCAACAGGTGTACCACCTTATTATTGAATTACTCTGGATTTAGAGAAATATGTTGGAAGTTCATTTTGCACTTGGTTAGACTATAACAAATTTAGTTTAATCCTTTATCCAAGTGTAAGCAAACAAAGTTTGTGCCTGAAAATATCTTCAGGACTAAAGTAAGGTGGTGCAACACCAAGCAACTCTGAGCAAAGGTGGACCAAGCTCTCATCACTCCTTGTCTCAGTATCTCCCATAATGCAAAGCACATCTCCTTGTGGACATGTATACTGCTATGCATTAAGGGAAGGGCCACTACCCAGGCCGGTTTCGATCTTTATTGAGGTCTCGTCAGTGGGAGGCAGACCCAAATGTGGAGATACTAAGGCAGAAGCAATAGAAGAGGTCATATTTACCTATACAAGTTGCCAACAAGTGTACCACCTTATTATTAAATTACTCTGGATTTAGAGAAAGATGTTGGAAGTTTATTTTGCACTTGGTTAGACTATAATAAATTTAGTTTAATCCTTTATCCACTTGCTTACACTTGGATAAAACCAAGTGCAAAATAAACTTCCAACATCTATTAATTTTGTATCGAATCTTCTTGAATGGCAGGAAATTTCAAGTAGAGTGCTGTACTCAAATATGAGAATGGGGAACTGGACAATGAGACTTATTTGTGCCTCTGGTCCCACAGAAGGTTCTGCTAAGGTAGAAGTGGAGGAATTTTTTGAGGGTTTAGAGAAAGCAACTGACACAATGAAAAATGAAAAGTTGGTCCTTGTCAAGGATCTAAATAGCACAGTAGGAAATGATTGTCAGACATACAAAAATATTTTGGGAAAATTTGGAGAAAAGAGAAAAACTAATAATAATGGCAAATACCTGTTCAATTTTTGCTCAGGACATGGACTGCTTATTACTAACACAATAATCCAATATAAAAATGTGCACAAATTCACATGGAGAGAAGAGGCAAGGAATAAGAAAAGTCTCATTGACTGTGTTATTGTTGATAGTGATTCATTTTAAAAATTTATGAAATTTACAACTGTGTTAAAAAACTTTTATATTATTCCAATGTTTTGATCTTCACATCACGATCATCATCTGGAGCATACATCGATATACAAGACAAGCTGAGTTACATTATTAACTGTAAGCTAAAGAAACAATGCTGTGATCACATGTTATTCTACTGGCATGACCTCTAGTGAAAAAAAAAATAAATAAATTACATCAAGATAAATTCTATTTACAATGACAGGAATAAACATTCTTTTAGATGGTTTTCTTTCAGAAACAATGATGACCTATTTTTAGTATTACAGTTCTTTTTTTTTTGCTTTTAGGATACTTGATTTTCTACAGTCTTGTAGTAGTTCTTAATGAGGAACATGCGTCAAATATATACTTTCCATATGTTCCGATTGGGGTGGTTGATAATAATCTCACATGCTTCCTTAAATTTCCGTTCATACCATGTTTTCATGCGATGTAGACAGCTAGTGCTTTTCCATTCATTTCTGTGTAAGGTATTCAGGGCATGATCAGAAAGGCCAGCTTCACCATAATTATTATATTTAATGTGTCGTTTATGTTCTTTTTGTCTGATAGGACTCGTGCATCCTGTTTCTCCCATATATGGTATGTTGCAAGTACAATAAATCCGGTATACTCCAGGGTGGGCTAGTGGAGGCTTTGGATGAGTTGAGCAAGCTTTTTAATTTTGCAGGAGGTTTGAAGTGGCTTTGAGGTTGTATTTTTGTAGTACTCTGTTTATTTTGTCTGATGTTCCTTTAATGTAGGGAATGGTTATAATTTTACTGTAGTCTGGTTTGTCTTTGTTTTTTTTTTTGAGGTTTTGTAGAGAATTTTGTTAATAGTGCTTTGACTGTATCTGTTTTTTTGTAAAGTATTAATGATAATTTTGAATTCATCTTTCAGTGCCTGTTTGTTCGAGCAGATCGTCTGATCCTTGTTTTTTAGTGTGTTGATGACACCTAGTTTTTGTGTTGGGTGGTAGGAGTTTATGTTTATATATTGTCCCATATGTGTCGGTTTCCGGTAAACACTGAAGGAAAGATTGCCAGAGGGAAGACATGTGGCAAGTGTATCCAGAAACTGAAGTATGTTGTGTTTTTCAATTTCAATTGTGAATTGTATGCGTTTGTGTTGTTTGTTTAGGTGGCTAAGGAATGTGTCTAATGTCTGGCGGCCATGGGAGCAGATCGCAAAAACATCGTCAACCTATCTAAGCCAGACTTTGGGTTTTAGAGGGGAAGAACCTAAGGCAGGTTGCTCAAAATGTTCCATGTGAAAGTTAGCAATAGGGGGGAATAATGGCGAGCCTATGGCTGTGCCTTCTTTTTGTAAGTAGAAGGCGTTTTGCCATACAAAATAACCCGACCATAATACATGTGCAAAGAGCGCCGTGATATCTGGAGGGAATTTGTTCTGTAGGAGAAAGATTGTGTCATTGATTGGGATATTTGTGAACAGAGCAGAGACGTCAAAACTGACTAATAAATTATCTTTTTCTAATGTAATGTCTTTGATGGTGTTTATGAAGTGTTATGTGTTTTTGATATAGGAGGGGGAATGACCTACCAATTCCTTGAGTGTTGCCGCTAATTTTTTGGCTAAGTGATACATCAGGCTATCAATTCCTTCAACTATAGGTCTTAACGGTGTGTTTTCTTTGTGAATTTTCAGTAGCCCGTAAATTCTTGTGGAGCGCGCGTAGTGAGGAAATAGTTTTTTGACCATATTTTTTTATATGCTTTCTAACGTGTTAATATATCTGTACGTATCTTTCAACATATCTAAGCCAGACTTTGGTCTGGCTTAGATATGTCGACGATGTTTTTCCGATCTGGTCCCATGGCCGCCAGACATTAGACACATTCCTTAGCCACCTAAACAAACAACACAAACGCATACAATTCTCAGTTGAAATTGAAAAACACCACATACTTCCGTTTTTCGATACACTTGTCACACGTCTTCCCTCTGGCAATCTTTCCTTCACTGTTTACCGGAAACCGACACATATGGGACAATATATAAACATAAACTCCTACCACCCAACACAAAAACTAGGTGTCATCAACACGCTAAAAAACAATGATCAGACGATCTACTCCAACGAACAGGCACTGAAAGACGAATTCAAAATTATCATTAATACTTTACAAAAAAACGGATACAGCCAAAGCACTATTAACAAAATTCTCTACAAAACTTCAATAATAAACAAAGACAAACTAGACTACAGTAAAACTATAACCATTCCCTACATTAAAGGAACATCAGACAAAATAAACAGAGTACTAAAAAATACAACCTCAAAGCCACCTTCAAACCTCCTGCAAAATTAAAAAGCTTGCTCAATTCATCCAAAGACCCTCCACTAGCAAACCTGGAGTATACCAGATTTATTGTACTTGCAACATACCATATATAGAAGAAACAGGATGCACAATTCCTATCAGACAAAAAGAACATAAACCACACATTAAATATAATAATTATGGTGAAGCTGGCCTTTCTGATCATGCCCTGAATACCTTACAGAATTGACTGGAAAAGCACTAACTGTCTAGGTTGCACTAAAAATGGTATGAACGGCAATTTAAAGAAGCATGTGAGATTATTATCAACCACCCCAATCTGAACAATAATGATGGTCTAAAAATCCCAAACATATGGAAAGTATGTATTCGATCCACGGAACGTTCCTCACTAAGAACAACTATAAACAGGACTGTAGAAAATCCAGTATCCTAGAAGCAAAAATAAGAATTATAATACTAAAAATAGGACATCATTGTTTCTGAAAGAAAAACCATTTGAAAGAATGCTTATTCCTGTCATTATAAATAGAATTTAGCTTGATGTAATTTTTTTTTCCTCCAATAGAGGTCATGCCAGAATAACATGTGATCAAAGCATTGTTTCTTTAGCTTACAGTTAATAATGTAACTTTGCTTGTCTTGTATATTGATGTATGCTCCAGATGATGATCTTGATGTGAAGATCGAAATGTCGGGATAATAAAAAAGTTTTTTAACACGGTTGTAAATTTCATAAATTTTTAAAATGAATGCTGATCACCGTGTAACTCTAAAAGATAGGATGTTGATAGTGATGTTTTCTCCCTGGTGCAGGACACTAAAGTGTACAGAGGATTTGAAATTGGAAGTGATCACCATTTAGTCTTCAGAAGGATAAAATTGAATTCATATTGAAAAGAAGAACATGTTAGAAAGTTTTAAAGTGAATAAAAGTTGGAGAGCTCTCAGATGTGAACCGTAAAATACACAAACATTATTGAAGAAAAATGAAAGAGTGTAAGAACAGGAACCACACCTTCGAGATTCATTGGAAAGCCCTGAAGAAAACATTGATTGATTCAGCCAGAAAGGCATGTGCTAAGGTTGTCTGCAAGGATAGAAAAATCAGAACTTCATGGTGGACACAGGCAATGAGGGAAAAGAAGAAAGCATATCAAAAGTTCTTGGCAAATAAGTCAGCTTGTGCTCTTAGAGAATACAGAAACAAACGTAAGAAAGCTAAACACTCTGTAAAACTAGCTAAACAAAAGTCATGGGAAGACTGGTAAGAACATAGAAAATAAATATCAGGAAAGTAGGAAGATATTCTGGAGGTTTGTTGAAGAAGCTCAGAAATGGAGTAAAGAGTGCTGTAAAAGGATTAGAGATATGAAAACTGGAGAAAAAGATATCCTTGAAGTATGTAGTAATAACTAAGAAAATTCGCTAAATGAAACAATCAGTGACAGCACAGTTTAAAAAAAAAAAAATGTATAATTCAGAAGGCCTGGACAGAAGGCTGGATTCCAGATGATTCGAGTAAAGTGCTCATAGTATCCATATATGAAAAGGGAAATAAAACTGAATGTGAGAATTACAGAAGTATTTCTCTACTGAGTGTTCCTGGTAAGATTTATGCAAGTATTCTTGAGATAAGGTTGAGAAGGATTATGGAAGAGAAGCTTGGTGAAGAACAAGCTGGATTCAGACCAAATGAGGCTGTTAGGATCAGGTTTTCACTTTACAACAAATAGTTGACAAATCATGGGAATATAGCAAAGATCTGTATTTAAGTTTTGTAGATCTGTAAAAGGCATATGACAAAGTACCAAGAGAGAAGCTATTCAAAATGCTGCAATTGTATGGTGTCAATGGGGCATTATATCAAACAGTACTTAGTCTTTATTTGAGTTGTAAGTCAGCAGTTAGAATTGAAGGAAGTACAGGAAGGTGGTTAAATGTTAAATCTGGTCAGACAAGGACATACATTATCCCCTCTGTTATTCATTATCTTTATGGATCACATTATGAAGGAAAGTGGTATTAAACCTAATATCAAAATTGGAGATGTTAATGTCAGCTCTTTGCTTTATGCGGATGTTGTTATACTTCTAAATAAATCTGTTACAAGTCTGCAAGATTCCCTGACTAAATTGAATAACTGTTGTAATAGATGTTGAAAGTTTATTTTTCACTAGGTTAGACTATAATAAATTTAGTTTAATCCTTTATCCCAGTGAGAGCAAACAAAGTTTGCGCCTGAAAATATCTTCAGGACTGAATATAGTGTTGTACTATCTTACCTGGGTAAGATACTCGTAGCAAAGGTGGAGCAAGCTACCAACACTCCTATCCCATTATCTCCCATAATGCAAAACACATCTCCTTGTGGATATGTATACTGTTATGCGTTAAAGGATTGGCCACTACCCAGACTAGTTTCGACCTGTCTCTTCAGTGGGAGCCAGGCCCAGAGTTGGAGATACCAGGCAGAAGCTTGCTCTCACTGGGATAAAGGATTAAACTAAATTTATTATAGTCTAACCTAGTGAAAAATAAACTTTCAACATCTTTCTCTAAATTATTATTATTATTATTATTATTATTATTATTATTATTATTATTAAACAAGACCTCATGGAGTCAAAGACTCATCTAGGAGGTCCTTTTATCTCACACACATCTCATCATACCGGGTCTTAAACACATTCAAACTCCTTGCAGACACCACACTCTCAGGCAAGGCATTCCAATCATTCACAACTCTGCACGAAAAAAACCTGCCTCTCACTCCCCTACTCACACCCTCTTTATACAGTTTCCAGGTATGACCTCTGGTTCTCCCCTGATCTCCCACTATTCGCTGTAGAACTTCTCCACCATTGATCCTATAGCAACCCCTTACCAACTTGTAGGTCTCTATCATATCTCCCCTCTTCCTTCTCTCCACTAGTCTCTGCAAATTACATCTTTTCAATCTTTCCTCATACTCGACATTCCAGAGGTCAGAAACTACCTTAGTCAGTCGCCTTTGGACCCTTTCCAACATCTCTTCATCCTTCTGAAAACCAGGTGACCAAATCTGGGCACAATAGTCCATGTGTGGCCTAATCAAAGCCTTATACAATGGAACAAGAATCTCCCTACTTCTACACGTCAGTGTCCTTCTCATCATTCCCAGAAGTCTTTGTGTTGTCTTCACAATTTTGGCGATGTGACCCCTAAATTTTAGATCCTTATCCACTATCACTCCCAGAGTAATTTAATAAAAAAAAAAAAAGGTGACAAACCTTTTGGCAACTTCTATAGGTAAAGATGACCTTGCTACTGCTTCTGCCTGGTATCTCCAACTCTGGGCCTGGTTCCCCCTCAATAAAGGTCGAAACTAGTCTGAGTAGTGGCCAATCTCTTAATGCATAACAGTATACATATCCACAAGGAGATGTGTTTTGCATTATGGGAGATACTGGGATAGGCGTGTTGGTAGCTTGCTCCACATTTGCTACGAGTCGCCTTGGTGTCGTACTACTTACCCAGGTAAGATAGTACAACACTATATTCAGTCCTGAAGATATTTTCAGGTGCAAATTTTGTTTGCTCTCACTGGGATAAAGGATTAAACTAAATTTGTTATTGTTGTATGAATGTCAGCAATAAGAAGACAAAGACAATGAAAATAGGCAGAAGCATTGAAAATATCAACTGTGTGAATGGAGAACCTAGAGAACAAGTAAAACATTTCAGCTACTTTGGCACGATTTTTAGTGAAGATGGTAAATTAAAGATGGACATAGACAACAGAATCAACAAAGTTAGTATTGTAGGAAGTCAGTTGAATAAATTTATATGGAATAAGAGAGAAATTATTAAAAAACTAAATTAGCTGTATACAAGACAGTGTTCAAACTAATTTTATTTTATGGATCTGAGAGCTGGATTAGAAGTAAAACACTTGACCAAAGACTAGAGACACAGATATGAGAATCCTGAGAAATATTAGGGGTGTGAACAGATGGCATCAGTGTCAATATCATATTAAAAATGAGGGCATTAGTAAAGAACTTGACATTGTTAGCATCCAGGAATGTGTTAGCAGAGCTAAACTCAGGTGGTATGGTCACTTAAACAGAATGGGAGAGGAAAGATTAGCAAAACTAGTGTTCTCTGTTAAGTTGGCAGGAAAAAGACCCAGAAGAAGACCAAAATATAGGGGTTGATATGGTAAAAAGTGCCTTAGGAGATAAAAATATAAGATCTGATATTGTTGGAGTTTTGACAGGTAGCAGATTGATCTGGAGGAAAATTGTAGATAGGAAATTAGTATTAGATATAAATTTTTCATGTAGTACTATCGTATCCAATACATCCTGAGGATACATGTCAGGAATTTGATGCCGATGATGATTGTGACGGTCTAGCTATCTAGCCTATGTAGAGACTGTAAAGTGGTAGTTCTTGCTTAGATCCACATTTGTCATAGTCATCTTACATACAGTTTTCTATTGAGGGATGACGACATGCCCATGTGTGAATTTTATAGTTCTAGACTATCCATTGTTCACATTTTAATTGACTGTTTACTAAGAAATAACTGTATTATTCATAATTCACACATAAGTTACACATAGACACAGTTGAAAAATTATTTATTTAAGATAAGATTGATTATTACAAATATTTTGATTCACATATCATGGATCATCATCAGTATAATATAGTTGAAAATTAAACATTTAAGTAACATTGAAGCCATATGGAGAATGGAATTTCTCCTTATATGCAGTTGCGAGTCAGCCAAGTAAAAACCTATACATTTGTGATCAAATGAAGTGTGTGTGCATGTGTGTGATTAAAAAAATTAAGCATGTGTGCATGTAATAAAAACTTATATAATTAAACAGTATAGTTTTTAATAATAATTTCCTAGATTTTTTGGCATGGAGAGTCCATCATTAAGGTTTGAGATTTGGGCAGTGCATGACCATGAGATTTGGGCAGTGCAGAGGTACTCGGAACTTTCTTTAAAAAGAGACACTCGTCTTTGGGAACATTTACATAGTAATTTGGCATCATTCCAAAGGCTCTTGTGGCCATTATTATTAATCCCATGATCTGCTAGACGACCCAATTTGTTCTGTTTCTCAGAGGCAATGTTTCTATACACTTTTCTGAACATCAAAAAGTCCTTCCACCACTAAACCCTTAATCAGGCACTGTTTTTTTTCATGTTATCACCAATTTGTTCACTTTCACTCATTTCCACCACTGTACTTGCATCGACAATCTCATCAACATTCACATTGTCACTACTTTTATTCATTACTCCCTTGTCATGCTTCTTACTTTTATCACCTTTTGGCAAAAACTTTAGAAACACTTCATACTCTCTCACTATTCTTGCTTTCCTTCCATGGGTCTTTACCATGGAAGGAAAAGTACACTTTAGTACACATGAACTGCAGTATCTCATTATGTTCATAACTACCTTTATACCTTATTTGATTATCCCATTCAAATTTGTTACTCAAGTGACTGCATTCAGCATTTTTTGATATGCTAATTTCTGATAGTTCCATGTGTTCTATATCAGTCTTTCCCAAAGTGTTTGTCTACAGCCTGGTACTGGTCTACCAAAGATATAAAAATTGGAATATAGTATACAATCTGTAGATAAAAAACTAAATAAATAAAAACAGAACAAAACATGAAATGACAGAAATGTTCAACTGTTTTTTTATTCAACTTTACACATATACATATCCTGAAAATATGCACTTAGTTTGGGCCACCTCTTGCCCAAACAGTATGCCTAGCCATGTGACTGAATCACTGCTGTTGATTCTTTAATCAATCAAGAAAAAAGTTTTCTTCTAAATAGAACATATTGGCAATGCATATCTCAGAAGAAAAGTCTGAGCTAGCTCACCATACTTCCAATGCACATCACACCGTTGATGGACTGAAAGCATGATGGACAGCCATCATGCTATGTTTAGAAGAAAAGAAAACTTTTTTCTCAATATATTAAAGAATCTACATTTGTGATTCATTCACATAGTTTCCTTATCAGATCTCAAAGATTAATCCAAAATGATGTCCAGAAATCACTAATAAGATCTCCTTGTACAACAGAATTTAACTTCTCCAACATTTCCCTACAAACTCTATGAAGAGACAGTTTACACATACTCTATGCTACTATAGTTGTATTTCATTTGTGTTCAATTTCTCTTCTAATGACTTATGTTTTAATATCAGCTGCTTTCTTCATTTCTTCCATTAAAAAGTCCTGAAGAAACCACCCGGTTATAGGAAGTGTTTATAAAACTAGTTGGTTTTATTTTTCTAGTGCATAGTATTAATGACTAAGAATTTCTTTAGTATCAATATGACATGTGTTATGTATTAAATTAATTCAGGATGTTCATTTGGAATTAATGAATTAGACCACCCTACATGAAAATCTTTACTATGAATGTAAGATGTAATGTTAACCAAGTTCTTTCCAATAAATTCTCTTATAATTGTTTTTTTTTGCTAGGTTCCAATGTTGCTAGTGCCTTTCGCATACAACGAATTCATCAGTCTACTGGGCCTCTTGTAAATTCAGAATTTTATGCTGGGTGGCTTGATCACTGGGGAGAGCCTCATGCTAATATTAGCATTGATAGTGTTTGTAAAACTTTGAACCAGATCCTAGCTCTTAATGCATCAGTAAACATGTAAGTCTCATTTATACTAAATGTTTATATAAATCAACATTATAATCATGCTATAATAAATTTAGTTTAATCGTTTATCCAAGTGTGAGCAAACAAAGTTTGCGCCTGAAAATATCTTCAGGACTGGGGTAAGGTAGTACAACACCGGGAAACTCGTAGCAAAAGTGGACCAAGCTAACATCACTCCTATCTCAGTATCTCCCATAATGCAAAACACATCTCCTTCTGGATATGTATAATGTTATGCATTAAGGGAAGGGCCGCTACCCAGACTAATTTCGACTTTTATTGAGATCTCTTCAGTGGGAGCAGGCCCAGAAGTGGAGATACCAGGCAGAAGCAATGGTGAGGTCATCTTTACCTATAAGAGTTGCCAAATAGTGTGCCACTTTTTTATTACATTACTCTGGATTTAGAGAAAGATGTCGAAAGTTTATTTTTCACTTGGTTAGACACTTGGTTTCATCATCTTTCTCTAAATCCAGAGTAATTTAATAAAAAGGTGGCACACCGTTTGGCAACTCCTATAGGTAAAGATGACCTCGCCATTGCTTCTGCTTGGTATCTCCACTTCTGGGCCTGGCTCCCACTGAAGAGACCTCAATAAAGGTCAAAACTAGTCTGGGTAGTGGCCCTTCCCTTAATGCATAACATTACACATATCCGCAAGGAGATGTGTTTTGCATTAAGGGAGATACTGAGATAGGAGTGATGTTAGCTTGGTCCACCTTTGCTATGAGTTGCTGGTGTTGTGCTACCTTAACCCAGTCCTGAAGGTTTTTTCAGGTGCAAACTTTGTTTGCTCACACTTGGATAAAGGATTAAACTAAATTTATTATAGTCTAACCAAGTGAAAAATAAACTTTCAATAATAATCATGCAGATAAACTAATTTATGAGACATGAAGCTCTATGTATCATTTGAGGGTTCTGTTTTGAAACGTTTTCATTTTAAGACTTTGGATAAAAGATTTGGTGTAATCCACCAAATAAATGGATTACATTTGCATGGCACCATGTTAAGTTTGTGTGAAATCTTGATTCCTGACGTGTATGGAGTTTCATGTTCCTGCAAGTTGCCCTGCTATGAACAGTATGAAGATCAGTCAGCTTCTGCATAGAAGAACATAAAAAATACATCTCCAGTCATCTAGCAGACCATGCTTTAGATAGTACACACAGAATCAAATGTTGTATATTGTTTAAGGCAATTGACAATGTATTTGTTAATAAATAAACTCATTTTTCTCCAAAGTCAAATCGACATCATCAGAGATTAATTAAGGGATAGAACCAAATGGGAAAAAAACATCACAGCAGGTTTAGAAGTGAAAGATTTTTTAAAATCTGCAGCTATCTTCAAAAACCAGCCTAATCTTAATAAATATGGATGCATAAAACTACCCAAAATATGGGAAACATTAATGTTCTCTGATATCAGATTACCTCTGATGCCTCCAGCAAGCATTCACGGAAGGCACCCCACCTAGTTAGATAAACTAATCTTTTGTCCTTGAGTTTCACTTAGTTTTCTGTTGCATTTCTGTGTTGTTACATGTTCAGATTGTACTGCTTGGTTGGGATGAAATATTAGAACAATTAAACACGTTTTTAATCTTTTCTCAGAGCTGTTTTATTCCATTAAGCCTCCATTGTGTCAGATTTGTATGGATTTAATTGTCAAGGATTAAGTATTGATTCAGAGAAATGATATTTGTTAGAACAAAAACATAAGAAGTTCACAAACATTGTTTAGGTCAAAGGCTAATAGCAAGTGATGAAAAATGTGAGATTATATTCAAGAATTAGAGAAAGAAAGTGGGGAAGTTCATTGCTAGAACAATTTATAGTACTAGTTTAGCAAGACCATATCAGTTTGGGCATTAGCGAGGCACAGACAGAGAATATGAACTCAGAGAGAACAGATAGTTTATCATTTTTTTTCTATAATCAACACATATGCAAAATGTCACATGACTTACAATAGTGCCATGTGTTGGTAAGTCATTAAGGAAAAATGGTTAGAACTAGAGCATCCATTGGATAACTAACACTAGTTCTTATATGGTTAAAAGTGGCAGTTCCAACATAAAAATGTGCACAAATTCACATGGAAAAAACAGGCAAGAAATAAGAAAAGTCTCATTGATTATGTTATTGTTGATAGCGATGTTTTCTCCCTGGTACAGGACACCAGAGTGTATAGAGGATTTGAAATTGGAAGTGATCAGTATTTAGTCTCGAGCAGGATAAAATTGAATTTCATATTGAAAAGAATAACATGTAAGAAAGTTTTAAAGCGAATAAAAGTTGAGCAGCTCTCAGATGTGAACTGTAGACTAAAATACACAAAGATTATTGAAGAAAAAATGAAAGAGTTTGAGAACAGGAACCAAAACTTAGAGATTCAGTGGCAAGCCTTGAAGAAAAAAAAAACCTTGATTGATTCAGCCAGAGAGGCATGTGGTGAGGCTGTCTGCAAGGATAGAAAAATCAGAACTCCGTGGTGGACACAGGAAGTTAAAGAGACAGTGAAGGAAAAGAAGAAAGCATATCAAAAGTTTCTGGCAAATAAGTCAGCTGGTGCTCTTAGAGAATACAGAGACAAATGTAATAAAGCTAAACACTGTGTAAAACTAGCTAAACAAAAGTCATGGGAGGACTTTGGAAAGAACATAGAAAATAAATATCAAGAAGGTGGTAAGATATTCTGGAGGTTGTTGAAGAAGCTCAGAAATGGGGGAAAGAGTGCTGTAAAAGGAATTAGAGATGATAAAGGTGACATGAAAACAGGAGAAAAAGATATCCTTGAAGTATGGAGTAATTACTTCGTGAAATTGCTAAATGAAGCAAGCAGTGATAGCACAGTGGTAAAAAACATTCAACAAGCATACAATCAGGAATATATATCCATCCTTGAAGTAGAAAAAGCCATCAAAGGCTTAAAATGGGGAAAGGCAGCAGGAGTAGATGATATTCGACCAGAAATGCTGAAGTATGGTGGTATAAAAGTCTTGCAGTGGCTGCACTGCATAGTTCAGAATCCCTGGACAGAGCTCTACTCCAATCATCGGGAATTCATCCTTAGGGGGACGAATATTCCCTACTGAATGTGCCTATCAAGATATATGCAAGTATACTTGAGAAACGGTTGAGAACAATTTTGGAAGAAAAACTTGGTGAAGAAAAAGCTGGATTCAGGCCAAATAGAGGCTGTCAGGATCAGATCTTCACTTTATAACAAATAGTTGAGAAATCATGGGAATATAACAAAGATCTCTATTTACGTTTTGTAGATCTGGAAAAGGCATATGACAAGGTATCAAGAGAGAAGATATTCAGTACACTATAGTTATATGGTGTCAATGAAGCATTATATCAAACAATACTTAGTCTTTATTCGAGTTGTACATCAGCAGTTAGAACTAAAGGAAGTACAGGAAGATGGTTTAATGTTAAACCTGGTGTGAGACAAGGATGTACATTATCCCCTCTGTTATTCATTATCTATATGGATCACATTATGAAGGAAAGTGGTATTAACCATGATATCAAAATTGGAAATGTTAATGTCTACCTCTTGCTTTAAGAGGACGATGTTATACTTATCAATAAATCCGCTGCAAGTCTGCAAGATTCCCTGATTAAATTGAATAACTGTTGTAATAGATATGGTATAAAGGTCAGCTATAAAAGACAAAGACAATGAAAATAGGCAGAATCATTGAAAATGTCAACTGCATTGTGAACGGAGAACCTGTGGAACAAGTAAAACATTTCACCTACTTAATCACAATTTTTAGTGAAGATGGTAAATTAAATATGGAAATAGACAACAGAATCAATAAAGCTGGTATGGTAGAAAGTCAATTGAATGAATTCATATGAAATAAGAGAGAAATTACTCAGAACACTAAATTAGCTGTATACAAGACAGTGATCAAACTAGTTTTAACTTATGGATCTGAGAGCTGGGTTAGAAGTAAAACACTTGACCAAAGACTAGAGACTGCAGATATGAGAATCCTGAAAAAGATTAGAGGCATGAACAGATGGCATCAATGGCAATATCATATTTAAAACGAGGATATTAGGAAAGAACTTGACATTGTCAGCATCCAGGAATGTGCTAGCAGAGCTAATCTCAGGTGGTATGGTCATTTAAACAGAATGAGCGAGGAAGATTAGCAAAACAAGTGTTCTCTGCAAGATTGGCAGGAAAATGACCCAGAGGAAGACCAAGATATAGGTGGATTGATACGGTACAAAGTGCCTTAGATGACAGAAATATAAGATCTGATAATATTCCTATCTACAATTTTCCTCCAGACTGATCTGGAGGAAAATTGTAGATAGGAAGTTAGTAATGATGTAAATTTTTCATGTAGTACTATCATATCCTGTACACCCCTTGAGGGTACAAGGCAGAAATTTGATGATGATGATGATGATTATCCCAAGACCTCGTGGAGTTAAAGACTCATCTGAGAGGTCCTTTTATCACACACACAGCTCATCATACACCATCTTAAACATACTCAAACTCCTTGCAGACATCACACTCTCAGGCAAGGCATTCCAATCAATTACAACTTTGCACAAAAAAAAACTTGCTTCTCACTCCCCTACTCATACCCTCTTTATACAATTTCCAGGGATGACCTCTGGTTCTCTCCCGATCTCCTAATATTTTCTGTGGAACTTCTCTAGCATTGATCCAAAACAACCCCCTTACCAACTTTGAGATCTCTATCATATCTTCCCTCTTCCTCCTGTCCACCAGACTGCAAATTACTTCTTCTCAATCTTTCCTCATATTCGACATTCCAGAGGTCAGAAAGTACCTTAGTCAATCGCCTTTGGATCCTTTCCAACATCTCTTCATTCTTCTGAAAACTCGGTGACCAAATCTGGGCACAATAGTCCATGTGTGGCCTAATCAAAGCCTTATAATATGGAACAAGAATCTCCCTACTTCTACTTCAGTATCCTCCACATCATTCCCAGAAGCCTTTGTTTTGTCTTCACAATTTTGGCTATGTGTCCCCTAAATTTCAGATCCTTATCCACTATCCAACAGCCCTTTCCAACATCTCTTCATCCTTCTGAAAACCAGGTGACCCCCAGAACTCTTATTTCCTCCACCTCTAACAATATATCCTCACCAAGCATAAATTCTGCATCCCATCTTTGTTTTCCAAATTTTAAAACCTTACATTTTGCAAAATTGAACTCGCATCCCCATTTCCGTGCCCAATCACTCAATCTATTCAAGTCCTCTTATAAGGCCACATCTTATCTACTCTTCGTGGTTTGTCCCAACTTTGTATCATCTGCAAATAACTGAATATCTCCATCCAAATCTTCACCAATATCATTAATATACAAGTTAAACAGTAATTGCCCTAAAACAAGTCCCTGAGGCACTCCACTAGTGATTTTCCTTTTCCTGAATATCGCTCCCCCATACACTACTTGTTGATACCTATCGGATAGCCAGTCTCCAATCCAATCCCATCTGCTCTAGTTTGACTGTCAACTTATCATGAGGTACTCTATCAAAAGCCTTTGCAAAATCCAAGTATATTACTGTGTATCCTTCTCCTCTGTCCAACAAAGCAGTCACTTTATTGTAATAATTAAGTAGTTTACTGAAACATATCCTCCCTTTAGCAAATCCATGCTCTCCATCAAAGATAATACCATTGTTGTCAACCCAACTCTGGATCCTAGTTCTCACAAGCTTCTCCAACAACTTAACCACAACACCTAACACACAGATAGGCCTATAGTTTGATGCTTGAGTTCGATCACCTCCTTTATGAAGTGGAATAGTCTTGCCCTCCTTCCACTCCTTAGGAACTTGACTGAGTGCAAGACTCGTATTAAAAAAATATGTCAAGGCAGGTGTCAACTCCCCGGCACATTCCTTCAGAATACATGGTGATGTATTATCAAGTCCCACAGCCTTATTAACATCTAGTTTACTCAACTCCCCATACACCTCTTGCTCACTTACAGTCAGTCTCTTCTCCCCATCATCAACTGCTCTCAATCTCCCCATGAAGCTTGGGAACTTTGTCAACTTTTACTTTATCACTTCTGAACTTCCTGAGCTTCATCAATATCTTGCAGTCCATTACAATCAATGTGATACAAAGTATATAATCTTATAGTTCTGAAGTACATAACCATACATTTTACAATAATAAATTGACATCCAGCAGCAACCACTCCCAAGATTTTTTATCCAGAATGCCAATTTAATTAAATTATTTTGCAGGATTACTACATCACTTTTATCAACTATTGCCTTCCCCAAGATTTGCATTATCAGTAAACAGTTGAATACCCCCCACCTAAATTATTCCCTATATCATTAATATACAGATTAAAGAGTAGTGGCTCTAGTACAGAGCCTCAAGGCATTAGTTATCCTGATTCTTCCAAATTCATGCTACCAGCTTCATATCCATTCCCATCTCCTCCAACTTTTGTAATAGTTTTCCATGCAGTATTTTGTCAAATGCCTTTATTAAGTCCAGTAGTATCATGGTGTAGCCATTTCATTTATCCAGTCGCTCTCACTTTATTATAATATGTGAATAAATTACTAACACAGGACCTCCCTTTTACAAAGGCCATCCTACTCACTATAGAGTATCGCATCCCCATCCACGCACTGTTGGATTTTATCTTTAAGCAACTTTTCCACTAATTTAACAACCACTTCTGATATATTAATTGGCCTGTAGTTTGCTAATTCTGTCTTGGAGTCACCTTTATATAATGGAACTATCTTACCCTCTTTCTGCTATCCTGCTAGAGCTTAGATTGAACAACTTCATCAGAGACAATGCCATTTCTCTTGTACCATTCACATAGTATCCAGTCCAACTTGTGTATTCCCATTGATTTTTTTCCCCCTCCAGTTCATCTGTCTCAATTATCACATCAGCAGATGCAAAATATCTGTCTAGATATTATATCTTTGTTAAGTGATCACTCAGTAACTCAACTATTTATTCTGCTTCTGTCACCTTCCTACCACTGACATTGATTAAAGTTGTTCTTCATAGTCAGTTCTTCATATTACTCATTACACAGCAAAAAACTCTTCTGGATTTACATTGACATGCTCTAATTTTTTTCTCATAATCTGGTTTATCCTTTTTACTATACTAGTCACTCTTTTTGTGGCACTTTGTACTGCTCAGGAGTAGTCTTATCACCACTTTTTTCTTTATATTCCATCCAGAATGTTTTTTTTTTTTTTTTTTTCCTTCTGCCTATTCATCCACTTAACCTTCACTTCATTTGTGATCCTGACCACTAAGTCATGTACTACTGACATTCTTTCCTTGTAGCTTCTCAAGTCGTGGCACTGCTCCAAGATGCCTCCTAAGTCTGTTATAATTACCAACATCATAAACCCTTTCTTGACAGAGAATTTCAGATTTTAGCAACTTACCAAAGGAAGATTTTCATTTTCTCCAATCAGAGGTGAGAGGGTGTTAAACAGGTTGATATTAGTAAAACACCAATATCTTTTTTGACTGAGGCTGACACTGTAACTGATACAGAAATACTGAGGGGAATAGTATGATCAGAAAACCAGGAAGGATATATGGGGAGGAGGAGGGGGAGGAAGGTAAATTATATTCTTGTTTTCATTAGTATTTTACTTAAATATAAACAAAGTATTTGGGTATTTATCTCATAGGCACTGCTACAGATGTATACCATATTAGAAATAAGAAAAATTAATTGCTTAGTAAAGTCAGTTTGTTAAAAAAATTGTTGCTGTTTGTGAAGCACCACAGTTGGTTACTAAGGTTGACATTGTAATGGGTACAAAAATATTGAGGGGTAGTGTTCAGAGAAAAAGGATAAATGGATAAATGGAAGCTGTATAAGGAGGGTTGAGAGCAGGGTAATAAGTAACAGGTTCATTGAATGGAGAGTGGTGTGAGCAGAATGCATTGCCTGACATTGTGGTGAATGCAGATACATTGAATGAGTTTAGAGCATGGTTTGATGGGTTTTGTGTGTAACAGTTTTTTGCCTCTCATGATGAGTCTTTTAACTTCATGGAGATCTAGTGTTAATAATAGCAATAATAATAATAATTAGTTACTTTAATTCCCAGTTAAAGTGCTATCTACAACTGGCTGTAATATGTGGTATTGTAATAATATGATGATATATCATATTGCTACTTGTATATAGGAAAATGTGAATTCTGCAGTTGAGTTACTTCTTAATATATCCATGGGTTTAGGTTCCACTGATGAGACTGCAATAAAGTTGATTACTCCTTTGCATTCTACATCTGCAGGGAGATTGTGGTAGGCAAAAGACTGCAGTTCATCATCAAAGAAGCCTAAGGAAATACAATTACCCATCCCCTGGGTCGGGGGTGTTCAATCCGTCGACCGGTCGATCGTGGAGCGATTTTTGGTCGATCTCTTTTGTATTCCTCCTTACGTACAAATTTAATTAAAACTGAAAACATAATATTTTATTTATCATTATTTTGTATTATTTTTAATTCGCTTTAAGTGTATTGCTATTGTTTATTTATTTTTCATTAAAATTGTCAAATCAGTAATTTTCTTATAAGTCCGGGTAAATGAATTAATTTGGATCAGTGGAAGTCAAACAGCGAGCCGAGTGAATACGATTATAAGCAAAGTGTCAAAACTCGATTGTAGCTTAAATATTAAATATTCCAAAGCACATTGCATTGATTTTTTACTTAAGTTAAGTCCCATGTGAATATTGTAAAAATATAAACTTTGTTTGTCTCGGTATAGTTTGTATTAGATGTTTTTGTAAATAGCTCTTTTGAAGCTAACTGTATATACTGCTTTAATAAGAATATGTTAGAGGATTAAAAACAAAGGCAATGTTTTTGTTGCCGAAGCTGTACAGGGCTTCATGTACATCAGAAAGATTGTTATTGAAACTTGTATTATGGGAAAGGCTTGCAGGCTCTAAGTGTAAACATCTCCAAAGTCAGTCAGAAAGAGTTCAAACAACTTTCTGATGGCCGGCAACTTACCATCAAAAGAAAACAGAGGAGAATCAAAGGCATGCCGAACTTGAAACTTAAGATGAAAGACTCATACCGATTATTTGGGGATTGCCAAACTTCATGCGAGGTCTCAGAGGGGAGTCTAATAAAAAGGGACTGAAGCAAGCAGAAGAGGTCCCGGTTCCAGAATTGCTGTCAGAGAGGACGCCACCCAGTCAAGAGTTGCCATCAGAGAGACTGCCCGGATCAACGTTGCTTAAGAGAGGAGTTTCCCACTTCCAGAAAGAAGCTTTTCAGTTCAAGACATCGCTAGAGAGAGACTACTTCTAGAGTGCAGACAAGGTTTCAAATTGCCGAAAGGAAGAGTTCCAATTGCCGGAGAAAAGTTTCCAGGCCAGGTTAATGTCAGACATTCACCAGTGTGTTACATTTTCATTACAATTTGATGAGTCAAACGACTTCACTGATATTGCTCAGTTAATGGTATTTATTTGCATGGTATTTCAAGATTACTCAAGTAAAGAAGAACTTTTGGAAATTATACCATTATTGGGAAGGACTAGGGGAGAAGACATTTTTTCTGCATTTGATGAATTTGTGAAACAACACAAACTTCTGCTTTTTAAACTTGTGTCTATTACTACTGATGGTGCTCCTGCAATGATAGGTAATAAATCAGGCTTAATTTCATTATGTAAAAACTATGACAAATATCCCGATTTTTTAACGTACCACTGTATTATTCACCAACAAGTACTGTGTAGTAAAAGATTAAACACAAAAGATGTTTTGGATATTACATTTAAAATTGTAAATTCTGTTCGAGGAAGCTCTGCAATTGCAGTTATTTAAATTACAGGCAGATGATGATAGGGAACTTCTGTTGTACAATAATGTTTGCTGGCTCAGCAGAAGTCAATTTTTAGAAAGATTTCTTGTATTAATTAACAATATAAAAAATTTTCTTGATGAAAAAGGAGATATTTATCCACAATTGAGTGATAAAAGATGTTTGTTACACTTATCATTTTTAGTAGATTTCTGTACGAAATTAAGCAATTTAAATTTAGAGTTACAAGGTAGAGATAAAAATTTAATTGACATGTTAAGTTCAATAAAAAGTTTCCAACAATACTTACTTTTATTAAAGAAAAATATAAATGACCGTGAATTTAGACATCTCCCATATTTATTAAATTTTTTGAACAAAATCAAGAAATGCTTCGCTATGATTTAAAAGAATTTATTCGTGAAATAGAATTAGTTGAGGAAGAAATAAATTCAAGATATAAAGATTTTAATAAAACTGAAATGATTGTATCTTTTATCAATAATCCATTTCAAGAAAACTTGAACATCACAGAAATTTCAAATAAAATTAGTGAGCTGTTTGATATAAACCAAGCTGAAGTAGAACTTGAGATAATAAACGTTCAGAATAGTTTACATTTAAAATCAATAAACAATGAAGTCATTTGGAAATATGCACATGAAAATTAACTGATATTGCACGAAAAATTCTGTCGTGTTTCGGATCGACATACTTGTCAGAATCCGCTTTTTCAAATATGACTGTCATAAAAAATCAATTAAGAAACCAAATTACAAATGATCATTTGGATGATTGTCCGTGATTGGCCACTTCTTCATATCAACTTGACTATGAAAATATTGTGAGGTCCAAACAATGCCAAATTTCACATTAACTTTTTTTTTTTTTTTTTAATCAACCAGCATTTCCTGTAACTCATGAGTTTGTAATCAATCTGTTGTTTTTTCTACTTTGGTTTTCCAAAATACAGAAATAAATATTTTATTCCAATATATTTGTTTTTTTTTTTGTTGTATTAAAATAATTAAAAGTGATAAATAAATTTTTAAATACACAAATAAAGTTTTTAGTTGTGTTTTTTTTTTTTTTTAGTTGTTTATTTTTAATTGTTTGTTTGTGCGTAATCAGACATCAGGTTGGGGGAATGTGATCGATATAAGAGAGTAGATTGCCGAATAACTTATATATAAGAGAGTAGATTGCCGAATAACTTATATATAAGAGAGTAGATTGCCGAATAACTTATATATAAGAGAGTAGATTGCTGAATAACTTTTTATAGAAAAGTACCTCACATAGTAAAAAAGGTTGAACAGCACTGCCCTAGGTGATGTATTCCTATTGGATCCATTCAGAATCCAAAACAAGGTTTCAAACAGCCTGCCTTCTAAATACATTGGTTTCAGAAGTATTCTATACAGGGGATATTGATTCATCCATGAGAGAAAGTAAAGTATTAGTGTCTGCAGATAATGCATTCTGTAACTTATGGAATATTCCTTCCGTATTCATCTTTTTGGTATTTGGAAAAATTCAGCAAAGTCAGTGAACTAAACTGCCAATTGAAATCCTAAAAGATGAAACTAAAAATCAATGAAAAATTGAATCATAAAGGTATCCCATTTGGAATGACCTTAGAAAGAACCTCTCATCATGTTTGGAATTCCCTTTTCTATCTGTCCAGTGTTACTGATTCAAAACTTATACATAAAGGTATTGAAATCCTCGAAGGCTGAAAAACCTGAACACTTTCCTTTTTTCTTACAAAGCTACTTAAAACCATAATCTTTCCTGTTCAGCTATATGTAATTAACATTACAGATATCATTAAAGCCTAAGAAAAACAATTGTACAATAAACCCCTGCAATTTTTTTGGTCTAGCTGATACTAAGAATTTAAAAACATTCCGATTATCAAAGAATTATGGCAGTTTTGGGTCTTCTTTATTAAAATTTGCCATTTAAACTATATACCTTTAGGCTGTATTGCATAAAAAACAATCTATAAAATATTACAAATCTGTTGCAGATATGCAGATCTTCTATGGCACTATTCATTCTACATCCCATTATTTGAAATACATGGCTTCAGTGGCCATGTTTTCCAATTTGTTCCCAAATACTATAACAGTCTGCCTAACCCTGTAAACTTGAGACTGTTCTATTATTTTTGGAATGACAAATTCTATCCAATTACAGCAAAATCTAGTATACAGAAATATTCATCTTTTTCTACCATGAACTTTCATAGTTGGGCACTAACAACACTATTTCCACTTAATTGGAAGCGATGTGGGATCATGCTTAGAAAATTTTGTAATTTTCTAAATTAAATGAAGGTACTATGACATTAGATATCTTATTTATGACATCTGTTATTGATTATCATCATCATCATCAAATTCCTAAAATGTCATCTCAGCAGATGAACAGGATAATTATGATAGTACTATATGAAATAGTCACATCATTACTAACTTCTGATCAACAATTTTTCTATGGATTAACCTGTTATCTGTCAACATTCCAATATTATCAAATCTTATATTTCTGTCTTCTAAGGCCTTTTTGCTGTATTAATCCGCCTACATCTTGGTCTTTTTCTGTGATCCTGATAAAGAATACTTATTTAGCTAATATTTTCTCTCCCATTCTGTTTAAGTAGCCATACCACCTCAGATTAGCTCTGCTAACATGTTCCTGAATTCTAACAATGGCAAGTTCTTTCCTAATATTCCCATTTTTAATATGATACTACCATTGAGGCCATCTGTTCAGTAGTCCTAATCTTTCTCAGGACTTTCATATCTGTGGTCTCTAGTCTTTGATCAAAAGTTTTATTTCTAACTCAGCTCTCAGATCCATAATTTAAAATTGGTTTGAACACTATACAGCTAGTTTAGTGGTTTTTTTTTTCAAATCTCTCTCTCTTATTCCATATAAATTTATTGAGTTGACTTCCTAGCATACAGGCTTTGCTAATTCTTCTGTTTATTTCCAAATTTAATTTGCCGTCTCACTAAAAAGTGTGCCTAAATAGCTGAAATGATTTAATCATGCTGTAGGTTCACCGTTGAAGATACAGTTCATGTTTTCAGTGTTTCTGCCTATTTTCATTATCTTTGTCTTGTAATTGCTGATTTTCATACCAAATTTATTACAACAGTTATTCAATTTAGTCAGGGAATCTGACAGACTTGTACTGTATTTATTTAAGAGTATAACATCATCTGCATGAAGTAAAGAGCTAAGATTAAAATAACCAATTTTGATATCAGATTTATCATCATCATCATCATCATCATCAAATTCCTGCCATGTATCCTCAAGGGGTGTACAGGATATGATAGTACAACATGAAAAAAATTATATTATTACTAACTTCCTATCTATAATTTTCCTCCAAATCAGTCTGTTGCTTGTTAAGACTCCAACGTTATCAGATCTTATATTTCTGTCGTCTAAGGCACTTTGTACCGTATCAATCCATCTATATCTTGGTCTTCCTCTGGGTCGTTTTGCTGCCAACCTGGCAGAGAACACTTGTTTTGCTAATCTTTCTTCGCCCAGTCTGTTAAAGTGACTATACCACCTGAGATTAGCTCTGCTAACACATTCCTGGATGTTGACAATGTCAAGTTCTTTCCTAATATTCTCATTTTTAATATGATATTGCCATTGATGCCACTTGTTCATGCCTATAATCTTTCTCAGGACTCTCATATCTGCAGTCTCTAGTCTTTGGTCAAGTGTTTTACTTCTGATCCAGCTCTCAGATCCATAAGTTAAAACTGGTTTGAACACTGTCTTGTATACAGCTAATTTAGTGTTCCAACTAATTTCTCTCTCTTATTCCATATGAATTTATTCAATTGACTTCCTACCATACTTTGCTGAATCTGTTGTCTATTTAATTTACCATCTTCACTAAAAATCGTGCCTAAGTAGCTGAAATGTTTCACTTGTTCCACAGGTTCTCCATTCACAACACAGTTGATATTTTCAGTGATTCTGCCTATTTTCATTGTCTTTGTCTTTTCATTGCTGACCTTCATACCATATCTATTACAACAGCTATTCAATTTAGTCAGAGAATCTTGCAGACTTGTAGCGGATTTATTTAGAAGTATAACATCATCCGCATAAAGCAAAGAGCTGACGTTAACATCTCTAATTCTGATATCATGTTTAATACCACTTTCCTTCATAATGTGATCCATATAGATAATGAATAACAGAGGGGATAATGTTCATCCCTGTCTCACACCAGATTTAACATTAAACCATCTTCCTGTACTTCCTCCAATTCTAACTGCCGACTTACAACCCAAATAAAGACTAAGTATTGCTTGACATAATGCCCCATTGACACC
Organism: Typopeltis vanoorti; assembly: GCF_054136105.1. NCBI lineage: Eukaryota > Metazoa > Arthropoda > Arachnida > Uropygi > Thelyphonidae > Typopeltis > Typopeltis vanoorti. The sequence goes on from NC_143560.1 coordinate 43,230,178, forward strand.
ATATAACTGTAGCGTATTCAACAGCTTCTCTCTTGGCACCTTGTCATATGCCTTTTCCAGATCGACAAAACTTAAATACAGATCTCTGTTATATTCCCATGCTTTCTCGACTATTTGTCATAAAGTGAAGATCTGATCCTGACAGCCTCTATTTGGCCCGAATCCAGCTTGTTCTTCACCAAGCTTTTTTTCCACAATTCTTCTCAACCGTTTCTCAGATATACTTGCATAGATCTTGCCAGGAACACTCAGTAGGGAAATACCTCTGTAATTCTCACATTCAGTTTTATTTCCCTTTTTATATATGGGTACTATGAGAGCTCTACTCCAATCATCGGGAATTCATCCCTCTGTCCAGGCTTTCTGAACTATGCAGTGCAGCCACTGTAAGACTCTTATGCCACCATACTTCAGCAGTTCTGATCAAATATCATCTACTCCTGCTGCCATTCCACATTTCAAGCCTTTGATAGCTTTTTCTATTTCAAGTATGGATATGTATTCCTGACTGCATGCCTGGTCAGTATTTTTTACCACTGTGCTGTCATCACTGCTTGTTTCATTTAGCAGTTTTTCAAAGTAATTGCTCCATAATTCAAGGATATCCTTTTCTCCCATTTTCATGTCACCTTTATCATCTCTAACTCCTTTTACAGCACTCTTTCCTCCATTCCTAAGCTTCTTCAACAACCTCCAGAATATTTTGCCACCTTCTTGATATTTATTTTCTATATTCTTGCCAAAGTCCTCCCATGACTTTTGTTTAGCTAATTTTACACAGTGTTTAGCATTCTTGCATTTGTCTCTGTATTCTCTAAGAGCACAAGCTGACTTATTTGCCAGGAACTTTTGGTATGCTTTCTTCTTTTCCTTCACTGCTCTTTAACTTCCTGTGTCCACCAGGGAGTTCTAATTTTTTTATCCTTGCAGACAACCTCACCACATGCCTCTCTGGCAGAATCAATGTTTTCTTCAGAGTTTGCCAATGAATCTCCAAGGTTTGATTCCTGTTCTCAAACTCTTTCATTTTTTCTTCAATAATCTTTGTGTATTTTAGTCTACAGTTCACATCTGAGAGCTGCTTAACTTTTATTCGCTTTAAAACTTTCTTAAATATTATTCTTTTCAATATGAAATTCAATTTTATCCTGCTCAACACTAAATAGTGATCACTTCCAATTTCAAATCCTCTGTACACTCTGGTGTCCTGCACCAGGGTGAAAACATCACTATCAACAATAACATAGTCAATGAGACTTTTCTTATTCCTGGCCTCTTCTCTCCATGTGAATTTGTGCACATTTTTTATGTTGGAACATGGTGTTAGTAATAACCAGTCCATGTCCTGAGCAGAAATCCAACAGATATTTGCCATTATTATTAGCTTTTCTCTTTTCTCCAAATTTTCCCAAAATATTTTTGTATGTCTCACAATCATTTCCTACTCAGCTATTTAGATCTCCAACAAGGACCAACTTTTCCTTTTTCATTGTGTCAGTTCCTTTTTCTAAAGCATCAGAAAATTCCTCCACTTTTACCTTAGTAAAACCTTCTGCAGGACCACAGGCACAAATAAGTCTCATTGTCCAGTTTTCCCATTCTCATATTTGCCCACATTACTCTACTTGAGACTGGCTGCCATTCAAGAAGATTAGCCTCGTAGTTTGTGTTGAATACTATGGCTACTCCTTCTTTTCCTTGATTGTCATTGCCTGAATATAACATTTTGTATTTATTGCTCAGAAAGATCTCACCAGTTTTTGTCTTTTTTGTTTCAGTCACCCCTATTATGTCGATCTGGTGCTTATCTAATTCCTCAGCTAGCTCCATTTCTTTGCCATTCAGGCTTCTTATGTTGATAGTACTGATCTTTAACTCTGGTGATGTTGAGTTGGAGTTTGTTTTCAGATTCGTTCCAGTAGCTGACTTTTTGTTGTTCACCCTGGTTCCCTAGTGAAAACAATGGGGGGCCTTGTTTAACCAGGTGACGCCCCAGCCGGCATGAAATTTTGTCATGTTGTACCATCATTTTTTATTTTGGTTTAACCAATAAGAATACAATTTGGTCGGTTAAATCCCAAATTGCCAGCCCATCCTCGTTCGTTCACTATCCAAGTAGATATCCAACAGGGTGCACTACGAGAAGGTGAGGATTGAACATTAGGTCAGAAGCCCTGTTCGGTTCTCCGTATTCCTTTAAAGGCTATGTGGAGGTCTCCTCTCAGTTATACAGCTTTGACCCTTAAGCACCCCATTTTTAATACATTTTTAATACAGATTTAATTAAGTTCATGTTAAAAACTATTGCTGAACTGTAAAGAACTGAGAAGTGTAAAGTTTGTTTTTTTAAAGGTCTGCACTTGCTTCTTTCAGCAATATTAAGAACTTATCATCTTTTACTTTAGTATACCAAAAATCTATAATAAAGCTATTTTTCTTACCTTAGATTTATTTTACATATTGTTTGTCTTACCTGTCCAAGGAGAACAATAAATTTAACTAGCATATGCATCTGCAGCATTCTAAGATGGGGTCTAATTCAGCATCTGTGAGTCTGTGTTAATAATTGAATGGAATATTTTTTTTATTTTCTTTTTCTGTTTTCTTTTTTTTAAGAGGATACAGTAGAATGGAAAACAGGGTCCAATAAACTAATCTGAAAGAGTTTCGTCATTAACCACTTTTGTCATTATCCTCATTAACCACTAACAGAAGATATAAATATATAAAAAAAGACTTCTCAGATTAGTTTTAGAGAAAGTTATTTATTTTAGAAATTGGACTGCTTTTGCTCTCCATACTGAGATGTGCTAGCACAGAATTGGAGATAAAACTTTATAACCGTTTCAAGAGAGAAAATTATTCTTTCTAACTTAATAACATTGCTCATGTGATATTTGCACATTTCAGATAGAGCTGGAATTACATGTAATGGAAAAAAGAAGGAAACAGTGTTCTGTTGACAGAAATAAGAACAGTTCCATCAAATGCAAAAATCATCTAGAAAAACAACAAAGTCAACAGAGTTCTATCCTAAGTTGCTCTTTTTGAATATTTTCTAAAGCAGGATGAATTATGGTAAGACTTTTGTATTGAAGTCTGTTGAATAGGACAAGTTTATTCTTTTAGTTCAATTTTAAGAAAAATATATTTTTGGAAGAAGGATACTACCTTGTAATGTTCTCATTTGAAGTGATTTGTATGCACATATGAGTGTAGTAGAAAACTAATTTGTAAAGCTTGAAAGAACTAAGAAAGGATTTTTTTTTGTTTGTTATACTTTTTTTTTTTTCCATTCTGAAGATAAGTTGTATGTATGACAGTGAAAAAATGAATCTTATAAAAATGTTAGCAATGTTATAACAAAATTATGTCAGTTGTTTTGAGGCAGTGTGGTGTGAGGTAGAGGTTGACAAGAATAGTTATTTAGTTGAATGTTGCTATAGGCCAAGGAATGTGGAGGGAGGTGATGAAAAAATGTATAAGCAACTTCAGTTAGTGAACAAGAGAAGGGTGATAATTTTAATTACTGCAGTAGTATTGGAATGAAATGGCCTTTTGGAATAAGGAAAATGAATTTTTTGAGTTTCCCAGAAACAACTGTCTTAGGCAATATGTAAAGGAGGGCATGTGAGGATTGAGAGTTTTAGATATCTGATCATTTTGTTAGAGGATGTAATTGTGATTTGGGTTTTACCCTTCCCTCCAGTGAGTGAGAGCGATCATGAGATTACTTGGGTTGTGACTAGCCATATTAAAACTTCTGTGAGGAAAGAATGTAGATGTACAAACTTGGTGGTGATTACACACTTCAAAGACAGCTTGGAGCTATAGCATGGAATGAGCAGTTGAAGGGAAAGGAAATAAATACTGCTTGAGAACTGACAAAAGAAATATTTGAACAGCATTGATGTGTGAATGTATTCCGAAGGTTAGAAGGCTGAATAAGGTTGATATCAAATGGATGAATGAAAGAATTAAGTATGAAATCTGGAAGAACAATTCACTTTGCAGTCAGCACAAGATGTATAATGGTAATAATCAGTTGCATGAAGAGTATAAAGAGCAGGCCAGAAGAGTGACTCAGTTGGTAAGGACAGCAAAAGTGCAGAAATTAGCAAATCAGACCAAGAAAAACCATAGGGAGTGAGCAAAAGCTATATGAGGAGTGAGGTGTTAAGTAAGCTATATTTCCATAAGGCAGCAGGACTTTATGATATCACTACATGTTTTAAGGGAATGATGTTCCAAAGAGTTAGCATCAGACTTACTTGTTTGTCAAGAGTCGCAATAGCAAAAGTCCCAAAGGAGTGGAAGGAAGGCAAAATTGTTCCACTTCACAAAGGTAGTGGTGATAATGTTAATGCAACAGATTGTAGGCTGATCTATATATCTGGAGTTGTAGTTGAGGCATTGGATAAGTTGGCGAGAAATAGGATATAAAAGTAGGTTGATAACAGTGGCATTCTTTGTGCTTAGTAGCATGGGCTTGTTAAAGGGAGGTTGTGTTTTACCATCTTGCTTATGTAGTATAACAAGGTAATTAATGTATAGGACAAGGTAGATGCATATGCAGTGGTATATGTATCTCCATAGATAGATTTTATAAAGGCATTTGATTGATTGCCACACAACAAGTTAGTAAGTAAACGGAAGCAGATGGAATTGGACTAATGAGTTGGATAGGCTTTCAGATAGGTATCAGCAAGTTGTGTATAGGGATACAGTATCCCAGAAGAGGAAAGTCACCAGTGGTGTGTGCCACAGGGGTCAATTTTGGGACTATTGTTGTTTACAATGTGTGTTAGAGCTAGGTTTTTTACTTGGAGAGTGGTGAATGAGTGGAATAAGCTGCCAGAGTCTGTTGTGGGTGCCATGACTGTGAATGAATTCAAGGCAAGGTATGATAGATACTGTGTGAATGTCGAATAGTTGTTCTTGACATGATGTTAGGCCTCCCTCAACAAGTCCAAGGAATCCTTGGAGTTGCCCGTAATAATAATAATAATATTAATGATATTGGGATGGGTTTAACTGGTGATATATACAACTGTTTGCAGATGATGCAGAACTGGAGAGAAGTTGAGGAAACAAAAGACCTTAGAATGGTGGTGGACAAGGATCTGAGGTTCAGAGGTCACATGTGACAAGTTATGAAGTCATCACATCAGATTATGGCAATGATGCAGAGGGACATAAGGTTGAGGATATATTGGAAAGGATCCAGAGAAGACTGACTAAGGTGATAACTAGTGTTTGGGATGTACGATATGAAGGCAGATTGAGGGAATGCAGTTTGCAAACCTCGTGAATAGGAAGGAGAAAGAGGATATGATTCAGGCATTTAAGTTGGTAAAGGATTGTTACTGGGTTAATGTGGAAGAAAATTTTCATACAATGGGGAAAGGGTTAGAAATGGTGCAAGCAGAAACATAAGGAGCAGATTCTTTGCATGGAAAGTGGTTGGTGAGTGAAATGCATTGCCTGACATTGTGGTGAATGCAGATTGTTTGAATGAGTTTAAAACATGGTTTGATGGGTTTTTGTGTGTGAATCTGCCATGACCATGCTCTGGTGTTAATAATATTTTTATGTAATAAGGATAATGGAGAGGAATTTTTGTTCCTTGGCCAAAAATTATAGGCATTAGTGAGACTTGGTTGGCTAAGGAAGATGTTGCCATATGGATAGAATGCAAGAGTTAAAGTATTCAGAGTAGACAGAGGAAACAGAATGGGGGAGGGTTTTGTTAATGACACTAGAAGTATTGAAGCTAAAAAGAATAGAAGTACATAAGCAGCACAGAAATTCAGAGTGCTTTATTTGAGGCTATCTTGTCTGAGGTAGAGGCCAACAGGATGAAATACATGGTTAGATGCTGCTGTAGTCCATGGGGTACAATAGGGAATGTGGATGACATGTATTATCAAATTAGCACAATGAGTGCAAGTTAAATAATTATATAGGGAGAGGGATTTCAACTGACATAGATTGAAAGGAGGAATGGTCACAGAGAGAAAAAGAATTGGAATTTATACAGCTGCCAAGAAATAATTACCTGAGGCTGCATGTAATGGAGAGGATTCAAGAGTCATGGATCTGATCATCAATGAACCTAGCAGTAGTCAGTACAGCCACACTACCTTTGTTTGGGGGGGGGGGAAGTGATCTTGTGGTCTTGTGGATATTGCAGACATGCAGAATTTTCAGTTAAGAAGGTCTATATGTGGAAATAAAAGCATGTAATTTTGACAAACTTGGAGTCAGCATAGAGCACTGCCATAATATTTAGAGGAGGAAAGATGTTAGTAGTGCATGGGAGATGATCAATGGGGTGTTTAAAGAAAGCACTGTCAGACTATATATCCAGAGTCATGAGGATAAATCAATTATAGTTAAGGAGCACAGAAAGTGTACGGTACAGGCAAAAAAAAAAAAAAAGATGACCTGTATGGTAAGGAAGGCCAGAATTAAAAAAGCTAGCTGATAATGCTAAAAGAAATCCCAAAGAGTTATTTCACTACGTGGCAAGAAAAAGGAAGAACAACTATGGGAAAATGACTTTAATAATGGCAGCGATAAGGAGTTAACAGAGGCAAACAAATAGTTGAATTACTGAAATCATTTTGCAGGTGTGTACTATCCATGTGTGATATTCCAGTGTCAGGTATCATATTGACTGATAGGAGAATAGAGGTTAATTAATTGGAGGTGCGTGTGATATTGCAGTACTTGGACATAAACATGGCCATGAGATTAGATGGCATATCATCCCATGTATTATGAGAATGTGCAGGGGAATTTCCATCTCCTCTGACCAAGCTGTTTAATTTGAGCCTCAACTCTGGAAAGTGCCAAGATAGTGAATTTATGCAGAGTAGTTACACTACATAAATGAGGCTTCAAGGCAGATGTTGCAAATTACAGGTCAACTTGTATCTCAGGAGTAGTGGTTAATGTATTTCAGAAGGTAGTATAGGACTGGGTTTTAGTTGGATAAAAGAATTGCATACTTAGTGATATAAGAGGGTGACTGATGGATAGATATCAAAGAATGGTGTATGGGAAAGTTAGCAACTAATGGTTTACCACAGGACCCAGTACTTGATCTACTGCTGCTTAATTTGTACATTAATAATATAGGAAATGAAGAAATATAAGCTAGTGGGATTGAATGCGACGGGTATAGCGTGTTCAGGAGTGACAGGGTGAATAAAAAGGGGGGAGGAGTGTTATTGATGATAGCTGATGAGTTGCAGCCAAGGTGTATAGAAGTTGAACTGCAGGATAGAGAAAAGAGCACATTTGAGGCCGTTTGGTGTGAGATAGAATCTAGCAGAACAAAATATACAATTGGGTGCTACTATAGACCAGGTGATGGAAAAGATGGTGGGGATAGTATGCATAGGCAAATAGAAGAAATGAGTGGAAGGAGGGTAATTATTATGGGAGATTTCAACTATGGTCGCATTGATTGGAGTGAGGAGAGGACACACGGAAGGAAGCAATTGGATTTTATGTGGTTATTAAGGGACAACTATCTGTGGCAGCATGTAGTGGAAAATACCAGGGGGCAGAGAGTGCTTGACCTGGTAATTGCAACTGAGAATGTGGCTGTAACAAACATGACCATGTTGCCACCAATTGGTGAGAGTGACCATAAGGTCATGACTTGAGAGGTGGCTAAAGGAGTGGAATTTACAATTAAGACAGGGTACATGTGGAATTACTGGGCTGGTAAGTATGACAAGCTTAGGTGTGCTTGGCTCAGTGCCATGGCATGTAAAACTGCAAGGGCTGAATGTTAATAGTGCATGGGAGGTGGTTAAGAAGTGTTTGCAGGAGGCAATGGTTGACTGTATACCAAGAGTCCGAATAATAAATCAAGTAGGGGTTAAATGGATGAATAACACTATTAAGCTTGAGCTGCAAAAAAAGAAACAATTGTGGAGGGAATTTAAGGAGAAAGGTGACCAGCAGGTGCAGGAACAGTATAAAGCTCAGGCCAGGATGGTAACAAGGGTGGTAAGAAAAGCAAAAGCAGATTACGAAAGGAAATTGGCCATGCAGGCTAAAGAGAATCCCAAACAGTTTTTTCAATATGCTGCAAGTAAAAGGAAAAATATTCATGGTAGAATGATCTTAAAAAATGCTGAGGGTAGGGAGGTAACCGAATCAGTTGATATAGTGGAATTACTGAGCGAGCACTTTGCAAGAGTATATCATCCAGGTGGTGACATTGCAGGAATGGAAGAACCAACAGCTTATACTGGAATTGTGATGAATGAAGTAGAGGTAACTAGTCTATTACAGAACCTCAATGTCAATATATATGTGGGATTGGATGGTATACCAGCTCGTGTCATACGTGAAGCAGCTAAAGAATTGTCAGTGCCCTTGACCATTTTGTTTAATTTGAGCCTCGGGTCTGGGTCAGTCCCAAGGGAGTGGAAAGAGGGGAAAATAGTTCCGCTGCATAAAGGTGGTTCCAAGGCTGCTGTTGAAAATTACCAGCTAATCAGCATAACAGGAATCATTATCAAGGTCTTGGAGAAAATAGTCAAGAGGAAAATACAAGATTGGATAGAAGAAAATGTGATACTGTATCCGGGACAGCATGGTTTTGTGAAGGGTAGGTCATGCCTCAGTAACTTGCTCACGTATTATAACACAGTGACGGCTGAACTGGATAAGTGTAATGGGTTTACAGTGATTCTACTGGACCTTGCTAAGGCCTTTGACAGGATACCACATGGAATTCTAATCAGTAAATTGCAGCATATGGGGATGGATATAGGGTTGGTGAGATGGATAGGAGGGTGGTTGACAGAGAGATATCAGAGAGTGGTTTATTCAGGAGTAGAGTCCACAAGATGGCCTGTGACTAGTGGTGAGCCACAAGGATATGTTCTTGGACCACTGCTGTTTAATTTGTTCATTAATGATATAGGAATGGATCTGAGAGGAACAGTTCACTTGTTTGCAGATGATGCAAAGTTGGGATAGGGCAATAGTGAATGCAGAAGATGTCAAAATTTTGCAAGATGATTTGGATAGATTGGAGGTCTGGGTTAAGGTGAATGGATGTCAATTTAATGTGGTAAAATGTAAGGTTATACATTTTTGGGTGAAAAGATTAGCAGCAGTTTACTACATTGGTGGAACTGTACTCCAGGAAATTGATGAGGCAGAGATTTAGGAGTGTTGGTGGATAAGGAGTTGAAGTTTAGGGGGCACATTGCAAAAGTGGCCAAATCAGCTCATCAAATCACTTGGTTGCTGAAGAATACATTGACAAGCAGGTTATTGTTCCTCTGTATCGAGCCTTGATAAGACCCCATCTCGACTACTGTGCCCAGATTTGGTCACCTAGGTTTCTTCTTGATGGGGAGGAGGTTGAGAGGATCCAGAGGCGAGTGACCAAGATGATAGCAGGTCTGTGGAATGAACCTTATGAGAACAGGTTGAGGATTTGTAGGTTGCAAAAATTGGTTGATAGGAGATTGAGAGATATGACTGAGACATTCAAATTACTGAAGGGTTTCTATAAAATTAATTCAGAAGATATTTTTGAGAACAGGGCTGGTTGTGGGAGGACTAGGGGACATCCATGGAAACTGGGCAAAAGTGTGGTTAGTAAAGGTGTTAGAGCTGGGTTCTTTACTTTTAGAGTGGTGAATGAGTGGAATGCGCTCCCAGAGTCTGTGGTGGATGCTTTGACAGTGAATGATTTTAAGGCGAGGTATGATAGATACTGTATGAATGTCGAATAGTTGTGATGAATATGATTTGGGGCCTCCCTCGATGAGTCTAATGCCTCCCTGGAGTTGCCCGTAATAATAATAATAATAATAATAATAAAGGGAAATATTCAGAAAATTGTGTGCCAATCTAGGAAATGTGATGGTCAATGAAGATGATATAGTGATGTGGTCAATGAAGATCCTGCAGTATGAGCTAAATTTACTTGGAGTTTGAATAAATGATAACTACATTTTAATGTGGCTAAGTGTAAGATTGTGCACTTTGGAATGAAGAAATCCCAAGCTGTTCACTACATTGATTGAATTGAATTTTCAGGAAATTTATAAAGCCAAGGATTTAGGAATGATTGCAGACAGAGAGTTGAGGTTTAGAGGACGTATTGCAAAATGGCTAGAACAGTACAGCAGATTATGTGGTTGTTGAAGAACACACACTGACCAGCAGGGACAGAGAGTGAGGTTATGTTTCCCATTATAAGTTTTTAATAAGGCCACATGCATGCAAATCTAGTTGCCTGGAATCCATGGAGATAAGGAAGTGGTGGTAAGGATCCAGAGGTAAGTGACCAAGATCGTGGCAAGTCTATGGAATGTCACCTATGAGGATAAATTGAAGAATTGCTAGCATGACTAGTCAATAGGTCAGGCAAAAATGAGGAGACAGGGCAGAAATAAGTTATTAAAGTGGTTTTATGGGATTAACACCATAAACTTTTTCTTTGTATGGCAGGTAGGGATAGAACAAGGGGGGGATGGGGGATACCCTTGGAAATTGAATAAGTGCATGGTTAGGGCAAGCTTTTTTGCTTAGAGGGTGTGAATGGATGGAATGGATTGCCAGAGATGGTTGGGAGTTTTGTTATAAATGATTTCAAGGAGGTGTGATAAGTATTGTGTGAACAGTGGTTAGAGTTTCATGTGATGAACAGGGGGTCTCTGTAACCCTTGGTTGAGGAGCTTCTCAGTCAGGAGTTAAGAAACTCTCATCTGCTTGCAGAATCATTGCAAGAATTCAAGATAGATATTCATAACTTTAAAGATTTATGATCGAATTTTTTAAAGGTTTGTTGTTATTATGATCATCATCATTATTATGTGATACCTCCAAGGAGTTCAAGGGTTCATTGCAGGAGGGCACCCCACGTCACTCCCCCTGTCTGCACTACATAATCCTCCATCTACATACAATGCTACTATCCATCATCTTCTGCACAGTAATAGCAATTTTTGTTTGGTGTTCTGTATGTACTCTGGCCTATTTGCCCATATGTAGGATAAAAAAAAAACCAAGTTTTCAGGGAGAAAATACCTCGCTACTTCCACATGAAATCATCTAACTCATCTTCAGTTGAAAGTGCTTACATGATTTCTTTCATCACATCTGGAATTGAACTCATGTCTTTTCCAGTGGAAGGGTGCAACATCCTGCCATTCTTCCATCTGTACTACAAAGGCACTGTAGTCTGTACTGAACTCTATGGGATTGATTTCTGTAAAAGAATCACTCTGTATAAACCAAACATTACTCAGTAGTTTTGACTTATGTTTTGAAAAATTGCCATGGTCGGACAGAAAACTCTTGGAAATCTGTAGTGTGAATGAGCGAGTCCCAATAGCACACCCTTTAAATGAGATGGAAATATTTGAGTATAATTGCTGAAACCATGATAACATTATTTCCTGAAGTGCCAACCATTATATTGACATTCTAGACAATCCTGCATATTGTATTTTGTATAGTTTATGAAACTACTAAATTGAGTATCGACATGATATCGACAACTTGGAATTTATTCACTCTTCTTCAGATTTCCAGTAAGCAGTGTGGTGTGTTCATACTGGATGAAGTTCATCTACACTTATAGACACTCACAAACACCCACTCCAACAGGGGGTTTTGAACCCAAACTTAGATTGCAGTGTGGAGACATTATCCACTTGGCTAACCCAATTGACAAGAAATAGCTGCCATTTTGATGGCGAAACAGATTAAATTGCTTGTACCATTTACCTGCTCTGAGCTAGCTTTGCATTAGGAACACCCACCTAATAACATGTTGGGCCACCTCTCTGTGCAATCATGGCTTGCAGACACCTAGGAACAGATTTCACAAGGCGTCTTACATTCGACATGCTAACTCGTGGACCTATGTCCACTGTAGCAACTCTATTAGTTTACACTAATTCCATGGAGGAGGATCAGCTGTTCTCACACCCCTATTCTAGCAGATCCCACACATGTTCAATTGAGTTACAGTCAGGGGAGTAAAGGCTAAGGCAATGTAGCAAATTCGTTGTCATGTTTCTTCAACCACTCAGTAGTTGTATGAGCCTGATGACAAGGTGCTGTTGTGTCTCAATTTATGATTATTATTCTATCTAGTGAAATTCTGCTTATCTATGTTCAACTATTATCTATGCACGAGACATCACCCCAAAATACAAATATTTAAGCTATTTCTCCCCTTAGTGTCCCTAATATTTATATTATACTGCGCCTTTTGGGACATTTAGTTTGAGATATTAAATACAAAAACAAGGAGCAATTACTAAAATATGTCTGAATGTGAAACAATATTGCAGTCGTGACACTTTATCTCGTTTCTTAACACATTAATTTCCTGCATAATCAGGTTCATACGTTTTTCAAGTGGTGCATTGGGCAGCAATTTCAGACAACTGTTTTATCAATGAACAAAAGTTTATTAAACTCATTAGCATGGTACAGTTCAATTTCTAATATAATTCAATTCAATACTAAGAAAATATTTACAAAATAACATTAGTTTATCACAAGTAATTTGGCTATGATCCTATATGGGTATTGAGATCAAGCCGCCATATCAAATTCAACACATACAATCATATGTATAATTCCATATCTAATTAACACCTTAGTTAATCCTATATTAGTCGGACTATACGCTATATGCTGTAGCACATGGGCATGTGTGATCAATTCACTCTATTTAACTATCCAAAACTATGTAGATTAACTTATCCTCTCACTGTACTAACACATAACTTTGACATTTAAACTTTCCTATATGTTACAATACACATGCATAAATCTCAGGACACATAATTACTTATATAATATTAATATTAACAAGTATATTTTCATTATAATCAATCATGTACTAAAGTCCTAGTATAAATTCCTTAGTCTCTTCAACAGTTCAGTAATAGAATAATGATTACAATTACAGACGATTTTCAGTTAACATGAGATTTTTACAGTACCTTTTTTCTCTTGAGTTTTCTATATTGGCCTCTACTTTTTCCGATTGAACTATCCTGGTATGATCTCTCCTATAATCAGTCACTCCTAAGTTCTTTTGGCAATAAACTGTGCTTACGCGATCTTAACCTTTCGTACTTGAATTAAGGACACTTTTAGAATCAATGGCTGTGAAACTCTTACAATGGCTGTGAAACTCGTCACGTGGACACCGACTTCTTTACAGATTTCCTTTTCACTGGACGATGAAACACATAGATAATACCTTCTTTCCTTTAGCTAAATGGCATTCCTCATTTCTTACCATAGGAAATACGGAATTGAAATCCTGCTCACTTTTGTTTCCTTGTTGTGATGACGGAGATATAACTCCACTCCCGCCACTCAGGAAAACCATGTGAAACCTATACGAAGGCGCTTGTGAAGAAACTATCCGGGAAAAGGCCTTTTGTGGGGGGTTTCTAACCCTTTTATACCTTGACCCCTAATAGCACCCACTTTAATTTCTTTTCTCCGCCCCTTACCTGATTCGACTTCACCGACCAATTAGGGTGGCGTTTTTCTGCCAAACATCCTTTGGTCAGCGAGCCCATGACGATGTCTCAAATCCGGGAATTGACCCTGAGTGATAGTCTATTATTTTTTTTATTTTTGCTAGCCTCTAAATTAATCCCCCTTCCAAATTTTTAAGAATTTACTTAATATTTTAATCTCTAGCCTCTCACATACAATTTCTTATGACTAATCCTTTCTGTCTTACTTAGCTAATTTAATCTTTTATATCACAACTGTAATATATTTCTTCTTTTATTAGTTAGTTCAACAAACACCTTTTTTTTTATATATTTTACTTGGATGCAAGAATATTTTTCTTTCTTTTAAATAATTGATCTATTAGCTTTTATACAGGGGTTTTATTTTATTTTCTCTTCATGTTACACCATGATAACTGAGAATTCTACATTCTCAAGGCATCAGGGTGTAACAGTTCATTGTCCTGTTGAAAGATGGCACTGTGGTCTGGGTAGACTTCCTGCAGATATGGATGGAGATGGTTGGCTGACAGGTACCTGTAGTGTTCACCATTCAGCATGGTGAAATTCATGCTTGCTCTTGTTATCATTCAGGGAGTGAGTGGTGTGATTGAAGTCTGATTAGTGGAATAATGAATTACTGACCATTTAAAATACAGATACAACATTTATTTTACAAATGATATTCTATCTTTTTCAATTTAGCTATTTGAATACAAATTCTACCCTACGGTTCTTCTTTATGAATTGGTCAACAACATCGTCATAAAAAGTTGGTTGTAAGTTAATTTTCCCAAGCAACACGCACACTTGTAAAGGCTGGCTGAAGCTCACTGGTTAGAGCTACTTTGACTGTGTATGTTTAAGACGATGCGAAGGGAGCGGAAATGGCTATGCACGTGCATGAAATCACAGTGCTGCAGCCAGGACCTGGAAGCTCCCACAACTGAGCAAGCCAAGGTAGTGTTGACTAGACGAGCAAGCATCGGCCTTCAATACACAACGCAAAACTCAGTTATTGCCATGCAAGCTTAAGATATCTTCTGTCTACAAAAATAAAAGCCTAAATGGAATGCTTATAAATGCATGCATTTATTAACAAATAAATATTACTTCTTTCTCAAGTAATGAGCTTGCACTGCAAGAATAGCAAGCATGGAGAATTCGCCCCTGACTATGTACATAGGCCTGTTGAATTCGAACTGTACAACCAGTGGATAAGACTTCATTTTGTTTACCTCAAATGCATTTGGCCATCAGTATGGTGCAGCAGGAAACGGGACTCATCACTGCCGACAACTCTCTTCCATTTGTCGAGGGTCCATTGATGATGTTCCTTGGCCCATACAAGGCATTGTTTGTGATGCTTAGCAGTCATCATTGGCATCCTTGTTGGTCTTCAGCTGAGGAATCCCAGACACAAGTTATGATGCATGGTGTATGTGGAAATGAGTTGAACTTCCCCATTCTGTTGTACTGGTGGGAGAGCTGTGTGTCGTTGCTGAGATACCAGTCTTGACACACAATGTATACCTTTAGGATCAACCACATATGGCTGATCAATGTGAGCTATTCTGCTAGATGTCTGTTCATGGTTAATTCAGTCTTGGTACACCTTGATACAGTAGTATAGATGTAATCAACAAGTGCAGCTGTTTCCAAAATATTGAACCTACCCTCTGGGCCCCCAACTATCTGTCCATGGTCAAATTGGCTTACATCACCATATTTCCCCATCACTGGCAAATGTTTACTGATTATGTACAGAGGATAGGTTTGCCCATTTATAGTAGCTGCACACGACATTGATATTATATGATACTTTGTTATCGTACCAAATATGTAAATTGATTGGGGGAGTTCCTAATGCAAAGCTAACTCAGTCTATTACCAGAGGTATGGTACTAGACAGTGTTCTAGTACTGTTATTATTATTATTTTTGTTTTGTAAAAAAAAAACATTCTAATGTCCTTTATTTCCCAAAAAGGAGTGGAACAGTTGAACAATTACTTTTCATTCTTCACCCTTCACTGATAGTGAGCCCAAGCTTATCAATGAACCAAGGCTTTTGGGAGAGAAAGAATATGACAGACAAATGCCACTAATTCATGGCTCTAAACCCTAATACTTATTGTTTGTAGTACACTGATTAGAAAGATGTCAGTGGGCAAGGTGCATTGTGCCATGTAATGAGTCGTGTTTGTAGCCAGTATAAATTGGAGGAATGTGATGCTCTCAAGTCAGTGCAAGTGTCCAGGTGAAATGGCAGAGGAACTAACAGAGTTTAAAAGAGGTGTTGTAATAGGATGCCATGTTGCACAACTATCTGTTTGGCAAATTATTACCAAATTATTGGTAATTTGGTAATAATTTGCCAAATTATTACAAAATTATTGGTAAATTATTACCATCCCAGGTCAACATTCATGCATTGATACTGTACTAAGATAGAAGTGCAGGAGGTCAACTGCAAGTGTTGCCTGCAGTGGACGATCCACCACACTTACCAAACATGACTGTAGGGTGCTACGAAGGATAACATGTTGAATACGGAATTCCTGGCATTGGCTGAAACATGAATCTGCAAAAAAAACATTCAGAACCAAGGCTCACAACATGGGTTTCTATGTTAGGGCAGCAATATGCAAGTTTCACATTACCTGAACCAACATGCAGTGTCATCTTCAGTGATGCAACAAACATGCACAGTGGGATGTGAAAGCTTGGAAAGTTGTGTTATGGAGCAACAAATCATACTACTCATTCTCCTGAGAGAGGGAATAGCATGATGACTGGGTGAAGGTGTGGCAGATGTCTGGGTGAATACCTCTTACCAGTGTTCATAACCTCAACCATGAAATTCAGAGATGGCATTGTGATGCATGTCCGGACAGTTCATCGGCGACAATTCATCGTGAGGAAAAATTCATCGCAGAGACTAGTCATCGCCGGAAATTTAATCATGGGGAAAATTAATATTTGTTGTAATAATCGAGACATATTTTTAGGTGGTAAAAGAACTCTGTAAATGATGCTATACATGAAAATATAACATGAAATCTATTAGTGAAAATTAAAATTATTTGAACCATTTGTTATCCGCTAAAACATGTTAAAACAAGTATTGTCACCTAGAAGGCATGGATGTCGTGATGTTCTGTTTTTATTTTATTCCTTCAAAATTGTACTATTAGCCACTTCGAAGGAGCAATTATTATTCTGTTGTTATTAAAACAATTTAAAAATTTATCTTCAAGAGGAACTAGAATCAGTACAATCAGGCATCTCTCTCTATCGATATTTGTAGTCCTGAAAAGGACTGTTTTGATGATCATGAAAAGGAACACTTTTTATTTCATACTATTCAAAATTGAGCAGTATGGGAAAAAAAGTATTTAACAAAAATGGTAAATGCACAGCCACAAAGTTTTCAAAATAAAAAATTATGGGCAACTCCTCTCAAGTAATCAAAATCAGTAATAAGAAGATAAGTAATTCACAATTTTCATAATCACTAACGATGAGCTGAAGTCTTTTTGCAGTATCTCGATAGCGTTTCTTACCAGGAGGAGGTTGGGTGCCAGCTATATATTGCTCTATTTTCCCCTCATTGAAATGTTGTTCATCCTTCAAAGTTTTTAGAAACTTCCATATTGTCAAATGAGAAACACCAGTTAGTTTGCTGAACGCACGATGCCACCCTTCGCATTAGTTGTTTGTTTTTGGTAACCCTTCCAGAGCAGCATATGGTAACAATTCCATAAGGCATTGTTACCATGGGGGAAAGTGAGGTGGACGGCGAAGTGATCGACAATCAGGTTTGCCAATCTAGGTGTCTTCTACGTAGTGCAGAACAGACTGAGCTTCAGCAGGATAGTCATTATTTTCACATAACACTTGAAAAGCACGTACAACATTTGTAGGTGGCACAAAAGCAATTGCCAATATCATGCACATTTTTATTGCAAATTCTGAATCAGCAGGAATCACGTTATTCTTTATAATGCCATGAATTATGTACAGCTCAAAAAGAGGTGGAGTAGTTTTAAAAGTGCCATCTGCATTCCATGTTGTCGATTGTGAGAATAACTGTAGATTTCGTTTAGTAGAAAATATCAGCAATCTGTTCTGGCCATCGCTGCTGTCATGCAAAAGGAAATTTCATTTCCATAGGTGATTTTATATATAGGCGGAATAATTAAATTACTTAACGAATTTGGATTTGGTGGTATCTGTCCTACTTGATTTTGGGTTCTTTGAATAGACTTCTTTACAAAGGCATTGTTCGGCATTTGGCCGATGACGGCAGGAAATAGTTTTGTGTATGCTTCCGTGATAATTCGATGAGTCCCATTGTTAGTTGTGCGGGCTCAATCTTTAATCTCATTAAGTAGCTTTGCTGCTTCAACACATGCATGTTGCCAGCATGATTATGTTGGTTAATTCTATAATAAATTTAGTTTAATCCTTTATCCAAGTGTGAGCAAACAATGTTTCCACCTGAAAGTATCTAGAGGACTGGGGTAAGGTGGTACAACACCGGGAAACTCGTTGCAAAATGTGGAGCAAGATAACATCATCCTATCTCAGTATCTCCCATAATGCAAAACACATCTCCTTGCGGATATGTATAATGTTATGCATTAAGGGAAGGGCCACTACCCAGACTAGTTTTGACCTTTCTTGAGATCTCTTCAGCGGGAGCCAGGCCCAAGTGGAGAAACCAGGCAGAAGCATTAGCAAGGTCATCTCCACCTATAGGAGTTGACAAACGTTGTGCTACCTTCTTATTAAATTACTCTGGATTTAGAGAAAGATTTTGAAAATTTATTTTTCACTTGGTTAGACTATAATAAATTTAGTTTAATCCTTTATCCAAGCGTGCGCAAACAAAGTTTGCACCTGAAAGTATCTTCAGCACTGGGTTAAGGTGGTACAACACCAGGCAACTCGTTTCAAAGGTGGAACAGGCTAACATCACTCCTATCTCAGTATCTCCCATAATGCAAAACACATCTCCTTGCAGATATGTATAATGTTAAGCATTAAGGGAAGGGCCACTACCCGGACTAGTTTGGCCTTGCTAATGCTTCTGCCTGGCTCCCACTGAAGAGATCTCAATAAAGGTCAAAACTAGTCTGGGTAGTGGCCCTTCCCTTAATGCATAACATTATACATATCCGCAAGGAGATGTGTTTTGCATTATGGGAGATACTGAGATAGGAGGGATGTTAGCTTGCTCCACCTTTGCAACGAGTTGTCCAGTGTTGTACCACCTTACCCCAGTCCTGAAGATACTTTCAAGTGCAAACTTTGTTTGCTCACACTTGGATAAAGGATTAAACTAAATTTATTATAGTCTAACCAAGTGAAAAATAAACTTTCAACATGTTGGTTAATTTGTTTGATAATGTTGTCGCCAGATGCATGAATATGCACATGGCAATGCATTTTTTGAAACTGAGCACATTTCCAAAAAATCTTTTCTTCGTTTTCTTTGTCTTTTATAAATAAATGACCATTATCTCTCAATTTACGCTTCATCTTCTCGCTTAAAATAAATTCCAGAGGCATCATGCAATAATTGTAATTATTTTATAAATTGGTTCTTAAACTTCAAATTTTTAAACACTTACCAAAAGAAAAAAATGTTGGGGATTGGACTTCTGAGAGCATGTGACATAAAACCGTTAAAATTGAAATTTTCAGTGCAGAACTTCACTTCCAAATATCTAATCAGGAATATATTCACAGTAGCATCTCCTACATAGTAGTGAAAAACAGCAGTTTTTATACTTTGGGAACCAGTGGTTAAATTCAGTTGGGGCTCTCCTGGTCCCTCCCCCAGAACTTTTTCATGCACTGGACCCAGAACATTTTACTGTTTTGTGACTTTTCTCCCTTTATGGTAATTAAGCCTAATGCGAAACAGAAATGACAGGTTATTAAGAAGTGCATATGATTGGTGCAGTATTAACAAAAGATCGAATTCCATATGTGAAACTGCCATAACAATGTTCACTATATATATATATTTCTTAGTTTTAACATGTTTACGAATTTTAACACGTTCGGTTGAATTTCATTGCTGCTTTGCGAACTCACACACATCTAATTAATAACAATAGTTTTTAGTTAGACACTGTGTTTGCCATATGCTTTTGCTTGAGACTATACAGCATAGTTTCTGTATGAGGCGACATGTCATTCATTCATTAGTGTCGTTTTTATCCAAGTTGTCTTTAATTACACTATTTGTTGAGAAATATATTACACTGACTGCTCATACTTTATTCACTGACATAAAAGTAATTGTTTTTCTTGCCTCTGCAATATGGTGGCTATTGGGAAGAGCGTGTTGATTACCACGAGAGCAGTTACTATCGCCACAACGTGCACGTGTTTAAGCTTTTTCTCATGTGCGAGGGTATATGTGAAACTTTAATTTCTTTTTCCGAAAAGTAAAATCAGGCATGGTGCAAGTTATAAGTGAGGGCGAGTTATTATTATTATTATTATTATTACACCACACCTCCAGGGAGTTCAACAACTCATCGAGGGAGGGTACCTGCTCTACAACTCTGTCTCCACCACTCATCCATAACCGACCACAACTACACCAACTCCATCTACCACCGCCACTAGTATTTCCACAGACAATCACAAACATCCATGCCCACGCTTGGATTCGGAGCCGCAGCCTTTTGGCTGGAGAGCAGATCTGCTAACCACTCAGCCAGCCAGGCTGGCCGAGTGGTTATATTCGAGTAAGTATGGTATTTCAACTATAAATAAGTACTTTGGTACCTTCTTTAACCCTGCAGAAGTCGTGATCGAAAAAATTGCAGCTTAGGTCGCATGTATCTGAGAGATACATTCATTACTAGTATGAATGTATGCAATAAAACTTTAAAAAAAACACTATAAATATCATACATGGTGGTTTATTTATTTTCAGATACAATCTAGAAATTATTGAAAAAAAGAAACAAATAAAAAAAAAACTAAACCAATACTATACTGACATTGGAGTTCGCGGTGTCTCTCAGATACAATTTATTATCAAATATCACACACCTTTACATAACATGTGTTAAACCAAACTGATTTCAATTTTCTAGCGAATAACGCTTTCAGCAAATTTTTTCTGTGATGATTTTTCCTGCAATGATTTTTCCTTTTAATGAATTTTCCCTGTGATGAATTTTCCTCTCGATGAGTTTTCCCTGCGATGATTTTTCTTCTTGATCAATTTTCACGTGATGAATTGTCCATGAACCATTGTGATGATATGGTCATGTTTTTCCTGGCTTGGCCTTGGACCTCTGTTTGTGGTGTCATTCATGAACATTGAACTCCGAAAGGTATTTGAACATTCTGGACAAATGCAATGCTTCATACTTTTTGGCGTTTCTCTGGAAATGACCATCGTCTCTTTCAGCAAGACAATGGAACGTGTCATAAGGCTGCTACTGTAACTGTGTGGTTTGTGGACATGAACATCACCCCAATTTACTGGCATTCACAGAGCCTTGATCTCATCTCTATTGAACATCTGTGGGATGAACTAGAGCATTGGGTGAGGGCAAAGGACATCTACTCCACAACACTCCAGGACCTCATTACATGCCTACAAGAAGAATGGTCCAAAATTCCCATTGATTGTTATCGTGCACTTGTGAAAAGTATGCTCCGTAGGATTGCTGCAGTCATTGCAGTGAAAGAAAATCCTACATCTTGTTAAGCTGGGTACCTGTTCCTTCTTCCACTCCTTTTCTTACCACATGCTCTAGTAACATTGACATCAGACACCAACCTCTGTGCAAAATGTCTATTCCTCATATACTGTTATTCATCACACCATTATGCAGGTACGATAATGACCTCTTATGCTTGATCCTTCAGTCTATTGAAATATTGCTTCCAATATCTATCTGTTAATCATCTTTTCTCAGGTAGTTAATAAAGGCTGTTTTAATGTGTTGTGACACATTAAAGTATTAGCTGATATGAAATACGGAATGTGATTTATCTGCAGCAGTTTGATCTACACTTTCACAGCTATTCTGTGAAATTATATAAGCAAAGTGGATATTAAATCCAGCATTATTTCAAAGCTGAATTTAGAAACTATGAAAGCTTTGTAAGGTAAGTTGACCAGAGAGCTTATGGGAATATATTCCCCAGTCTTCATGAGTTGCCTTAGTGCAGACTACTTAAGAGACATAGGTGCCACCCTAGCATCTATATATTTGCCTTTTATTAGTCTACTTAGAATAAGGTTTGACTGGCCTGACAGCTGTTTTGAACTGATTGGTTCTCTTCAGAGACCAGGCAAAAACCTTAAGAGAGCAAAAATTCTCATTCAGTTCTAAGGAACTTGAAATGTCAGAGAAATGGTCAATGCATAAAAGTAATTACTAAAATAAAGAGCCAAAAGGCTTCATTTGGCTAGCAGGGGAAGAAAAAAAATACTTTCTTCATCCAGTCTTTTGAACTTGAGACTGAAAATTATTGTATCACATTGTATGTGTATGACCAAATATCAAGTTAGTAAGCTGTGATGACTTCTACTTTTGAGAGAAACTTGTGACATGAAATTAAGAATTATCAACACATTAGCACACAAAAAAAGTATATTTAATATAATTGCCAAATATTTCAGTTTGAAAATAACAAATTGTCATCAGTGGCTTGAACAGGAAACAGTTTTTTACAAGTAGAATAAAAAAAATTGATCATTCAAAATTAGAACGAGCCACATGTATGTTTACCTTATGTTTACCTTTCTTTGGTGAAATATCATGATTAGCGATGTAACATCATGTGGCTTGTTCTAATTTTGAATGATCAATTGTTTGTATTCTGCTTTGTAAGAAACTGTTTCCTGTCAAGCTACTGATGATAGTTTGTTATTTTCAAACTGAAATATCTGGCAATCATATTAAATACACTTTTCTTGTGCTAATGTGTTGATAATTCTTAAGCTGTGATGACTGTTTATATATAATATATATAGAAGTTTGAAAATTATACCGAAATTAATATTTCTGAAAAAAAGGCCTATGTTGCCTTGTGTAAATATTGCTTGCTCCATAATGTGATACTACCGGAATTAAGATTATAGGTATGATTCTAATCAGAAATACCCAGAAAAAGAGAAACTTTTTCTGGGTATTTCTTCATCTCCTCCCTGAGTTAATTGATCTGTGACGCTGGCATGTGGAGTTTATCTTCCTGGAAACTGGGGTTTTTAATGCTACACCTCAGGAAAATTGACTGTTGAATAGAATTTACACCATTTCAGACAACAGTAAGAGTATTAGGGTTTAGGGTCAAGAATTATAAACACGTTAACACAAGAATATTTTAATGTTTGCCAAATATTTCAGTCTGAAACTAACAGACTATCCTCAGTGGCTTGATAGGAACAGGATAGTCTGTTAGTTTCAGACTGAAATATTTGGCAAATATTAAAATATTCTTGCATTAACGTGTTTATAATTCTTAATTTAATGTCATAAGTGTCTCTTAAGAATAGGGTTTAGGGTCACAAGCTGGTAGCACTTGTCTACATTAATTATGCCCAAATGTCTTTTATAAATCATTGATAGCTGTGAACTCAGCTATACTTGATGACTGTAGAGTAAAGTCAAGCTGCCACCTGATTTTCAAAAAAAAAAAGGCTACTTCCTTTGGGGAACAAAATGACACTGATAGATTGGTGGTGGGTGGATAATATTTCTTTGAGAGTTCCCATGACAGATTTACATTATTCAGTGAGACATTATTCAGGGACAGATAAAATATTCATTATTCAGGGACAGATAAAATAAATAAATAAATGCAATTTGTATGTAAGAAGAACTACTGATCAACAGCTATTAGCTAAAGCTTAATTCACTAAACTCCCTACCACTCAGCCAGAAAATGGAAGAATCATTCCCGAGTATATAAATGACATCAGTGGGAGCCAAGCTGAGGGAGATGACAAGGTTGAATTGATGCAAAAGGCATATATTTCTCATATATAAGTAGTAAAAAGGGTGTATCACTTTATTAATGAAACAGACAACTTATCGATCAGAGAAAGTTGCAGAGTTTTTTTTTTTTCACTCATTTACAAAGTAAATTGTACTTGCTAAGAAATTATATTATTATTATTATTATCCCAAGACCTCATGGAGTCAAAGACTCATCTGGGAGATCCTTTTATCACACACACAGCTCATCATACTGTGCCTTGAACACATTCAAACTCCTTGCAGACACCACAATCTCAGGCAAGGCATTCCAATCATTCACAACTCTGCACGAAAAAAAACTTGCTTCTCACTCCCCTACTCACACCCTCTTTATACAGTTTCCAGGGATGACCTTTGTTTCTCCCCCCGATTTCCAACTATTTTCTGTAGAACCAGTATTGATCCTGTAAAACCAGTATGTAGTCTCCAGCATTGATCCTATAACAACCCTGTAATAACTTGTAGTCTCTATCATATCTCCCCTCTTCCTCCTGTCCACCAGACTCTGCAAGTTACATCTTCTCAATCTTTCCTCATACTCGACATTCCAGAGGTCAGAAACTACCTTAGTCAATCGCCTTTGGACCCTTTCCAACATCTCTTCATCCTTCTCAAAACCAGGTGACCAAATCTGGGCATAATAAATTTTATTAAATTCTAATCTAGTCATTCTAATTGTAACTCGTGCATATAATTAATTTGCTAATGAAAATGATCCAGTTGAAATTATAATTGTACTACATGAAAATATTCCTATGGAAGTAGGAAGGTTTCCTTCTCTGCCAGAAGAATGCATGAAATTAAAAAACATGATTATGCTGGCCTTGGTTCCTTTGACTGTTTTATTCTTATTTTTATTATTGCAATATACGTACTACATAGAGCTATAGTTTTTTGCCTTCATGGTTTTATTTTACTCACACTGAATTGACATTTCCCCCCCTTTCTTCCTTGTCTTAATCTTTTATCGTATGTATGGCCGGCTGTAATTCTGATTGCCACCAGTCTACAATTTTTCCAGTCCCTTATGCTCTGCAGTTGTGGTATAGTTCTCCCGCCGATTAGAGGTCCCTCGACACTTCTGCGCATGTCAGAAAAAGGAGAATCCATTCCAATAATAGGGTAATCAATCTGTCTTCTGGGATGTGTTTGTTTATTATTACAGGTCGGAAAATTTAGCTTTTCTTTTATGAACATTGCTGTTTTTAAAGTGTAACTATTTTGCATCTATAACAGTTGGAAAAATGTACGTAGAGTAT